>NC_134402.1:286767678-287127678 GCF_038048845.1 Mixophyes fleayi | reverse complement strand
GTTCCTTTAAGGTTGGAGATTTCTTGTGGTTGTCGACCCGGAACATCAAACTCCGCCAACCCTGCAAAAAGTTAGGGCTTAAGTTTATTGGTCTTTTTTCCATCCTGAAAAGAATTAACCCTGTGTCTTTCAGGCTGAAGCTTCTGGAATCATTAAAGATACCAAACACGTTCCACTGCTCCTTGTTGAAACCCGTTCTCTCCTCCAAGAAGTTCAGACAACAACAACCTCCTAAACCGCAGCCCCTATTCATCGATGGACATCAAGAATTTGAAGTCGAGAAAATCTTGGATTCAAAGAAAGGCCAAGGTCAAATCCATTTTCTTGTTCATTGGAAGGGGTATGGCCCTGAAGAGCGGTCCTGGGTGCCACAAAGGAATCTACATTCTGACAAACTACTTTTTGAATTCTTTAAAAAATTCCCGGGGGAAACCAGGTTGGTCGGGGTTCCCTGACCCCTCCTCAAGGGGGAAGGGTTACTGTAACGAGCCGCGGTGGCTTCGGGCACCGCCGCGACTCGCTCCTTCAGGTGCCCTCACGTCCCAGCCGTCGTCATGACGACCGGGACGTCACTTTTGCTTTGTCCCGGCCATTGCCAAGGCAACGGCCGGGACGCGCTTTGGTTACTAGCGCCGCATCCCGGCATCTAGCGCAGCCGGGCACGCGCGCAAAGTAATTAATTATTGCCCAGCTGGTTGTTTCTCTGCCCCCTGCTTCTAGGGCAATTTCTATTGGGCCACATAAGTATTTAAGGCAGGAAGGGGCAAGCCCTCCCTGCCGGTTATAGTCCCTGCTTCCCAGCACACTACCCTGCTTCTCCTGTTCTCTGTATACCTCCTAGATCCTGATTATTGTTGCCGACGTATTGCCTGAATTTTTGACTACGATTTATTGCCTGTGACCCTTGACCTCTTGCCTGGATATTGACCACGATTGTTTGCTAGTAACCCTTGATCTATTGCCTGGACTTTGACGCTTCCGTCTTGCCTGGACCTCACTTCGCTTTCCTGGGTTTACCCCAGCCGGTGCACATTTCATGACCCTCCGTTTTCTGCGACCAAGTCTGTCCCCACCATCAGGGGCAACAGTGAACACCAGATTTTCGGAGTAGAGTCCGGGTTTTGCTGCACTGGTTGGAGGGGTTCCTAACAGAAAGTGGATGACTTATAACATCAACCTACTACCCCAGATAGCCAGTAGGAGAGACAGGAATAGATTGGTGAAAGGAGGATCCACACAGAAGGTAACAGCTGGAATCGGTACACAAGCAGCCAGAATGAAGGTGAGTCCACATGAGGAATAAATAAGCAAAGTCTTTATTTCAGCAGGCAGAATGAAGCTTAATTCATAAAAGGGGTTAATGGTAGAAGTCCATATAACAACAAACAGGGTGAAGCACGAAGGGTTGATGATTGAAATCTGGACACAGCAGGCAGATTAAAGCAGCAAACAAACAGCAACTGTGGTAATCTGGAACCAGGAAATAGGAAAACGTTGCACTGGCAATTTGCTGAGTGTAGGAGGAGACTCTTATAGTCTGCAGAGGAAGCTAATTGGTGGATGAGAGTCAGGTGTTCAAACTTAGCAGGATATTTAGCAAGTGTCTCAGCCAAGATGGCAGCCTCCAGTACTGCAGACAGAAGTCACGCTTGTCCCAGGAGAGAATGCTGCATACGACCAAAAGTGAGATGTACAGTGATATGGTACCGCCCAGTGGTGTAAACAGGACTAAGACCCCGATTCATGACAGGTAGACTGATCAAATACAATTGTGCCAACATGTTAAACGTATTAAACAAAGTCAGATATGTTTCTATGAAAGGATTGGAAGAATGTATGAGTAGGCGACTAAAGAAGTTTGGGCACATAGGTATAAACCAGTCGCAGATCATTCAAAAGGATTAATGTATTTTTAAAGCACATGACTGACAGCTTTTTACCTGCATTGCTTTAGAGAGGACCCACTGTGTAGTAAGTCATCACATCCAGGTTTTCCTAAATGCTACCTCAACAAAATTCCAGTAGTTCTAAATCCCACCTACTTTGTGTTGGCCCCACCTGCAGTTGACTTGGTCCGACCCACATCAGACTTCTTCATAAATTTCTTTACAGGGACACTTTAAGTTGCCAATTCACCCCTGTATTTATACATGTGTTTGAGAGCAGCAGAGCAGTTCCAAAAAGGAAAATTAGGTAAATCCCAATCTAGCACAGCCGGAACGGCCGCACCTAGGACTGATCAATGGTGAGAATAAATCTTACCACCCGACGGTTAAAGGAGAGAGAAAATCCTGCTGCTGTTATCGGAGAGAGTCTTTCCCACAGTGAACAATGCTCGGATACGAGCATTCGTATCCAAGCTGAAACGTGACAGCAGGTTACCCCGATAATTCTAATAAAGCAGGTAATGATGCTCCTTCTTATTACCCCGTTGTATGACACAGATGGCATATGGAAGTGAAAGTGTAGTCACCGAAGAGATGAGCAATAGCCATCTCTATCCTCGCAGCTTTTGACTCCGCATTAGTTATATTGAATGCAGGTGGTAACAGAAACAGAAAGCTCCAGATGCTTTTGGTAGTGATTGTGACACAGTGGGAGCAAATAAATAAGTCAGAGTTGCAACAAAAGTATTAAAACAAAGAACGCGTTTCCCCGTGCGTGATGGCTTCATTAGATTTATTCTGGTGGTTTGAGGAAAAAGTATTTTAACTGATCTTGACCAATAAGGAAAAACAAAGTTAATTGGACTTTATTAACCCCTCGTAAGTACATTATATATTTTAATTGCACATAGACAAATCCTAAACCATAATCTCTTGTTTTAAAATATAATAGAGAAAAATTAAACAGTTTCACTCGTCTTAACAGTAACAATTGTGACATGGTCATTGCAAAACTATAAAGCAAACCTTAAAGTAAATCATAATATATAATAAAGGTCTATAGATGACTAAACCCATATGTGCACATATTCATTTGTTTATAGAGGCACAAAACAAAATATTAAATAAAATAGAAAAGAAATATAAAAATATAGATGTGAGTAATTAAAACAGAAAATAAAAATAGAACCAAAAAATAAAAAGCAAACACAAAATAATCAAATTAGTTTGTTAAGGTCCAACATTTCAAGTCCACCGGAAGATAAGGTACCAAGAGTATAGATCCAATATGTTTTCCTCATACATGTAGGGGTAAATGTATTAAGCTGCGGGTTTGAAAACGTGATAGTGACCTGTTCAATCCCTAGAACTGACAGATCTGCTGGATTGCTATAATGAAACTTTATAAAATGTCTTGAAATGGGATGTTAATGTAATTGTTTCACAATTTTACGTCTATGTTCCAAGAACTGAGTCCTAAGGGGGGCGAATAGTCCATCCAACATACTAAATTAAAATATAGACCATGAAATTGGTGTAACAGCTTATAAAAGTTTTTTCTTTTTCCCTTTTTTTTTAAGAACTTTCTTTATATTTTTCATTACACATTGTACAAATATTCAGTATGGTAAAAATAAAACATAAACAATTGTCTTTGTGGAATACATGCAAGAAAAATAGATCAGACCCAATTAGGGCAATCATACATTGTAAAGAGATAGAAAAGTTACGCCAGCAGAAAACTGGTTAAGAACCTTGATGAGGTATGCAGGGGCGTGATGGTGTATGAGGTAGGGAAGGAAGAGAAAAGAGGGGGGTGAGACCTGGCCTGGGACCCCCTGTAACTGGTGGATAGTAAAAATGGGGCAATATGTGATGCTTTCCCTTACTGTTCATAGGATGAGGGACAACACCTTCTGAACTTGGTCAGTTGGTGGGACAGGGCCAGAGGGGCTATTATAAATTAACCAATCACACAAAATTTGGGAACATTTATTGAATTTCTTGTTTAAATATGCCGATATATTTTCCATGGACGAAAAAAAGCCACATTTTATTAAGAAGTTGCTGTTTAGAGGGAGGGTTTGTATTTTTCCAGTGTTTTTCAACCAGGCATCTGACCACGTTGAGGATCTGAATGGAAAGTTTCTCCAAGTACTTGTCTAGGAGCTCTATAGGGGATCCCAAGATGAAAGACCATTGGCATTTGGAAACTTAGATCGTAGTGACATCACTAATCAGAATGGCACCATCATCCCAGAAAGAAGCAATCTTTGGGCAAGACCACCAGATGTGAAAAAAGGACCCCTGTTCCCCACAGCCCCTTCATCACAGGTTGGAAGTGAAGCCATAGATTATTTTCAGACGGGTAGGAACCAGGTACCATAGGTAGTATATTTCGTACATGTTTTCTTTGACAAGGCATGAGATGGAAGTCTTTGAGACACTCTCTCTGATTATTGCCCATGTGTTCTCATCTGGTGTTCTGCCCAAGTCACCCTCTCACCTGAGTTCTTGTATGGGAGTGTTAGGCTTCTTGGAGAAGGTAAGGAGTAAAATAACTTTTTTAATAGTTAAAGATCTCGTTACATCATGCTTAGGAAGGAAGTTGACATAGTGTCTCACTTGTAGGTAAGCCAATGGACTGATACTAGGGAAGTCAAATTTCTCCCGCAACAAAAGCAATGAAATACATTGGTCTGTCTTCAAAACGTCCCCCACCATCCTGATACCCTTCTTCTGCCAGAGCCTGAATTGAGTGAGATACTGCCCTAGGATAAAAGCCGATTGTCCCAGAGAGGCGTTATGGGGGAGGGAGTTAGGGTGGTCTCGAAGTGGAGTTAACAATAATCCCATATCCGACAGGTGAAAAAGGCAACTGGGTGCGTTTTCAGTAAAAGAGGCCTATTGAAACCCCCAATGCTGCAAGGACGGTTTACTGCAACAGGAGGACTCCAGATCAATCCACTGAGGGCCCTGGTTTTGCTGTAAGCCATGCCACAACTTGACTCAGATGTGTAGCAGTATAATACATACGAATGTCTGCAAAGCCCCTGCCACTGCTAACCATCGATCTGCACAAAGTGGTAAAGCTAGTATGCTGGGGTTTATGTTGCCACATAAATTGAGAGATCCAGCAGTGTAGCTAGATTAGGGTGGACCTGGGAACCTGCACTGTGAGAGTCTGAAATATGTAGAACAGGCATGGCAGGATCTACCCAACCAGGAGATGATTATTTTTTGCCACCTGAACAAATCCAACTTGATTGTTTTGAGTTTATAAAGTTTTTGATCTTAAATGATTCTTTATTATTACAGCATCTAAAATTCAAACTTTTTAATTTCATATGTGTACAAGTGACAAGATTTTCTCCCACGACTCTGACAACATAAAGGACATGGAGATGAACATATAGAGCTGTCATTATTTTAAGAAAGACCTATGTGATTTATTGGACATTTCTCAAAGCATCGTGAAACTAAATGATCTTTCATATTTTTAGATTTTTTTAAAAAAATATGTGTTGATTTCTCTTGTAAAACAGACTTCAAAATTGGATCTGCTTTCAAAATAGAATAATGTCTATGTAAAATATTTATCATTTGATATGATTTGTTGTTGAACTAAAGTAGACCAAATATGAATGTCAATTAAGTAATGCGAAAATATGGCTGTAACTTCATATAATAAAGCCAAAACATTAATGAAATATATATCATAAGATGGAGGGTCAATATGCAGTTAGCCAGTCATAAGCTACAAGAGTTCTGCTAATAGTCATCATCATCATTGTGTTTATTTGCACCAGCCCTCCAGCACCCGCAAGAGATACGCCTCCTGGCAGGTACATCTACACATGTGTAAATGTCTAATCGAATCCCATTTACATGAACATGCTAGTACTGTCCCTCCCCAATTCTGCCTCTCCAGGTGTAAGGAAATGAAAGTCAACAGGGTGCAAAACACTATGTGGGAAATGCAATTGTTGGCAATGTGACATCATGGCGATGTTAGGCTACACACATTGTTGCCAATTACGGTAGGAATCACCGCTGATTTTTCTGCGCACATCTATGGGGTGTGAAAAAAAATGAGTGGAGATTCCTGCCATAACATTGGCGCGGGGTGACTCAGTGAACGCTCCTGAGACACCAATTAAATCTCCCAGTATATACGAACCTATGTGTACACATTTTTGGTGCACATGTGCAGCATGAAGTTTCTTACACACAAAAATAGACATTTAACTCTAAATGAGCCCCTATATTGAAAAAAACAGTGTTTCCATTTGATCACGCACCATGATTGCAAGCAGATCTAATAATCACTAGTCTATGGCGGCAGTACCACATGCCATATATAAGGGCCTGGATGCACTAATTGGAGGGGTGAGCGTTTTTGAAAGAGAAGGAATAGTACAAAATGGACAACTCCTTTAAACTCTCTCCACATCTAGCAGAATGGCTAGGGTCTGATATCTGGTTCAATTCATTGATGAAGCCAAATTAACTTCTAGAGACAAAGAGCAGAGTTTCAAAAGCAGAAGACTGGACCATTATTGATGCACTGTCGGAATGTATTTCCCGAAAGGTGCTAGTTGGAGGCCGGGAATTTTAGAGAGAGTTCAGACATAAACTGAGAGCTTACTAAAAAACAATAACTTGCTAAATGCTGTAACTAATGTGAACAATGCGAGGTATTTATGAAATACAAAAAATGCAGAGATACAGCGCATATCCAGTCTCAGGAGATATGCACATGCGTGACCCTATTAGCAGATTCACACATGCACAGGGGAACTAAATGCCTAGACGTGGGCTTTCAGTTCCGCTGGCAGAAAAGAAAATAATTGTTAAAATTAAAAGTTACAGATAATATATATAACCCGTGCATGATACTCATGCATTCTAGTCAAATCAAGCTACTAAAGGTGTTAAAAAGGTTCTTGTCATGCATTTGGGCCATAGCCCAGGCCTCAACCACCAACCACTCCCCACTGTCACCCCCGGCAGCCACCAACCACTCCCCACTGTCACTTCTCCTTCAAGAAATATATATATATATTTTTTAAATCTTTATAAACACTTTTAACAATTAACAAATTAAATTAACAAATTAAAAACATCTTAGTATACCAAATTTCAGCCCTTTATGATTTTTTTTTTCCACACACACTAAGAATTTAGTAGGTCAGTGTATAACTCCGCCCAGCAGGTGGCGCTGCAGCTTGGTTTTATTTTTTCCACACACACAAACAGACTAACACACGCCACTAGACATTTATATAATATATATATATATATATATATATATATATTATACAGATAAAAAGCATTTGCCTTTAAAATGCTTTATTTAAATAATAATGCATTTCCTCAATCATTTTCCTCTGTTATCCCCATGCTGAGACGAAGCGATACATGCTTTGCATGGGGAAGCTATCTCTGGCGAACCTTTTTGCCGGCAGAAGTCACCTTTACCTTTTTGCCGGCAGTACCCCTTGATGTATAGGGCTTTTTGCCTTTGATAAATGTGCCCCTCTAAGTTAAAAAAATCTCTTCCGACAAAACAAATTGACTTTTTACCTTTGTACACTGAAGCCCACTACTGCATCTTTCAAACTATCCATGGAATGCAGAAAGTTTTGCAATTCATATTAATTTCGCTTTCTATACAAGAATTGTATTTGAAATTTAATAGATCCTGCTTAGCATCTCATAAATTTGTATTTTAGCTTTTGTGACCCTTTTAAAAACAACATACTGCTTACTAGCTCGTGTTCCTTGGTGTTTTCATTGGTACACTTGTCCCAGGCTTGCAGAGGTAGCTATAAATGAGAGAGATTCTTGTAGCAGATCAAGGATCATGCTTCTGTGTAAGGAGATCCTCCTCCTGTCTTCCACCTCCTCCTGCTGCTGCAAGTGTTTCCTTTGAGGGTGGGGGATATTAAGGTGCACATTGCCCCCAGCCTGGAAGTCGTTCCCACATGAGTGTGGTGTTAGGAGCTGGGAAGAGCAAACCCAGGGGAATCCCGTAGGAGACATTTCTACATTACAACCCCCTGGGGAGTCTTCAGCAACATGAAAGTGCAGCTGAAGGTACTGTATAATGTTACTACACTTTCACCTCACGTCTGTTACCTGGCTTGGAAGAACACAAACTTTAGGCTACTGTGAATTGTAAATAAACTATAAACAAGGTTTAGGCAATATGTGACTCTCTAGCTGTTGTGGCACTGCAAGTCTCAGCAAGCCCAGCCAGGTGGAGGAGGGGTGTGTTGGGACTTAAAGTGCCACAGGTAGCCTACCTTTCTCATACACATACATCAATTTGACATTAACATAAAGCTTCAAATAAAATGATTAATGAGTTGTGTAAAGTGGGTGACTATATTTGTCACAATGTCAAATGAGCTTAAATATAGATATATTTGTGAGCGTTTTTATTACACAGCAGCAGTTTTATCTAAATTGTTTTGAACTGCAGAGCAATATTGGGGACAGGTACTGTTAATTGTTTTGCTGCAAAGTACAATGCTCTCTGCTTAATGATGTAATTAACCTTTCTTTACTATATGTTTTTTTTATTATTATTTTTTTTATTATTATTATTATTATTATTATTATTATTATTATTATGTCTTGTGGATTGACAGCATATACATGAGATTCATTATGTATATGTCCATTTAGTACTTGGGAAAAAAAGATAAGACAAACTGCAGCTTATTGGGTTGATGTGGTAACCATACAGATATGAAATGACTTTAAAGACGCTAACATATTAGAAATAATAGTCAAAAAAAATATTTTGAAAACAAAATGGGCCAGTGGAAGGGGGAGGGAGGGTATTTGTCAGGGAGGGGCGATGTCAATCTCATTACTACTGCTTCTCCATGTCAGTGACGGACTGCGAGTGTGGCTCTGTGCTGTGACATCACGTCACAGCACCACTCTCTCAGCCTATCCCTGACATAGAGGAACAGTAGCCAGCAGCATCACTACGGAAGATAGGAAGCACGCAGGGCTCATTGGTTAATTTCAATTATTAAACAAAGGGGGTGTTTATTTTAAATTTCAGGGTGGCCAGGGCCAGTGTGGGGGTGCTGCAGGAAAAAATGAAAACACTAATGGCCTGAATCATTATAGGAGGAATACTGAAAGTCAATAAGGTATACGCACGTCCGAATTAAAGAAGGAGCGGTATTGAAGATACATTTAGTGATGAATATGAGTGTAGGTCTACACTGCTAATTTAGACAAGACACTGCAGGATACTTCCAATACCTATGTGGGATATAAACTCCCAAAAGAACACACAGAAAAAAAAACATTTTAATTAATGTCACCTGTTAATAATATAGCATTAATGACATTATAATATATAAAAAAGTGTTTTTTATCCCATGAAATACATTTATTAGGATAATATGAATGTCTACTGAACATAAAATACATTTGCTTCTGATTGCAGACTCATGTCCTAGCATGCATACACAGACATCATCACTAGTAATCGGCACTTAGACTAGACTTGTAGCTTAAGCAAGAGATCAGGCTGAAAAACAAGTACCAGAGAGATACCCAGAGCTTGAATCGGATGCTGCGGCGTGCAGAGCCGGCGGAAAGCGGTAAACAAGGTGGGGAGGGGGCGCTATTCCGCAAGGGCGCTTCCCCCGCCTGCCTTTCCGCTGTCCACTGGCACTGCTACAAAAAAAAAATCCCCATGCTCCCTTTCTCTGTGCTCCCCGCTCACTGACCATGTCGGCAGTGATGTCATCACGCCCTGACACTGTCGGTGAGGAGCTGCACAGAGGAGGGTGCCGAAGACAGAAGAGGAAGAGACCATAAAGGTAAATAAAAACAGAGGGGACAATGTGAAAATGCAGGGGGGATGATGCTGCAGGGGTGAAACAGTGTATGTGTGTGTGTGGGGGGGCGGGGGGGCTGATGGAGGAGGGCACAGTGGAGTGAAGGGACAAAAGTATGATAAAAAAGAGGGTGCAGTATGATGGAGATCACAGTGTGATGAGGGGGGCATTTTTTTCTCTTTTATACTTCTCACCAAATTAATTTGCTAAAAATGTTAAATTTTATTGCAAAGAATACATATTCCTCGTTTAGATTATTCATATAACAGTAAATGTACCCTGTTTAATGTATTTGTATTTTTCTCTTTATGAAAGTTTATAGTATGATTTGTATTAAAAGAAGAAAAGCATTATTGAATGAACAAATAATTTATAAGAGACATGCTAGCACCGTGCGCTCGAAGTTTAGCACACCCTTACTGTACATTGGCTATGTACATATGCCCCTTCCCTGCCCTGTTCCCTCTCTGACATTGCAGGCTGTATCACGTGTCCTTTGTGCTCCAAGATGATTCGAACCTTGCTGAGTTCTGTGTACGTGAGCAGAGTAATTGTGTGAATTACACACAAAAAGAATCGCCCTCTACGTCCCTTAATGAATCATGCCCTAAACGATTGATAAATATGTCTCTCAATCAGTGATTTTGGCTCCCCCAAAATGTTGGCACTGTCAATTTTGCAGTGTGTTACACAAGTGCGTATATACTTTTAGAACTTAAAGTAAACTAGAAAAAAATGTATTGCACTTTCTGGCTCCATCCATCATAAAACAGCAATTTAGGAGATACTAATCTCTCTGCCTCTGTATTTTGTTCATAAAGGGTTTTGTAAACTGAAATGGAAGTGCAAAATGCACTTTTCCATACTGCGCATGTGCAGTAAGAGTATGTCTGTATGCAGACTGAGATGTATCTTCATATTGCGCTTATCTACGTGTAGCAGGGAAATCCACATCATGGGGTCCCTCTGCCATAGTACTAAACAGCCCTAGGCCGATCAGTATAGGGCTGAGATCCCTAGGGAGATTAGGCACACAAAAGAAATGCACCCCACCTCCTGACTAGGACAAACCAGCCCTGTGCTGATAGCATTGTGGCTATTCCCACACCCCTGGGAAGTGGGTATGGGTTAATAAAAAGGAGTTAACTGATCATTTTGTCTGTGGTGCATGACAGGTCTCGGCATGTCCATGCCACCTTTAAGTGGTTGGACATGCTGGAACTGGTAGCAAGTATACCCATGGAAGCCAGCATGTCCTGGAATTCAGGGCCTGCATGCCTTGGCACCCAGGGCTCAATAGGATCTATAGTGCACCAGAGAAAAACATAAGTTAACACACACACCAAATTTAAAATAAATGTAATTGAAATAAAAATATCCCCACACAACCCTTATTGAGCCTCTTTGTTTCCTCACCTAAGTCAGAAGGTTGGTAGAGTTGGTAACCTTTTTCTTGAAACAAACCAGCCTTGGCAAAATAAAAAACCCTCATAAGACACATCTATTAAGAGCTCTGTCTCATAAATGAGCTCTTAGCGGCAGTGCAGTAATATCTATAACCAATGTATTTCCGACGCCCTGACATAAGAGTTAAAGGTCTTTATGTGCCTGATTCTTAGCTCCATTATTTAATGGGTATAAGCAGAACATTTATTCACTTTTGTACTTCTTTCTTATTGAGCCATCTCTGTTGACATTATTATATATTGTAAATGTTTCCTGTTTGTGGTCAAAGACAGATTGGTATGGAAAAAAATATATTTATTTTGTTAGTCTGAGCATTCACACACATTGGGCCTTATTCATTAAGGAGAGTAAAGCAAAAATCAAAAAGGAGTAACTTTGCATCTTGGCAAAACCATGTTGCATTGGAGGGGGAGGTAAATTTTAAATTTGGAGACAGATTTATAGTTGGGGTAGGGCACGCTGACCACTTTTGTCTGGCATGCCGACGCTGAAGCTGCTTCAGCAAAGCAGCCGATGATGGCCGAAACGGAGCTTCTGCGTTTCTCTATATTTATGGGGGCAACTGTGGCATGCTATGTATTTGTGGGGGCAACTGTGGCATACTATGTATTTGTGGGGGCAACTGTGGCATGCTATGTATTTGTGGGGGCAACTGTGGCATACTATGTATTTGTGGGGGCAACTGTGGCATACTATATATTTATGGGAGCAACTGTGGCATACTATGTGTTTATGGGAGCAACTGTGGCATACTATGTGTTTCTGGGGGCAACTGTGGCATACTATGTGTTTATGGGAGCAACTGTGGCATACTATGTGTTTCTGGGGGCAACTGTGGCATACTATGTGTTTATGGGGGCAACTGTGGCATACTATGTGTTTCTGGGGGCAACTGTGGCATACTATGTGTTTATGGGAGCAACTGTGGCATACTATGTGTTTCTGGGGGCAACTGTGGCATACTATGTGTTTCTGGGGGCAACTGTGGCATACTATGTGTTTATGGGAGCAACTGTGGCATACTATGTGTTTCTGGGGGCAACTGTGGCATACTATGTGTTTCTGGGGGCAACTGTGGCATACTATGTGTTTCTGGGGGCAACTGTGGCATACTATGTGTTTCTGGGGGCAACTGTGGCATGCTATATGTTTCTGGGGGCAACTGTGGCATACTATGTATTTGTGGGGGCAACTGTGGCATGCTATATATTCATGGGGCAACTGTGGCATACTATGTATTTGTGGGGGCAACTGTGGCATACTATATATTTATGGGGCAACTGTGGCATACTATGTATTTGTGGGGGCAACTGTGGTATACTATATATTTATGGGGGCAACTGTGACATGCTATGTGTTTCTGGGGGCAACTGTGGCATACTATGTATTTGTGGGGGCAACTGTGGCAAAGTATGAATCGTGGGCACAACTATGAGGCATAAGATGAATTGGGGACACAATTATGAGGTATGATGTGAACTAGGGCACTACTGTGCGGCATAACGTTTTTTTGCTGGTCCCTTACTGTTAATATGATATTAGCCTCATAAAATTATATATATATATATATATATATATATATATATATATATATATATATATATATATATATATATAGCCGAGAGGGAAGGGGGCGGCTACAAATTGCCCGGGCCTGCTTGGTGGCCCGAGTCCCCACTGGAGACCTATCTTTGAAAATACATTTTTTATTTTAAAAGTACTTTTTTTTTATTTTTTTTTATTGAGTGCGGGGGGGATCGGTAATAGCTAAATCCCCTTCAGCTCAGGTATCTTCAGACACGAGGTCATGTGACTGCAGTGGTCACATGGTACTCGGCGAGCTGCTGGATATCTTCCCATGCTGTGCAGTGGAGAATAAGGTAAGAAGGTGTGCTGGAGAGGGGGCATGTGTGACTAAAGGTGCTGGGCAGAGGGGGGGCAAGTGTGATTAAAGCATGTGGGCAGAGGGGACATATGTGAGCAAAGCTGCTGAGCAAGGGGGCATGTGTGAGTAATGCATTTTTCTGTAAGAGGGTGGCCTGGTGCTTTTCACCTGCTAGACAAGCCCCCAATGATGCACTGCACGTCCCCAATTGAACGACCACTTGCATGGCTCTGCGGCGGCACAACATTTCTTTTTACCATGCTTGACTATAAAGGGGGACACATGAAGTTGCTATACTGGGGCCATGAATTTCTCTAGGCAGCCCTGTATGTATGTATGTATGTATGTATGTATGTATGTATGTATGTATGTGTGTGTGTGTGTGTGTGTGTGTGTGTGTGTATTAGAGATGAGCGCACTCGGATTTTGTGAATCCGAGCGCACCCGAACCTTTCCAATCCGAGTCGGATCCGAGACAGATCCGGGTATTGGCGCCAAATGAAAACTTGAAAGCGAGGCTCCGAGTCATAATCCCGTTGTCGGATCTCGCGATACTCGGAACCTATAAATTCCCCGCTAGTCGCCGCCATCTTCACTCGGGCATTGATCAGGGTAGAGGGAGGGTGTGTTAGGTGGTCCTCTGTCCTGATAGATCTCGTGCTGTGCTGTTTAGTTCTGTGCTGTGCAGTGCTGTGCTGTGCTGTGTTCTGCAGTATCAGTCCAGTGGTGCTGTGTGCTGTGCTCTGTCAATTTTGAGTTCAGTGGTGCTGCTGGGTCCTGTGCTGTGTACTGTTCAGTCCACTGGTGCTGTTTCCTGTGCTCTGTGCTTCTAAGGGCATAGTTATTTCCCCATTATTCCCAAGTGTTTTAAAAAATAAAAAAAAGTTATAAAAAAAAAAATACAAAAAAATAATTAAAAAAAAAATTAATTACAACAAAATTTGCAAAACCAATCCTGCAGTATAAGCCCATTGGTACTGCAATATTACCAAGTTCACACATTCAACAGTAAAAGTCCAGTGGTGCTGTGTGCTGTGCTCTGTCAATTTTGAGTTCAGTGGTGCTGCTGGGTCCTGTGCTGTGTCCTGTTCAGTCCAGTGGTCCAGTGGTCCTGTGTCCTGTGTTTTGTGCTTCTAAGGGCATAGTTATTTCCCCATTATTCCCAAGTGTTTTAAAAAATAAAAAAAAGTTATAAAAAAAAAAATACAAAAAAATAATTAAAAAAAAAAATAATTACAACAAAATTTGCACAACCAATCCTGCAGTATAAGACCATTGGTACTGCAATATAACCAAGTTCACACATTCAGCAGTAAAAGTCCAGTGGTACTGCAATATTACAAAGTTCACTCATTCTGCAGTATAAGTCCATTGGTACTGCAATATTACAAAGTTCACTCATTCTGCAGTATATCAGTCCAGTCCAGTGGTGCTGTGTCCTGTGCTCTGTGCTTCTAAGGGCATAGTTATTTACCCATTATTCCCAAGTTTTTAAAAAATAAAAAAAAAGTTATAAAAACACACAAAAAAAATAAATAAAAAATAATTATAACTAAATTTGCAAAACCAATCCAGCAGTATAAGTCCATTGGTAGTGTCTGCAATATTACCAAGTTCACACATTCTGCAGTATCTTGTGCTACATATAATGGAGACCAAAAATTTGGAGGATAAAGTAGGGAAAGATCCAGACCCACTTCCTCCTAATGCTGAAGCTGCTGCCACTAGTCATGACATAGACGATGAAATGCCATCAACGTCGTCTTCCAAGCCCGATGCCCAATCTCCTAGTACAGGGCATGTAAAATCCAAAAAGCCCAAGTTAAGTAAAAGTAGCAAAAAGAAAAACTTAAAATCATCAGCGGAGAAACGTAAAGTTGCCAATATGCCATTTACGACAAGGAGTGGCAAGGAACGGCTTAGGCCCTGGCCCGTGTTCATGACTAGTGGTCCAGCTTCACCCAAGGATCTAAGCCCTCCTCCTCCCCCCCCCCTTCAAAAAAATTAAGAGAGTTATGCTGTCAGCAACAACAACAAAACAGCAAAGAACTCTGCTTTCTAAACAGATGACATCACAAATCCCCAAGGCGAGTCCAAGGGTGTTGTTGGTTGTGAACCCTGACCTTCCCATCACTGTACGGGAAGAGGTGACTCCATCCAGCATTTGCAGCACGCCCTCTGCATATGCTGGAAGGATCACCCACAGTCCAGTTACAGATTTGGCTAATGAAGGTGTGAATGTTGTACACCGGGAGGAGGATATTGATGTAGCTGGCGCTGAGGAGGATGTTGATGCAGACAGATACCAAATTGCCTTTCTCAATTTCTATTTATATTCTAGATTATATAACGGCTGAATAGTTTTCTATGTTACTCCTAGTGGAGAGGGGATCTGATGCAGACAGATACCAAACTGCCTTTGTCCATTTCTTTGTATATTTGAATTTCTAGTTCTACAGTCTATGCAGGCTGCTTTTTTTTATATTCAACTACAAGTGTAGGGCAGGGTGGGGGGCATAGATAGCCACCAAAGTAACGTGGTCCATTTAATTTCACTTTCTAGCTCCACAGTCTGTGCAGCCTGCTTTTTTTATCTTCAAAGTATTTACAAGCCTTGCAATCTAAATTAACTAGAGGTAGTGACGTGGTAGAACTCCAAAAGGCAGTTTGGAAGCCCCTGTACAAACTGGCTCTATTTTACCTGAGTTGTCCCCCCTCCAGTGTGTACTCGGAAAGAGGTTTTAGTGCAGCGGGGAACCTGGTCAGTGAGCGGAGAAGGAGGTTGCTTCCTCACAATGTTGAAAAAATGATGTTTATAAAAATGAATAATCAATTCCTCAATGAAGTACAGCATTGCCCTCCAGATAGTACAGAGGGACCTGTGGTTGTGGAGTCCAGCGGGGACAAATTGATAATGTGTGAGGAGGAGGAAGTACACACTGTAGGGGGAGAGGAATCAGAGGTTGAGGATGAGGACGACATCTTTCCTCAGTAGAGCCTGTTTAGTTTGTACAGGGAGAGATGAATTGTTTTTTTGGTGTGGGGGCCCAAACAAACCAATCATTTCAGCCACAGTTGTTTGGTAGGCCCTGTCGCTGAAATGATTGGTTTGTTAAAGTGTGCATGTCCTATTTCAACAACATAAGGGTGGGTGGGAGGCCCCAAGGACAATTCCATCTTGCAACTATTTTTTGGGCATTATGTGACCATTCAACAGTCATTTGCCATGTTCAAAAAGTAAAAGAAAATGCCAACAAATTCAATAAATTAAATCAAAAGTTAAATGCCCTGTCATTATTTAAAACAAGAGGTTTTGACGTGCTAGAATTAGTGTAGTGTTAAGATGTTATAAACACTACACTTGGAACTTTGAGGAGGTATTGTGGCCCCGGTATCAAATTGGGTACCGGGGCCACCCCACTACGCAGTCCAGATACTTGTTTGGTGGAATTCTGACCAGTTGAGGGTGTATTTATTTTATTGTGGCCCCGGTATCAAATTGGGTACCCGGGCCACCCCACTACGCAGTCCAGATACTTGTTTGGTGGAATTCTGACCAGTTGAGGGTGTATTTATTTTATTGTGGCCCCGGTATCAAATTGGGTACCCGGGCCACCCCACTACGCAGTCCAGATACTTGTTTGGTGGAATTCTGACCAGTTGAGGGTTTTATTATTATATTGTGGGGACCACTCTTTACCACACTACCACTCTATACCACTCTATTTAATACTTTAATTCTATTTAATACTTTAATTCTATTAGTAGTTACCATAAAGAGGAACAAATTAAACAAATTTTACCAAAAGTATAATCTGACTTACAAACACTACACTTGAAAGATGGTGCCTTTAAATGAAAAAGTCAGTCTTCATTGCACGACTATGTGCAACAGGGACAGTTTTTTGGTTTACAAAGTCAACCAATAACACTTCGACCCTGTCTGTCTTTAACATACTTGATGGGATCTCAATGATGAATGCTCTGTACCATGGTTGGAGGAGGTATTGTGGCCCCGGTACCAAATTGGGTACCGGGGCCACTCCACTATGCAGTCCAGATAGAGGTGTATCAGATATTAAACAACGTTGACTGTTGCTGCAAAATTTTTAAATAATATTATGGGGAACACTACACTACGCAGTCCATAAACTTTTTGGGTGGAATTCAGACCCGTGGAGGGTTTTTTAATAATATTGTGGCCCCGGAAAAAAATTGTGTACCGGGGCCACCCCACTACGCAGTCCAGAACCTTTTTTTTTGGAATTCAGACCCGTGGAGGGTTTTTTAATTATATTGTAGGGACCACTACTTTATGCAGTCCAGATAAATTTATTGGTGCGATTCATACAAGTTCAGGGTTTTTAATTTATATTGTGGTGACCACTCCTCTACGCAGTCCAGGTACATTTTTTGGTGCGATTCAGACCAGTTGATGGTTTTCTTATTATATATATTGTGGTGACCACTCCTCTACGCAGTCCAGGTACATTATTCGGTGCGAATCATACAAGTTCAGGGTTTTTCATTTATATTGTGGTGACCACTCCTCTACGCAGTCCAGATACATTTATTGGTGTGATTCATACAAGTTCAGGGTTTTTAATTTATATTGTGGTGACCACTCCTCTACGCAGTCCAGATACATTTATTGGTGCGATTCAGACCAGTTGATGGTTTTCTTATTATATATATTGTGGTGACCATCTCCTCTACGCAGTCCAGATACATTTATTGGTGCGAATCATACAAGTTCAGGGTTTTTAATTTATATTGTGGTGACCACTCCTCTACGCAGTCCAGATACATTTATTGGTGCGATTCAGACCAGTTGATGGTTTTCTTATTATATATATTGTGGTGACCACTCCTCTACGCAGTCCAGATACATTTATTGGTGCGATTCAGACCAGTTGATGGTTTTCTTATTATATATATTGTGGTGACCACTCCTCTACGCAGTCCAGATACATTTATTGGTGCGAATCATACAAGTTCAGGGTTTTTAAATTATATTGTGGTGACCCACTCCTCTACGCCGTCCAGGTACATTTTTTGGTGCGATTCAGACCAGTTGATGGTTTTCTTATTATATATATTGTGGTGACCACTCCTCTACGCAGTCCAGAAAGATACCTCGTTGCAACGTTTTGGACTAATAACTATATTGTGAGGTGTTCAGAATACACTGTAAATTAGTGGAAATGCTTGTTATTGAATGTTATTTAGGTTAATAATAGCGTAGGAGTGAAAATAAGCCCAAAAACTTGATTTTTGAACTTTTTATGCTTTTTTCAAAAAAAATCCGAATCCAAAACCTTAAATCCGAACCAAAACCTTTCGGCAGGTGTTTTGCGAAACAAATCCGAACCCAAAACATCACGGAAATCCAAATCCAAAACACAAAACACGAGACACCAAAAGTCGCCGGTGCACATCCCTAGTGTGTATATGTATGTGTGTATGTATATATATATATATATATATATATATATATATATATATATATATATATATATATATATATAATCACACCCAACTGGCACACCTGGGCTTCACTAGATTTTAGGTGGCACTCTGATAGAAAAAGGTTGCCAACCCCTGTCCTAGATCAACTTTAATTTCGATTGTAAAAATAAAGCCATCAAGTATTTGTCTGTTGCATGAAAAAACAGCAACTACTTAACCTATGTGCAAAATAATAAACAAATTTGCACCCTTTGCATTGTAACATGGTTTGTCCAGGAGGAAATTTACTTCTTTTTTTGCCTCATCATAATCAATTTTTATTTATATAGTGGCAGCAAATTCTGTAGCACTTTACAGTTGGGAACAAACACAGTAATAAAACAATACTGGTAATACAGAGAGGTAAGAGGGCCGTACTTGCAAGCTTATCTATAGGAAAATGGGAGTCTGATACATGGGGTCAAGTTTCACACATTAGATATTGCTTCAGCCAGAATGCAGAATTAAAGAGTGCCTAGTGGGCCATATGATGATTCAGTGACACTGCAATGTTGGTCAGAGGGTTGTTGTCTTGTGTGAACTGTGTAAAGGTGGTAATAGAGTAACCTAGGGAGGGGAGGGTAAGAGGGTGGTTGAGGAATATTATAACTTTGTCTGAGGAGGGGGACAGCGCGATAGAGGGCAGAGGAGGGGGACAGCGCGGCAGAGGGCAGAGGAGGGGGACAGCGCGGCAGAGGGCAGAGGAGGGGGACAGTGCGGCAAAGGGCAGAGGAGGGGTACAGCGTGGCAGAGGAGGGGGACAACGAGACAGAGGATGGGGACAGCGAGACAGAGGAGGGGGACAGCGCGGCAGAGGAGGAGGACAGCGTGGCAGAGGAGGGGGACAGCGAGACAGAGGAGGGGGACAGCGTGGCAGAGGGCAGAGGAGGGGGACAGCGTGGCAGAGGAGAGGGACAGCGTGGCAGATGGCAGAGGAGGAGGACAGCATGGCAGAGGAGGGGGATAGCGTGGCAGAGGGCAGAAGATGGGGACAGTGTGACAGAGGGCAGAGGAGGGGGACAGCGTGGTAGAGGAGGGGGACAGCGTGGCAGAGGGCACAGGAGGTGGATAGCATGGCAGAGGAGGGGGACAGCGTGGCAGAGGAGGGGGACAGCGTGGCAGAGGGCAAAGGAGAGGGACCGCATGGCAGAGGGCAGAGGAGGGGGACAGTGTGGCAGAGGAGGGGGACAGCGTGGCAGAGGACAGAGGAGGGGGACAGCGTGGCAGAGGAGGGGGACAGCATGGCAGAGGGCAGAGGAGGGGGCAGCGTGAGAGAGGGCAGAGGGGGCAACGTGAGGGGGCAGATTGTCTGGATGCAGAGGGGCATTTTTGCATACAACTAAATAAGTATTTCTGTCCTGACCTAAATACTTATTACATTTTTTTGACCCAACTACTTCTAAAACAGTTTGTAGAAAAGAAAGGTATCCGCACTAGGTGGGTCTCATGCCAAGGTCTATTGATAAGCTCTCAATATTGTAACCCATCAATCAGGATGTTTGTAATATAGCAAAAAACATCCTGAGCGGTGCACCCATACACCAGAAATGTAGTAAGTACCAAAAGAAAAGAGAAAAGCAAGTGACTGAGGGGCACTCAGAACAATGGATGAGTATAAATATTTAAATAAAATACAATTTTATTGATATGCCTTAAAAATATTGATAATGAATCATTATCAAGTTTAGTCAAGTTGTATAGAGGGGAATACTTTTCTGATATCTATTTCAAGTTTTCCTTGTATTACATGTTGGGTAATAGTTCCACATAATCATTATAGTTATTGCAAGAAGGATTAGTAACAATGGATGAACCAAGATATTCATTGCTTTCTTCATGGAACAAATATGTCCCACTAATGATGTGACAATCCATTTTTCAATTCCATTCCACAATTGTCTGCCCATTCTGCTCATATCTTTTTTTTTTCCAACTTAGTATGTGACCCGGGGTCCACGCCTAACCTAGGATTCTCATCAATCCTAATGCAAAAAGGATATAAATTTTCATTCTGGTTTCTCAATGGTCACTGTCAATCTCTTGTTGCAGACTGCAGTTTTTTGGTTTGATTGCTGACCATTGTTCATAATGTTCACTGTTTGTCTCAGGCATTAAACCTGTAGAAATTTCTGTGATCATTGCTGTTCAGGAAGCTCATTATTTTTCCTGCAGGAACAACAATCAAGTGTCAGTAATTTCTTAATTAGCCATATAACAATTTTCACCACCACATATACGATCAACAGGATTGCCAAACCCTTTGCTACTAATGCCAATATTCCCAATGTCCAAAATGAATCATTACTGACAGCTTTGCCAATGAAGTTATGCATCCACACAAAGGCATTTTTAGAGTTTACTCTCCTATGAGTGCAAATTGTTGAGAACTCCTTCCCCTTCTTTTTCTCACAGTGGCATAGAAAATTTATCACTAATCTGTCTGTTTCACACTGCGTTAGGGAGGCCTTGATCCCTAGTTCAGTCACAACTATTCAAGACATTTCAATACCATAAGACAATACATTTATATTTATCAGAACAAGACTCCCCTGATTTGAAGACTTTGCAGTGTGATGCATGAATCCAGGTGTCTTTTTCCCTGTACTTTCACTGCCATGGGAGTTGTCAACAGGACTTGATAAGGACCCTTCTATTTGGGTTCAAGACTTCTTTTGACGTGTTTTCTCACGGCCACCCAGTCCCCAGGTTGCAGTATGTCGGTACATGTATCAAAATTAGGGTCTGGAATGGAAGAGAACACTTGGCCATGTATTTCAGTTAGTTGTTTCTGTAATAAGGCAACAAATCACTATGTACATGCCGTAGTTGCTGTGAAAAATAACAGCCTGTTCTGTGTGCTGTGTCATACAGAGTCTCATATGGTGTTAAACCTGTATCTTTCCTAGGAGTGGTTCTTACTGAGTGCAGGGCCACAGGTAAACATGAGACCCATGGCAGGCCTGTTTCAGACATTATTTTCTGCATTTGATTTTCTGCATGCCCACGTCTCTGCCCAGCGACTGAAAAGGTCACCACACACACAAGTACATTTTAATACCCTGAGCATTTGGGAAGCCAAATAAAATCTATCTGAATCCTTTGAAAAGGATACAGTGTCTGAGGGGTGCTTTTCTGTGGAGTTGGGACAGACTTACCCAGGTTGTTTTGTGCACAGATTAGGCAACCAGACACTAATGCCTGCCCTGCTTGGGCAAACTTTGGTGATATCCAGTATTTTATTTGTTAGTGCTACCATAGCATCCTTCCCCAGGTGCACTTTCCCATGTACTATATTGGCCATAGTCAGGTAAAGTGCTTTTGATAGACATATTTGCTGACCTTTACACCATTCTCCTTGCACTTATAGTGCACCTAGTCTAGCCCAAGCTCTTTTCTCATTCTCTGTTGCTTGGTTTTGTATAGCTTGGAGTATGGTTTGGTCAAATTTGTGGTCTTTGGGATAGCACATAGGTAAATTTCCCTTCTGGGATTGGCATTACAGCAGCTTCTCGAGCAGCTTGGTCTACCAGTCTATTTCCCTCTGCCTCGGGCGTTGTTTCCTTGGTGTGTGCTTTCACCTTAATCACTGACCGTTTGGCAGGCATCTGAAAGGCAGTAAACAATTCTCTTATGTGGTTTTCATGTTTTCTGAGTCTATCCGATGACCCCATAAAGTTTCTGCCTTTCCATATTGGGCCATAGTTGTAAGCTATACCATAGGCATTGCGCGAGTCTGTGTAAATGCTGACTTTTTGTCCTTCAGTGTATATACAGGCCAATGTCAATGCTTTTAACTCAGCTTCCTGTGCTTGACATATGACTTTGGAGTGATTGCTAAATCAATATGTGTGTCTGTGTAGTAACAGCACAACCTGTATACGGTGTGCCGTTTATGTTGTAGCGTGAGCATCTAGATATAAATCTATGTCAGCATCAGGGAGTGGTGTATCATGTTTGTTTGTTAGGCCCAAAGCCTCTAATTGCATGAGTTCAATACAATCATCAAAAGTTTTTGTATTTCTTCAGTTTCTTCTTCAGATACTTCACTCATATCCTCTGATGATTCATCTTCATTGTGACTCCCCTTACTCCCCTCTTTTGAATCATCAATGGGGAGCAGGGTTGCTGGATTGAGGACTGTGCATCTGGTAATTGTTACATGTGAGGCACTAAGCAAGGCTACCTCATATTTAGTTAGTCTAGCTACAGACAAATGTTTTGTCCTTACTTGATTGACAATTTCTCTGACTGCATGTGGCACCATGTCATAGCACAATATCTTTACTCTTTTCAAGCATTACAGCAGTTGGAGCTACTTCTCCTACATTGGTGGGTTCTGCTCCTATGATTGGGTCTAATTGTGCAGAGTAGTATGCAAGTGATCTCTGTTTTGCGACCATGTCAGTACCCCCTGTGCATGTGCACTGACTTCATGACACAATAATGTGAAAGGCTTGTCATAATCTGGCAAAGTTGGTGCTGAAGTTACTTCAGCTTAAAATTGGTTAAAGATTTGGTTCTGCTCAGAGGAGAGTGTAAATGGCTTGCTATCATCCAGAAGTGCCAATGCAGAAGCATGGATAATAGCTCATAAAGTCTTAAGTCTTTTTTCATTTATGTACAAACATTGAATTCCCAACAATGCATTGCAACACTCAAGATACAAAGAAGTACTTACAGTACATGACGATTACAGTACAGTAAATAAGGGCAGTGAATGTGTTTACAACACTGACTCAAAACTATTATGAGGATAAAAATAAAAACTTTTTGTTATCTACCATAATTTGACATTACATTGCTTTACTTTCTTTCAAACCATCTAATATAAAATTTTGTTAAAAAAAACCCAAAAAAACAAAAAACAAACCAAGACATCATTTCATATTCAACTATGTTAGTCCATTTCTCCTTTTCTTTTCAAAAACATACCTTCTACGACATACAGAAAAAAACACCTAGTTCATGCATTTGCTATGCAAATAGCCCATAAAGTCTAATATCTTTTTCCAAAACACAGTAGTCATTACTCAGCAGAGTCTACATCAGGGCCATAACTAGGGCTGTGCGATAGGGGCGACCGCCCAGGGTGCAACTCTGAAGGCGGGCGCAGTTTAGGAATGTTTCAGGTTCATTTGGTTAAAATTGAGGGCATGGGGGGGCGGCATTTGTTTTTCTCGCCCCAGGCACTAGAATTCTAAGTTACGGCTTTGGTTTACTTTATTTAAATTATTCACTAGTTTTTACTTGTGTTTGTTGTAGCTGTGGACCAAAACATATTGCAAACTTCTATTCATTGGAAGTTGGAAAAATTCAGTCTGGATTGTCTAAAGGGTCTTTTTCTGTAGCTGGAGACTCTCTGTGAAGAGAGAAAAACTTTTGTATATTGATTAACATTTATTCATTGGAGATTACAGTAGCTGTCATTAATTCACATTTCCCAATCAGTGGGTGTTGCATGTAACATGCTTGTCAATATGAGTACACCATTATCAGGTAACCAGTAAACATTTTTGTGTAGTGAATAGCTGCTAATAAGACACTTGTTTACATGTTTCTCTGTGTAGCTTTACTGTGATGCTATGCATTCCATGTTATAAAAACATGATTTCCACAAAGGAGCAGTCCCCAATATCACAGGCAGGGAATGTCAAAGTGACGTGACCTGGGCGAGTGTTCAAAGCCACTCCTTTCTCATCATCACCTAGTACAGCCCACTTGAATGACTCTGATGTGTTTTCCTGGTTTTCAAACATTCAATGAACCAGTTCTCAAAAGGTTCCAGGCAATCAACCATTTTGAAAGCAACACTGCTCCTCTCATAAATCAGAGTACTCTCATTAGACACCTCGCGTTGTGTCTACAAATCACTCAGCATTTTCTCAACAGAATCTCCCATCACCAAATATTCACAAATATTTTCAGATGCTGTGATTTCCATGTTGAAAGTACAAGTATATTCCCTTAAACAAGTCTCACTCACAGATGGCATTTTATCTCGTAACATTTCTTTATGGGCATAACAACCCCCCCTGATTTCTGAGAACATTCATCAGCACCATTTTCACACAGATTAAAACCGCTTGTAATATCTACATGCAAAAGCAAAAGCTCACTACCATCTTTCTCTTTTAACTTAAAGTGAAAGCTATTTTTCCTCGAAATTCATAGACAAAATTATTTTGTTCAACTACAGAAACAGCTCGTTGGACCCCAGTCAGCTGGAGGTTAGTGTTTTCTTCTGACACTTTCTGTACATTATTTACAGTTTTGTCCGTCCACTGAATCGTGCAGTGACGAACCAAAGATTTTAAAACTTCTTTTGCATCTCTTCAAAATCTTACAATTAAGCAATGCAGACATTACATTTACAAATGTATAACTTTTTCAACCTTGAAATATGTATCTTTTAAAACGGTCACTATAGACAAACACGGATCTCCCTCACACGCAGTAAGACGGAGACAAAACTGACATACAGGAAGAGAAATTAACTGATATCTTCCAGCCTACTGCTGTGGAACTACAAGTCCCATTATTAAACTAAATAGAAGTCAGCTTCAATATACAATAAATCACCCCTCCGGACACATTTTAGTTACTCTTGAATTATTGAAGCATACTTGAAGAACCTTTTTATCAATGTTACATACATTGTCAGATAACAAAAACAGGATCCTTCTTCAAAATTTCTTTCACACTCTACGGAAAGGAGGAGAGCGATTTGCAGTTTCCCCACTGCTCATAGCCCCCTTCTTATCTCGACACACTGAAATCTTTTACACAGAATAAGCGGAGGGGCATATTTCACTCTTTCAGCTGCGCAGCATCAAACATACATCTATAGTGCAACCTACTTGATTCATTATATCATTCAGCTTCTCATGCATTTAGCATATCCACATATTGACCTGATGTTCATAGCCAAGCCTTTTCATCCATTCTTTGTTATTCAAATAAAACCGAGACCATTTCTCCAAGTCTAATGTCCCTTCTGGGGGAAATCCTGCTCTCTTGAGTACTTTATTAATCCCTTTAAGAGCTTTACTACCTTCTTTATCCTTCATTATATCCATGGGTTTGCCTATAATAGGCATCTTACTGTTCTGTGCCCCCATTGCTGGATTACTGGTCACAGTACTGTCAGTATCTAGGATAGAAAGTCCTGTAAGCGGAATAAGGTAATACAATTTTCCCTTTGTACAGACTACAAGTGTCTTTAATCCCTTATCTCCTAGTCTGCCCTAGGAACACCAGGGGGTAAATGTATCAAGCTGAGAGCTTTTCGGCGGGTTTGAAAAACCAATCAGATTTTAGCTATCATGTATTTAGTACATTCTACAAAATGATAGCTAGAAGCTGATTGGTTGCTATAGGCAACATCTCCACTTTTCAAACCCGCCGGAAAATTCTCAGCTTGATACATTTACCCGCAGCCGTGAGTTTTATCGGCTTTAGATTAAAAGGCTGGCACTTATGGCTGATCCAATCTTTCCTCTCAAGTCAGTGTATGGGCATATAGGTTTATAATCTGGTAACCTGATTTTGGGGCTAGTAAGTGATAATGTGAGACCAATCGTGGCCTAAGTTTTTCTCTAATAACTCTTTATTTAACTGGCAGCCTAATGTGCCGAATAACTCTCTTTCATTACTTAAAAAAACATAATGTACATTTGTAGTTGTAACACCCTCTAGATTAGGTCCCATACACCCTGATTTTTTTCTTAAGATAACACAACAGGAACAATGTTTACATATGTCCTTCTTATTATCTTCTAATTCAAATTGTCTACATCCATCATAATGTACTGTATCCATACATTTTATAATTTCATTATTCTTTCCTCTGACTAAAGTATTAGGTTCATGGAATATCCTCTAATCACCTCAACTGACTTTCCTTAGACATACAAAGAAGTACTGAACAGAGTAAGAAGGTAGAAATCTACACCTTTTTCTTACTCACTGAGTAAGGAATTTAGTTCAGCGGTTCTCTGGACATCAGTGGAGTCTGGCGTCAGGTGTGGAGCTATTGGGGCATCCCAGACATGAGCCCCCAGAAATGTTAGGGTATCGGGGTTCACCAATACTTCTATTAATCACCTTCAATGTCAGTCAGATCTTCATTGATTTACAGTCGACTGGTGAACAGAAAAACACTCAACACCTGTATGATATAATGCTGAGTAGCTCTAATTCTGTTCCACACTGAGCTTACTCCAGGGTCTTTATTTATACAGTAGAATATTAGAGGTATAGAAGCTTAGCAACCAATTATAAGACAGTAGATTATGAAAACAACAAGTTAATTATGCATTATGCGTACTCTGCAACTTGTAAGTTTAAACAAATCTTTCTTATTTATGCTTTATCTTTTCAGGCATTCTGCCACCAGTCTTGTTGTTACTTTACAAAACACATTCAACTGTGCGTCCTTGGGTTGTTCATGTTCTCTGAGAAAATCTTGTTGTAACATTTCTTAAGGCTTCAATCTTTTTCTCTTCTCATTCTGAGTAAAATATCTGCTAATTTCTTTTAAGGCTATAACATATTATTTTCTAAAGCTTAACACAAGATGGATATTAAATCAATAATCATACAATTTTACCCTTACAGGGCCATTGTCTTTAAAACACTTAAGTCCTTTTTGTTGTTTTAAAAACTGTTCCTTAACCACTTACAGACCAACCCAAAATAGAACTTAATATGATAATGTTTATATCCCCATTAACTACTGATACTCCATTCCTATAACCAGATCCTGCAGAATCTGTTCCGTTTGTCTTTCTATTGTAGGGTGTGAATGTGAAATTTCAAAGATATATATATATATATATATATATATATATATATATATATATATATATATATATATATATATATATATAAGAATAGTATAGGATGCTACTATCCCTGACCTCTTGAGAAAGTCTGACGACGAAACGCGTTGAAGAGGAGGAGGCCATCTGTTCTTTTCTCTGTAGATCACCCTGTACTATCCTGGCCAGGTGGAACTGTGGAATCTATACTTGCTATCTAGGAGACTTACAGATAAGCCACTATTTGTCTAATATCTTTCTCATATTAGCCTTTCAGGCTTACTGCACAATAATAGTCTTTCTTCTGAGTTTCCAGTTCTCATGCAATAAAGAATATATATAAGAAGATTCTACTACATATTTGTTGTTTGGAGTGACTACATCGGATAAGCTACCAATTATTCTATTTTTGGTACGAGGCCAATTCACTTGTCCTGTTTTTAAGAAAACTTTTTTCTCTTTGTGATACATTATGTGTGGCACTTCTACTTTTGTTTTTATATATATATATATATATATACATATATATACACATATTATATTATAATATATGCATCAGTATAGTCTGGCTATTACAGACTGAGGAAATTTAAGGCTCTTTTAAACCTATACACTGTAAATACGTTTTTCAACCACTACCTGACGCCTGTAAAAAGCATTAAAAATAGGGTGAATGGTTTGTTATAGAGTCTTCTCACCATTGAGTTCTAAAATCTTAACACTACTTTTAACATTTTAGAATGCTGCATGGCCTATTTCTCAAGTGTTTACGCACTTTCACTACAAAAAGTTGTATTGGTCTAAGAGCAGTGCATGGAAAATGTTTTAAAATTGCATCACTTAAAACGTATTTTAAAACGTGCCACACCAGTGTCTAAATTTCCAGCTTTAAAATTGTCCATCCTGATCTATATCTGATAGATTATATTCAGATGTTGATCAGCATCAGCAGTCTTTGGGCTCATACAAACTGTGAACTTCAGCCAGTTAAGTTGAAAACAGCCTAATTAGCTGGCACGATAACATCGTGTATGGGCATCTTTAGGCAAGAGTCGCGCAGATAATCTTATCATATTTTATCAGTTATAAGTACCAAATATTAATTTAGTGTGTTTTCTGACACATTGCCATAGTAATGTATAAAGTTTTCTTGCACTGTGCCAATACTTGCTTCTACTATAAGGGCATGTTGAGTCAAGGATTAAATGGTCTATCCTGAAGTCACTTTTGCAAAGTAAACAGTTTAGTGATATAAAGATAAAGGCCTGGATTTACTGAGATCCACTGATTAGTAATTTAGTACAAATCTATATAGGTGTAGAACCACACACAAAGCAAACTGTTCTTTTGTAAAGAAAGGCCCATTTATGAAACATTAAATCATTCTGTTTACAGCGAAGATAGTTCTGTAATTCAAAACACTTGTTGTAATTTTCTATCAGTGTTTGTGTATATATTAAAAATGTAATGGAAATGTAAGTGAGTGGGATTTGACAGCATTACAATGAAGTCAGGATGAGAAGTGATGGCATGGCATACCACCGTATTCCAGCCTACTTTGACCACTGGAAAAAAAGTGTGTGTATGTATATCGTTCATCATTGTAGCATATACACTAATGCAATATTGGCCCCAACGGTCGTTTATCGTTTGATTGGCCCGATAATTGGCTGGAAACACTGTAGTATGTAACCAGTCTGACACTTCAAGCTATCCAGAGCATTGTAATTTTAGCTTTCTACAAGATACATCCCCCTTCCCCACTCCCTGGGTTTCCACGTCCGTTCGGTTTTATATTGTATGCATTACACACAGTACTTGTGTGACATGTTTCTTCTATGTAACACTAATAAACAGTTAACGCATGCCTACTTTTGTTATACCTTACTCTCATTTTAGAGGGTGCTGTCTCATCAGCTCACAACTAGCCAACTGCCAACCTCCCCTCTATGGCTAAATTACTATTTTCCATCTACAGCATCTTTAAATAAAATTTCTTAGTGGGACATACTATTTATGTGTTTGCTTAAATCCTATATTAAAAAAATCCAAAATAACAACCATTAACAGTATAAATACAAAGCTAATGACATAAAGTTCACCAAACTCATAGTAAACATCAAGATGTTACTTATTAAGCACTTTAGTTGTACATGTAATAAAGTACTTATCAGAAGATATACACAGTGTTCTGTATAACCTGGCATAACATGTCAAAGGATCTGCCAAGAAATATGCAAGACTTTAAAGAGTAGTCATCTTTTATTATGAAATTATTAATTAAAACATAACAAAGGCTACTATAAACCCACAAAATTTTAGTAAAACCAGTGTTTAGGGCAGAGCAGTAAAGCTGGTCGCACACACTGCAATGTTGGCTGCAATATCAGGCAATTGACTAAAGTGTACATGATGTATCTCCCCAAAACAAGCAATATTTTCCACTCCAAATTGAGTGGATCAATGCGCATGTTGGAAAATGCAGTCAAAAGATTCAATGTGCAGAATTTTTCTGTATATTGAAAAACAACATTTCCTGTACCGCAGACTGTTCCTAATTATTGGATTGGAGAAGTTTCTTGGTTCAGTAGTTCCTGACACATGTGTATCTGAATTAACCCAACACATTTTTGGAGGACTAGGCAGTTTTAAGTTTGTATAGATAAGTCCAGGAAACTCTAAGAAAATAAAAGGACCAATGAATCCGAGCTTGTCACACTTGCATGTTCTTAGCAGAGATCCACCACTTATCACCTATGGTATACTTGGGCACGCCAAGTAGGCCTTTATTTTCTTGGCTTGGTAGCAAGATACGCTTATTGCCATAAAATTGTCATGTGTTCAACCATAATATTATCCGTTATTTTATTTTTTCCACTGAGAATCATAATGAGAATACCTTGGAAACCATTACACACAAACATACACCCAGACACACCCACGAACACATATATATTGCTTAAGGACGTTTACTGTATAAATGCCACTTATTTTGTTTTACTGACCCTCATCAACACCAACAATATTCTGCATTATTATTTGCTAAACAGTACAGAGATTAACAATGCCAGTTCTTGCATAACGTGTCATGAACAGATGAGACAAAGCTAAACCTCTACAAAATTGAGCACAAGATGAGAGTTGATGTAGCAGTGAAACGCATACTATCCAGACCATACTAAGTCATTGTCAACATGGTGGAGTTCATGTCCTAGTTTGGGCATGCATGGGTGCCTCAGAAACGGGCATATGCATCATTGCCAATGATAACCCTTCTTTTCTCCAATCCAATAATCTTCTATATCTATACTTACTACTCAGCATATATCTCTAATGTCCTTTGCCACTAGTATTTATACTTTATTAATACTATACTTTCTATGCTTGTTGGTAGTAAGTGTGGCATGTTGAAACACTGTTTTGATTCTTTTGTTCTATGTCAAACATTTTCATTAAAAGTCTATATAGTTTCTTAAGGCAATTAACTGCTAGCCACAGGGTGTACTACTGTGTTTGGGAATGTTTTCTTTAGTATGTGGTCTATACCTTATTTCAAATCTGCATATTAATATACACAGCGTCACTGTTAATTTGCTTCTGATGGCAGAAGGGGTAGAATAATAAGGATGCTGAAATGGCCATTAAATGAAATTCCCCCAAAATGTGCTACCAGACAGTGTGCACATTTTATTATTTAAAGTCCGTTCAAGTAAGACTACTTTGGAAAATAACAACTGAGGAAAAACTTGCCCAAACTTGTATTTTTCTTTTTCTGATTTGAAAGTAACCTATGACAAAGTTTGTGTTCTTTTCACAAGTGTGAGGAATAGTCTTTATTCCTCAGAGACAGATGGAAGTGATGTCATTGTTTCAGCTATCTAAGGGGCATACAGTTGTGTACAAATCTCTGGATTATTTGGAATGTTTACTATGAGTTGAAGGGTTGATTTTTATGACCTTAGTAACCCTCAGCACAGGATTAACTTTCATATCTGTTGTCATTGTAATTTGGCTCTTGTTTGCAAATATGAGATAACGGGGTTGAAAGACTGATATATCTAGTGTATTAATTAAAGCTTTATGATTTACTATTTGCTACTTTCTAATTACAAATTTTATTATTGTAATAAATCCGCAATTAAAAATGTAACTACTGTTAATGGCAAACTGAAATTATGTCCTCTTTTAATCATTGATTGTTGTTGTTGTTATTATTATGATATGTGGTCAGGAAGAAACTGGATTTTAAAGTTAAATTACAATTGTGAGCAAATGACTATTTGACTTACTAGAGATGTTTATGTGTAATTCTACCTTTGGCTGCTCTTACCTGCAGCTTTTAGCTTGAGTGTTTGCTGTATTTAGCCTGTAAATTGGGGTATCAAGCTGTATTCTAATACATTCTGTATTGTGACATTCCTGTATGTATTTCTTTCTTGCTCGCTCTCACACCTAGACCCTTCTATGATCTGGCACCATTGTCTCATCAGCAAAGTGGCTGCTTAAAGCTGCATTGACATCTATGTAAGAGATCTTACTAGGGGGCTCGTCCTTCTCGCAGGAGCCCAGGGGGTATGTTTACTATGCAGCATTTCCATACAATAGCCCATTCCTGGCGCTTTGAGTCATTTTCTTCAAACAGCAGTTTTATTAAAGACAAACCTGATGGGCTTTGACTTTAATAAAAGTACCGTTTCAAAAAATTATTTCAAAACGCGTTCTGTGGGACCACTGCATAGTAAATATATCCCCAGGTGTTTGCTACATGCAGCTGTTTTTCCTGGGGTTCTGTCAACAGAGTTAATACATCAGTTTAGTCCACCACTTTTAAATGGTGGCAAGGTTAGCGGATGTGAACAGGATTGATTGATTTCTGGCTTGTGAATTGAATCTCCCTTTATATATACTGTCTGGCGTCAAGCGGGATGTTTCACTGTTAAAACTATCTCCTATTTTGGTCCCCATGAAAAACCCTTATTGATAACCTTTACATTATATATGAACAGTTTTTGAGCGGTGGTTTAATTGCTTGTGTGACAAATGCAGGAGAAATAACATAGCTTGAGCTATTTTATTAATGGCTGAAAATGGTGCATGCAATGAAATGTTTTTGTGTGACATCAGCTAGGTAAAACCAATGTATATCAATCGAAAAGCATAGTTGAAAAAATTGTAAACATTGTATTTCTGTTAGATGGGAAAAAAAAATCTCTCGTGCAATAGCCCCAGAAAACTCCTCAGTCTGTGCTTCAACATTATGGGCTTCATTTAGTGCTGAAATCAATTTTGCACCTTAGCAAAACCACATTGCCTTTCAGATGGAGAAAATTTAAAATGTGGATGGATTTAGAGTTAGCTGGTGGGCTTGTCCTGGTTCAACCCCTTTAACATTTTGCATTGTCTGCTGGAATCCATTTATCCATTGTCTTTGTAAACCCCCTTCTATTCTATTCAGAATGTTCTCTCTTGTTACCCGGTTCTGATGACTTGGCTGTTCGATGTTTGCTTATGTTCTTGGAATTTTCTTATAAGAATTCCAGCTGCATTAGTCACTCTGTTTCACTGTCTCTTTACTCTTCCATTATTAATATGTCTTTCATACCCCACTTCCTTTGTAACCCAGTTATCCCTATTTTCCTGAATAAATTAATACTCCTCCTCCTGCCTGCACATAACTGTTGATATCACCCAAACTGTCTCCTTGCAGTGTACTCTTCCGAGAACCCAAAATCTGCACTGAACTCTTTTCATTACGTTTTAGGGCTACCCTTCAACTTTCCCTTGTACCTCCTCCTCAGTATCCATCTGTTACCATATCTTGATATGAACTACCTGTAATACCGCTATTGTATCCACCAGAGCTGTAATTTAAAAAGATTGCGCCTGGGGCAAGAAAAAAAACTGCCTTCCCCAAACTATTATTATAACCAAATTAACCTAAAATATTCCTAATCCTGCACTTTCCTTATCTTTGCTCACTGGGTGGTTGCCCCTCTCGTACAGCCCTAGTTATCCACCACAATTTCCCATAGTTACTGGCTTTGGGGATGTGAATCGAGTCATCAGGCACCCTTCAGAACTTGCCCCTTGGACCTCTTTTCTGGGATATGCCAGAGTGGAGGTCCCAAAAGTAGGCAAAATATTCTGTTTATGTGTTTGTTAATGGCTAAATAGCAAATAGGTGTGAATGAGCCCTTAAAATGTAAGTGTTGGCTTTTAATACTGCACCCAACTTGTAAAACAGAAACATTTTAACCAGCAATGTCCAATAAGTGAAGCGTGTACAGACATTACATATGTGTACAAATCAAGACAAACTGTATAAGGCCCTGTCTGCAAACGCTTATAAATCTTTTTATTACGTCTTCAAGTCTGAAGGGAAGAGGCAAAATGTTTTTTTTCTCTTGCTGGTGAAGTTTGACATTTTATATGCATGATTCTCATTACACTAACTAAGATTAAAGTTAATGAAAACTTAAATCTCTACCCTGGTTTAAGCCAATATCTAATTGAGAAAATGCTAGAGATAGGATATCAAATACAGTAGTACTTAGAGATTAGAAAACACCAAGCCTGTATGTTCAATTGTATCTGACTTGGCTTCTTCTTAACTCTAAAGCTAAGTGCATGGATTGTTTTAATTCGCTCGTTCTATAGTTTATCCTATTTTTTTTCCACCCAGTCAACAGAGAGATCATTGGTCCGTATGAACTGATGCACAGCTAGTGCTTTTACAGATCGCAATATGACAAAGGAAATGGGTCCTTTTAATACACATGCATATCCAAACTGCATTATGTGAAAAGGCTTGGATGTTTCACATAGGTATCAATATGTGTGCGTGTGTATGCATGTTAGGAATTTATAATTTAAGCTCCAATCGGACAGGGACTGGTGTGAGCGAGTTCTCTGTACAGCGGTGCGGAACTAGTGGCGCTATATAAATAGCTGATGATCATGGCCACAGGTGTGCCTACTTTACCTTGTGTTCTTGGTGTACCAGAAGAATAATGTGTCCTAGCTCAGAAGTATGAAAACTGCTCTGGTGCACACAGCCTTCTATTGTCATCTCTTTCTTGCTGATATAATAGAAAATATTTGCAACTTATAAATAATCTCTTGATAATTAGATAAATTTAGCCAAAACATTGCATGGTTAAAACATCTGATTGCCTGAAAAAAAATATTTTGTTCATTATATTATCAACTTGTAACCAAGATACAGCTTCAGCTCTAATAGAGAGGGGAGGTAATATTTCACTTACAGAGTTGCAGCAGAATGTCAGGGTAACCCTGCATTGGGTACATTATCTTAATGGTCCATATCTGGATATTTAAATTTTGAGGTTTAGAGATGCTTATTTTTTTTCTCTCAAATTGTATTGAATGAAATATTGGTAGCAGTTATAGATGTGAACTGAATTGACACTGATATTTATGATTTGTTTGATATCACATGACAACTTATACAGATAATCCAAACTTATGAGACTCATTTATGCCTCTTAGAACTGGGACTCAGAATTAAGTTCACCCAATGTACTATTGTGTGAAAACTATCAGTTTATTCTATCTGACTTTTTATCCATATCTATCATAGGGTATAATGGTTTAAACACCCTACAAAGAATACTGTAATATTATTTAGCACCCTAATAATTCAGGTTTTTTTAATGCAAGTAATGTTCATTAAATTCCTTCTTAGTTTATGTCCATATGTAAACTTTCTCCAGCAGCACTATACTCATCATATGGCTGTTTCTCTGCTGTAATAATAACTTTGTCACAGAATATGATACAAAGGCACCTGCTGGTATTGGAACAGCTCCAACGCGCCTCCGGTCTTCTCCAGGGACACCTGCAAGGAGGTATGGGTTTTGCTGCGAGAGACGTGCAGGTCGCGGCCCTCCTACTGAGTCACCAGGGAGATACAGGAAGTAGAGGGTGGTCAGTCTAGCCAAATTGGTAACGTTCTGTCAGTTGCAGTACACTGGGATATCCAGAAGGGTTGGTCTTAAACTAGCCGTGTTGTTAACATTCTGACAGCAACAGTATACAAGGAGGATCCGGAAGAGTGGTCAAGTAACAGGCAAAAAACATATGCCAGGTAAGTAAATCATAGGAGAGATCAGAAGAATGGGGCTGGGGACCCAATACTCTGGTACCATACTGGTGGCACAGCGTCACCGGATGCCACCAGAGCAACTAGTAGTGTCCTGTTGCCTAGCAACGGCATGCGCAGAAGACCTGTCCAGGGAAATGGAAGTATTCGCATCTGGTTGCTCGGCAACCAGACGCAGCAGAGGAGCGGACAGGTGGCTGTCACGGCACTGATGAGGGATGGTGCCTGACAAACTTTCACACAAATTAAAGAAATTCAACAATTCATGATTTTTTTTTTGTTGTTGCTATAATTGTTTACATAGTTTACTATTAAAAGTGAGATAAAGAAGATGCCCATGGACATATTATTAATTCTTCTACTGCCTTATGGTTTAAAAATATATAAACATACATTCTACACAGCACAGGGGAATGACTGGATAGCAGAGTGCACTAAAAATATTTAAAAATTACAAAACAGTAGTTGTGATTGTTAAGTTCTATAGTATTGGTAAGAATTGGAAGGGGAGAAGATTATTTATTTACCGTCACTTGATATGTCTTGTGAAATCACCAACACACAAGTTCAAAACTACCTGCAAGCTTGGATTTCCACCACAAGTCAGCAGAAAGTTTAATGACAATCATTTTGTCATTGTCTTATTATAAGTTGGTTTTAGTTAAAAAAAGAATGTTCTTAGTTCTGTACAAATAAAATAGTTGAATTTACTGAATAATTTCTATATGCAATAATGTGTTCCTTACTGGAAATTATATGGATGTTCGAAGTTGCTGATGAGTTTTGTGATCATACAAAAGTTCAAGGCTGTAGTCTAAGTGCTTTTATACAGATAGCAGAAATCTGATGTAATTTCTAAAATCCATAATGACTTATAGTAGAGGGTGCCTTATTCCTTATAATACCCATGGTTTCTAATGAACACTGAAGTGGTGACATCAGAACTTACTGTTTATACAGATATCTACAGAGGAGTATGCATATATTAACATCACTTGTTAATATACTGTACTAAACTAAACATAATTAAATCACTTCAGGATATGGTGTTTCCTATTTTATTTCTGATTGTTTGTGTGATTTAAGATTATTTAGGAGCGTCTCTATTTTACAAAATTCTAGAATGTGTATACAGAGGACAAGATGGTGCCAAAGCTTCATAGGTTTAATCATACTTACCAACCTTTGGTAAGTTAATTCCGGGAGATCCCAGTCAGGGGGGGGGGGGCGTGGTTGGTGGGAAGGGTGGAGCACGGCAAATTGCAGCATTTTGGCCCAGCGACAAAATTGTTTTGTCATGGGGGCGGGGCCAAAATGACGCGATTCGTCGCAAATCGCGTCATTTTGAGGAGCAGATGCCATTTGCGGGATATTTTCCTGCTCGCCCGGGAGACCTACCCAAATTTCGGGAGTCTCCCGGACATTCCAGGAGAGTTGGCAAGTATGGGTTTAATTGATTCACTTGATGTAAATGTTTTGCTGTATAGACACTGGCGAATAACTTGTTATGTTGTCAAGTTTGAAGTGGATTATTTGAGCTTTCTCTTTTTAGCTATTTGAACATGCTCTCTTATTAGCTTTGAAGCAATTTTGTTGGCTGCAGGTTGTGTTCTTTGCTGCTTGTGATGAGGGGAGGACAATGCCTGATAATGCTCTAGCTATTACCTAAAGTGAATTAGAAAATGAGGGTGAGATTGAACCTATATTTTGACTCCATGCTTCATATGTGAAAATGTAACTTTTATAAACGGAGATATGAGATTACTGAAATGGACAATAGCTGCCACTATTTCGTAAGTCATTTCTCAATACGTAAATACTGTCATAAGAGTAGCTCTTCTGAAGTTGTATGCTGTGATATGTAAGCTTAAGACTGTTTGGAAAGGCCTTCTGCCAAATAGACGATGCCTGCAGGAAAATAATAATGCTTTTCATTTCAGAAGGCGACTCGGTGTTGGCAATTATTCCATTTTTTTTTTCTGAAGGAAACAAATATTTAATTAAGTTACTATGTTGTAGGATATATAGTTCCATAGAAGTGTTTTTAATGTGTCGCTCTACTGAAAAACTAGTATTTGCACTCCTTATGCTCTTGTAAGGACCCATCTTTCAAACTTTATTGCTTGCAAAATAAATTTGAGATATTTTTATATCATTGTTTAGTAAATGTTTTAATTGATTCAGCTAGCTGATTGGCCGAGGCCGACATTTAAATCCCTGTGAGAGCAGTTTATGTATATTATTCCTCTATTGAAAACACTGCTAGACCATGGAGGAACATGTAAGGAAACATATAAGGATGTTTACAGGATGTTTAAATACAGGAAATTTCGGTAGCTAATCTGTCGACATGAATTGCTGGCAGGTCAACATTGGTCTTTTAATGTGAATGTTGACAATCACATTGTCAACATTTTCAACCAGTCCTCAGAATGGATGTGTCGGAAGAGGTTAACTGACGACATTTCCTGTGTCGGAAATGTGACTGCAACTCATTTATAGAATCGGTAAGAAATTTTCCATTCTTTTACATATATTGAAGAAATATATGGATATTGTTCTTTGAACGTTATTATGACAGGATTATTGTTACAGTGTGAGTAACTCCGTGCAGTGTGTATTCTCACAGGCAAATTGTTTATACAAGGATGTCAAAGAAAAAGACAAGATATTTAAACTTTTGTTCACATATTTTTAAAATATGGATATTACGCTTTGAACAACAAAGTGACAGATGCAACTCTTGGTTGTATTCCTGCATGATTCCACACATCACTCTCTCTTACTGATATATCTTACTGATATATTGTTTCCGCCAGGGCATATGGTTTTATTACCAGACGGACTGCAAAGAGCTATATTCACTGAGGGAAAGCCATAACATTTTGTTTTTAACTTTTAAGGCTATTTTAGGTTCCTAATACAACAAATACTCGACAACCTCACTAACTATTAAGGAATATTGGTGGATTTGTCATCATTTGTGGCTATTAATTTACTACCACTCTGATTGTGGTGTTTTTAATTGTAGCCTAACAAGCATGTAATTAGAGGAATCCTATTGGCTTCCTGATTTTTCTTCAAATGCTTCAATCAACTTTTGGCCATCCTGCTCAGTGTTTCAATTCAGATTGTGCATCTATATTATATTGAAGTTATTTACTAACATTGGAACTTGTGCTGTTGTTATGATTCTTGCAGACATTTTTATGAGCTTATAGTCATATTTCAAGATATGTAATTAATCTACTATTTTGTGTAATTTTTATCTTTATGTACCAATAAATGTAATATCTATATAAGCTGATGTTTGTTTTTTTCTTTTTTTTTACCATAGTGTTGTATCGATTTTCAGAAAGTGTCAGCGTTTGTCGATTTCTGTCTCATATTTGTTTGTAGTTTTTTAGGTTGTGCAGTACCTTGTCCCTCTAGTAGCAACCATATTTCTATTTATTTACTTATTTTATTTCTTAATTTAGCACACTCCATTAGGACCTCTTTATTGTTCTTGTACTTTCTTTTTTTGATAAGTTGTCTAAGTAAAGACTTCCCCTGCATAATGTCTAGAACTACAAACCCTAATGAGTCATACAATCTGTTGACTATGGAAAGTCCAGCAGCTTAATATGATTTCACAGAAGTCTTTAATAAACGTCAGGCCGAGCAATGCTTTCACATTGCCCTACTAGTCTATTGAGTTCTTGTCCAGGTCCCAAATCTTATTTGGACTGATTTATGCCTTATCCTAACCAGAACTGAAAGTATTAAGAGAATATCTGGATGATAGTCTGAATCGAGGATCCATCCGCCATTTAACTACTCCTGCACGGCCATCATTTTCTTTGTTGGGAAAAAGAGACTGTTATTTAAGGTTCTGCATTGATTTCTCTTCCTTAAATCAGATCACAACCTAAAACTGTTACCAGCTTCCTCTCATTCAAGAGGGTGCAATTCATTCCAGTGAGAATGATGAGTGGTCTATTTGCATGATTTCCTAATCCCTTGATGTACATATAAAACACGTCCAAACTGTATTAGCTCATCTCTGACAACATAACCTCTTTGCTAAATTAGAAATATATTCCTAAGAACAAGAGTCCTTTGAATTTCTGGATGACATCAATTCCCCGAAGGGTTTACAAATGGACCCTGCTGAGACCAAGGCCATTGATTATTAGCACTGCTTTATTAAAATAATCTCTAAAATTGTGACCATAATGGCTGTCACTAAGAGAACTTGTATCTTTCAGTGGTCTCCTGAGTCACAACGTGCTTTCACCACCTTGATAGTGTGTGATACTGCTAGATCTTTGTTCTCTTTTTTCGTTCACTGAATTGGTTCCTGTGGATTATATTGGCTTTCTGACATCCATTGAATATAAGCAATGTAGCCTATTCATTCTGGACTGTTTGTTTGCTTGCAAGGATTTTTGCTTATATATTCAACACATTGTTTTTTTTATATATCTGCTATTTAACATTGGACATTAGGGTCTATGAAGAGCTATTGATATAGTTTGTTAAGCTGAATGTACTAACTTATTGAGGAGGTTATTCCTGTACATGTCATATAATTTATCATGTCATTTATGTTTTAATTTGAAAACAATCTGTTTATATTGTAATATCACTAGTGATTCTGACTTACATTTGAATAAGGATTTTAAGTTTATCAGATTTTTTAAAACTCAAGTGCTGCTTTTTTGTGTTTTCCTGTGTAGGGTGTTGACAGTCTCCTAGTTCAGCTGCTGAGTTTTCTCTTGGATAATTATTGTTATGGCTTTTATGGGTTTACTTTCTGTGTTATTATTGGGCTCACCCTGAGCCTGCATTTCCATTTATCCTGGAAATAGATGCCTTGGATAAAGCACTACAAGTTATCTTGTCAGAGAGACAAAGGGGCAAAATGCTTCCCCATCCCTTTGCATTCTTCCCACAGGAAATTACTACCAGCAGAGCAAAACTATGGAATTGGGGACAAGGAACTTGAAAGCCACTTTCAGAGTGGAGACCTCTATTAGATGGTTCCTCTGTTCCATTTACAATTTTCACTGACTATAAAAACTGGGAATATCTTAAAACGTAGAAAATAAGAAACAAATATTCCTTTTCTAAATTTGGAGACCTTTTTTTAATACTAAATATAAACAGTCATATTGTTTATTATTTATTAAAAATACAGACCACAAACCTCTCGTAACTCCACATTAAGTATTCTTTAAAGCCTACTAGCCATCCGCCTAAACATCTCAATGCTTGATTACCTCACCCTTTCTCACCCCCACCCCCCACTCACTGCGCTCCTCTTGCTCGGACCCCCACGCTGACTCCACTTGTGTCTGCTGTCTGTTTGCCCTCACTCATGCAAACCGTTCCCTCTTCCTTCCTGTGTCTATACCTATTACTTCAGCTCCAGCTACTCTGGTACTAGCTACGCTTGGGGCTTTTGAAGTTTTAGTGACACTCGTTTATTGTGCTGCGGATACTGTGTGGTGCCTTTATAGATAAAGGATAATAATAATATGTATCCTAGCAAAATATAGTAAGTGTTTGTGAAAAAAGAAAATATTTTTTTTTTAAAAGAAAGTGAGGGTTTCTTTCCTTGTAATGAAAAATGTTCAAGAATAAACATATATATAATTATATATTTAGTTTTGTCATATCTTTCGGGCCCAAATGTATTAATTTTTATGACGGTCACAGAGCGAAGTTAATCAGAAAATATCCTTATTGCAGTTTGATATTGAACAACATTTTTCTCACATTTAGTAGCAGCTCACTATGTGATTGATAAGAGTGTGATGTTGTTAGTATTCCTTTGTTCATATGTTGCTCATAATCCCATATCAACCTGTTGTGTATGCTCAACAAACAATGGGTCTTTCAAATGCACAATATGAAGTGAGTCACAGTGAATTCAAGTAATTACAGTTACAACTCTCAGTATTAAATCTCAGATCCTGTTGAATATTTCCACCAGTCAATAGGTGTTTCACAAGCATAGTGTCGTGTGTCACAATTCATTTGAATGATTACATAATCTTAACTTTATTGATATCAGGGGGGGAGGGGGTAAATGTATTAAACTCCAATTTTGTCAAATTTCTTAATTTTGGGGATTTTGCCGGCCATATTTCAAATGGTAATTTAACTAAAGGTAAAAACCACCGCTTCATACACTGTTTTCAGAGAAAACAAGAAAATTTGAGTGTCTGATCTTAAAAACCTCACAACCTAGAGAGCAATACAGTGATAAAGTAGTCACTAAAAAATTACATGTCCTATAGTAAAAATATTGTAAACATATTGGCCAATACCTGATCTCTGCCATCTCTGTAAATGTTAAGTAATCAAGTAGTTTTGTGAGATTAAAGAGACCAACTGCTAAACCGAGAATGCTCTGTAAATGCTCAATTTTCAGCCCTTGAAATTCTTGCAAATCTTGTACCACAACACAAAAATCTTATTTTTGCAGGTCAGTGCAATACAATACTCATTTCCGAAACTAGCAATTCATTAAAGAATACCCAAATCTATGGAGCTCCGCCCAACAGAATTAAGAAGAAATAGTTATCCTTAGCCGTCATTGCTATGTAGATATGTTTCTTTCAAATTTTAAGCATTGCTTTTACTTAACAAACTGTTACATACAATAAATACTTGTAATATTTCAGTGTTATAACTAATGTAAAATATAAAATTAACAAGTCAATCCAAGCCTGTGCATTAATGGGAATGCGTCGTAAAATGTTTATGCCATACATATAAAGCACTGTTACAGTCACAGACTTGCAGACCACTTTAACAATATGTGGCTGATTGCACCAAAATAGGAATTCATTCTGTGCAGACTAATATATGGGCTTTTGGCAAACTTCTTTCTAAATTCTTCCTCCACTGGGTGTAGTAGGATATACTGCTCTTTCATGATCATTCACACTGATAAATGAGCCCAGATACCACTATTTACAATGAACACATAGGAAATTCCCAGATAAGCCAACTGGATGCCACCCAGTCTTTATTGCTATAAAAGCTCTATGAGCTGAACAGTCTGGTAACCCAACACATTTTGGACCATGCGGTCCTACGACTAAGGACCCCTTAGCTAAGATATTTATCAACATAAAGTAATCCATTAATGTGTAATCCATTAATGTGTAATAATCTTACAGATAGAACAAATCTGTTTTCTTGGATACACTCACTCATTTTATTTTTGTGTACTTGTTTTCTTATCTCATTATGTACTGTTCCTTACCTTCATTTAGTTTGTTTTCCTCCCTACGTGAGCAATGCTATTGGCCCTGCTTTTATCCTTAATATTAGGTGTACCCGCTCTCAATTACTTTTCTTACGGTAATTTTAATGTGGATTTCTGCTCGCAGCTCAAGGAGCGTTGATATTACCGTAGTAACGGTAATAACACGCAGCAATTACCGTAGTGACGGTAATTGTGCACCACATGTGGTGTTCTTTAGAACAATGCAGGGAATTGAATTCCTCGCCTAATATATTGCATTGTTTTGTCAGGTTATTTATAAAGATCTCATTTCCAAAAATAAATTTTCTATCATGGTATTTGTGGAATATGTTTATTATTGGGCAAGGGATTGAGACATACAAATGAATGCACATTAATATTAAATTATAAAATAGTTATTGGTATGAACAATAGTTTGGTGTCCAGGAATTTGCATTTAAAGTTTATAATAATATCTATGCAATTTCTTCTAAAGCTGCACTATCACTTAGTGAAAGATGTCACTAAGGCACCCCACCACCGCCCCTCCACCAACTGCAGAATCAAAAAGCAATTAAGCTTGTCAACTTAAAATGGCGGAGGGTGGGTGAGCATGAGAGCCAATGATAATGACATGCAATTGGTCCTCATACTCATTCGTTCAACCCTCTGTTTTCGGCTTGGGAATAAGTGGAAAGGAAGAGCCCCAGGACAGTGATTAGGAGAGAGGCACATTAGTTAAATCTTTTACTAGTGATACTGCAGCTTTATGATAGGTTAGTTCTCTTTGTTTCTCTTGTGTTCTGCTATTGTCATCTACTTTCAGGAGATGATCCTTGCTTTGTGATCTTAGAGACTATACGATAGCGAGAGTACTCTGTCCCACATTTGATGGCACTGTCCGAAAATAGCCCCTTATGGAAAGAAATACATTACATAATTGTGAACATCACTGGTGCCACCTTACAGGACTCTTTATATTCACTATTGCAATGTCACGTCCCAGATACCCGCGAGCACACGCAGAGATTTATTTCTGTGTTTGCAGAAATAACTCGCATATTAAATGCTACAAAATGCCAAATCGCACTGAATTGGAAGAATCCAGAACATCCCACTATCCTCTTCATTGTTAGCTGAATTTGTCAAATCTACCACATGGAATACATATCTAGCATAAATAATAACAACCCAAATACATTTGCTATCACCTGGAACTTCTGGACTGAGCACTACAGAGCCACCCCCCACTATCAGATTGATTTCATTCTTTACAATTTTTAATCTTAAATCTCGGATAGTGATACTATCCTGCTTCCCCATATCCCCCTTGTTACATCCCCTCTCATATTTTCCTCCTCTTTCCTTTGCCTCTCACATGATGAGACACGTTGAACTATCAGTTATTTTTTATTACCTTTGTATGAGTTTTATAGCTTTATACTTGCTACAATGTTGTAAATTAGTTGATCTGTTGCTAATGTTTTTGTTATTCAATTATATGCGATCTCTACTGCATCCCTCTCCCTTTTTTTCTTTTTTCTGTACCCACATTGTTTGTGTTTACTAAAACTTTTGAAAACCAATAAAAAAGAATATTAAAATAAAAGAGAGAAAATAACATTTTAAAGTTAGTTTAAAAATGTACCCACACCCTAGATACATTTTTTTATACTCCACAAAGGTATACAGAACGTCTAATAAGGTTAACATAGTATGAATCTTTAAAAACTTTTAGGGTAAATTCTTTGTGTCAAAATACCACAGGACAGAATCATGATTTAGTGTAATTTCCTATTTTTATGATTTTTGCACGCCTGCAGTTTTTATTTGTTCCAAGCGTGCACAAGTTTCAAACACTCTGCACACTAAAATGTTACTATTAGCAACTATAGTAGGGAAACCTGTAATTGGCTTTGGATGGTATTAACCACAGCATATTTTTGTTTGTGTCTGTGTTTGTATGGTAGCCCACACTGTGGCTGGGACTGATGTTTAATCATCTAAACTTTCTGTGGGTCTCTTGGTGATTGTTATCAATAAAGGTTAATGATAAGGAGAAGTCAGAGAGAAATGTCTGAGGCATGAGAGGCAAGTGCGAGTGGATGGTGTAGAGAGTTTTTAGAGGAACGAAGGAGACTACGCGATAAATGAAGAACTAAGTGATGAAACTAGTCTAGCCACACGTTTGTGTTAATCACTGCAATTTTGAGAGGTGGAAAGAGAAATGTAAATCTAAAACATAACTGCATACTGCTAATCTACTACTTTTTCTCCTGCAATTTTCCTTTTGTTTGCCTAGTTAACTGCCACATCAGACCAAAGCATCTTCTAGCAGTAGATGGATGCGAAATCAATGTGACTCCATTTTTTATTGATTTAATGTAATGGTAATGTTCTGTTTTTATCATTTAGTCCCAAAAATCTTGGATTGAAGGCACTTTCTGCAAAAGGGAATGTGCAAAGATTATACCAGCATCTAGGGATCCCCACAGGTATGACATTATTTAGGAATAGCTAATCTAGAAGCACATACTGCTTAGAAGTTAGAATTGGTCATTTCTGACAGAAATTAAATTTAACATTTGTGATACTCGCTAGATTCATGCTTGTTGGTGTTTGTCCTGAGGATGTATGTAAAATATAAAGTACATGTTGTAAACGAAAATTAGTTTTGTTAAGAGAACTCTTAAAATCTGAATATTGAATAAACAGATCTGTAAACTCCATGTTCCTAAAATAAACTGAACTTGTCCAGGTCAATTTATTTCTTAAAAAGTGCTTCTGTTTTTGTGATAGGTGCTTACAAACTTAACAAAAGTCTGATCTAGCAATGCTGGGTCATAAACTATACAATGTTATTGGGTGTATATGTTATTGGGTGCTTCATGAAAAATACCCAGTATATCTCTTCCAGTTACGCTGGGCATCTTGTCTCAGGGATGACTGTTGACATTTATTTGATGGGTTGTCCACATTCAATACACAGACTCATAGCATGCCTGTTTTACAGAACGTAACATAGTGAAAAGTCCTGACCAGTGATTAGGATTTAATAAAAGACTTGAAAAACCTATTCCTTATGAAACGTTGTATAATACGTTGAATAATGTTTAGTCAACATCCATTGAATTTTATTTCTGATGAACCTTTTAGAATGTGTTATTGCACCTTTGTATAAGCAACTTTTTTTTATATGAATGACAAATGCCTTGAAATGTTTACTAGGCAATTAGGGAATAAGTAAAACCAGAGCATAATGCATTCCATAACTGTGTTGGTGCAGAAAAAAACTGTATGTCCGCAAATAATGTTTCATAGTAATGCTCTTGTGTTTAACTCAGGATTGTACTTTCATCTTTTGCAGATGCCATGGTGGGTGTCAGGTCTGCCAAAACCTAATCAGGTGAAGTATCTTTAAATTAGGCCAATAACTGTAATAATTAACTCTGTAGCTATGCTGTTGAACTGATACAATTGAAAAATGTCAGAAAGGCTGATCAAATGTTTACTGATGCTTAAGAGAGTAAATAGCCATTGTCCCATGACAGAGAGGCAAATGTTTTCTGTTTCTTTTATAGTGCAACTCTGTTTTCACAGTTTGACTAAGTATTAAAGGATATTGTACATATTGTAAGCTTCACCTCACATATACTCCAGTCCTGGCCACACTCCATTAATCTGTAGAATGCATTTCTTGTCAGTAAGTGTGTGAGCATGTTTCCGTCTCTGAGCGAATTACAGTATTGTAGATTTAGAATTTCCATGGACATCAAGGCAGTTTACAAAGACATTATAGCTGCCATCTATGGTGCCCATTGTAGAGTGGGTAAATGTTGCTATCTGTAAATAAGGGGAAGGATGGTAATTACTGCAGATCCACCAGAGCCATATGGTTTTGGTAATTTTTCCTATTCACAAAGCTGAAGAAACAAATCCGGACGATTTCAATGATTCAAAGCATTTTTGTAATTGAGCAAAGTAATTTATCTGACATAACTGTAGAGAGCACATATGCCTAAACATATATCCTGGTTGCATGCCTTATCTTGCATTTTTTATTATTAAAAAATATCTTAGAGGTCAATTAGTCTTGTGTCACTTGGGAAGAACATTGTATAAGTCACTGGTTTACAGCTTACTTGAACAGTGTAACCGCCCCACAGTGTAATTCGGTCTCACTGACCACATCATCATCACTCTCACTGGTCACCGTGGTTAGATTTTCTGCATTCAGATAACTTTAATTTACCGACTTGTACATGCACTTCTTATGTTTTTACTAAATATATTACTTAATCTTTTTATCTTCCTTCTGAGTATTTTAGCCATGCATTTGTGTTATCACAGAGATTTTTTGTTGCACATGGATATGACAAACTTCCTTCAGGATACAATTGAACAATCCAAAATAACAACTCCTGACTGAAAAATATGAATTAATGTATTCAATAAAAGGTTCACAAGCGCACGTATACTCCCTAATTCTCGATGACCAAAGTAGATATGTCATTCTGACTTGGACGATCCACCAGACACCCATCAGTATTGCCTTGGTGTGTGCCCACAACATGCGGCAGGGTACCATCCTAAACAAGTCCTTCCTTACATTATCCCAGGTCTTGAGGGGCTGTGTCATTATAGGGTTTGACTTCAATTTGTTGCTTGATATAAAACAGGACAAATCCCCCCTGCCCCCTTTTTCCTCTACTACAGGGACTCCTTGAGAATCATGTAAGCTTTCAGATTTGTAAAACTATATTATCTTTATGATTCGTGGTGGGTTCTGTATGCATCAGGAAAGGTCTACACACACTTATCAGCTCCTCACTTTGGCAATTCACGCATAGACATGATCTTTGTGGGCCGGCAAATACAGAAGTCTTGTGTGCAACGGATGTCATTCTTTTGTCTGGTCTGACCATTCAGTTCTCTTCCTGAATGTGAATTTCCTCATATCTAGCCCTATGAGATCCCATTAGAGGTTCATAGAATATAAGTCAACCCCCGCCATCCTCTCTCTATGCTCTAGGAAACTCATTAGTCATCAAATTGAGGGTTCCTCAAAGTTTTTCTGCCTGTGAGGAAACAGTCCTGAGGACTCAAACATCGAAGCTCAAATGCTCAATAGGTAAGTAACAGCAAAACATCAATGGTTTAAAACTTACTTAAATCTACACCATATAACATTTCCCTCCCTACCACCAAGTCTCACACCTGAGCATTTAAACTGTCATTTCCCCTCTAAACACCCATAATGCCCATACACATACTCTCTTATAATGTTAAGGGAACGAACAGTCCTTCAAAGAAATTATTTACCCAGCTTAAGTCCTCCAAAGAAGACCTAGGGGTAAATGTATCAAGCGGAGAGTTTTCCGGCGAGTTTGAAAAGTGGAGATGTTGCCTATAGCAACCTATCAGATTTTAGCTATCATTTTGTAGAATGTACTAAATAAATGATGGCTTGAATCTGATTGAGTTTTCCAACCCGCCGGAAAACTCTCAGCTTGATACATTTACCCCCTAGTTTTCCTTCAAGAAACTCATTTTTCCCAAACCCACCTTTCAGAACTCCGATCCAAAATGTATCCAATGACTTTCCCTGCATTTGACATCGGATAAAGAAAAACAAGGATTGGCAACTCTAATTTCTAACCATATCACCTTTGAAATCTTGGACTCCCATAGGGATAAGGATAAGATAAACCCCATAATTTTCTCTGCATCTTGGTTAATCTTTACGCACCAAACCAAGAACAACACCGACTCTTCACCATTTTAGGACATTAAGCTCACCTCTTCTAATAGATGAGAGTTTTAGTCTCAGATTATTTCAACTATGTTCTGAACATCCCTTTTTCTCAACATGGAGAATCAATGAGGGTCTCCTTCATAACTCAGGCACTAAACTTAAGATGAAAGACTTATTTGTAGACTATTTGGCTATCAATGACACCCCGGATGTCACTCCTGGTACTCTGTAGTAGGCCCACAAGGCTGTAATCAGGGGCCAATTGACAGAAATGGGCTCTAGAAGAAAGAGAAGCTACACAGGATGATCGAGCTGACTAAATAACTTCAAGATATTGAACACATGCATAAGCAAACCTTAGACTCAGGTTTCCTGCAGGAAAATAAGACAGTAAAAGGGGAATTGAATCTAATAGTCTCAAATCAGACAGCCCATAAAATGAAATGGCTCAGGCCAACCTTCTACGGGAAAGGGGACAAAGCCAATACAATTCCAGCATCTAGAATTAGATCCAGACGCTCTAGCCATAATCTTTGCCATAATCATCTTGCCATCAAAACTTTCCCAAATACTCTCACATACGATCCCAAGAACATTAGAGAGGAATTTCATAAATACTTTCCCCCTCGAGATGTATCCTCTCTCATAACTGAGCATCTAATAGCTGATTTATTAAAATAAAAAATAGACACGACACGACTCTCCCGACAATCTGTAATGCAGCTTTGTATGGCAATTACAGCTGAAGAGATTACTGAAGTAATTAAGGACCAGAAATCTTTGGAACTCTTCAGCTATGGAATCAGCACAGCGTTGGCGACTTTTGTGCACCATGGGGTAAATGTATGAACATGCGGGTTCTTCAACACCCGCGTGTTCGGCGATTAAATTTCAAGCGGCGCTGCATTGTAAAGGGAAACTTCCCTTTACAATGCAGCGCCGCTTGAAATTTAATCGCCGAACACGCTGAACACGCGGGTGTTGAAGAACCAGCATGTTCATACATTTACCCCCATGTGTGCTCCGTGGCTGAGTTGCTGTTGTTCCTAAACGCTTCCACTTTCTAATAATATCACTTACAGTTGACCGTGGAATACGCAGCAGGGATGAAATTTCACAAACCATCTTATTGCAAAGGTGGCATCCTATCAATACCACACCTGAAGTCACTGAACTCTTCAGAATCACCCATTTTTGTATCACAGATGATTGCAAATGGAGACCGCATGGTTAAGTGCTTGATTTTATACATCTCTGTCAATGGGTCTGATTGAAACACCTCAATTCAATAATTAACAGGTGTGGTCAAATACTTTTGTCCATGTAGTGTAACTTCACTGTGGCCTTCATAAAATCGTTAATCAATTTCATGATTTCTACTTCAAACTGTATGAGTACCTGAGAATGCAAAAACCTTTGACCTATGAATGAAGTAACTGTATATCTCTGTGATTACAATTATTTTACAATTGTACAGTGTATAAATTGTTGAGTTCTGGTTTTGGTCTTCAGAGCGTTCTGATTGAAGCTTGAGTTGGTGCCAACTGTCGCACGCGTATGTATACCAAACTTTGTCTTTTAATATACTTTGTGAATAAAACCTATGTGCTTTGGAACCACAGTGATTGCATCGGACAATCCTTTATTTTAAATGATAGTTATGGACGTAACATGATCATCTGGCAGGGTCATTTATTGTGTAAAAAATAAGAAAGTATGAATCAGGTATACCTCTTTACTTTTACTATTTTCCCTCTGGTGACATTTTATTAAAAAAGTCTGATGGACTTTTTAGGTGTTGCTGTGGAAGATTAATTGGAGACCACCCTGGTTTAGATTATGATTGGCCAATTTATCCTAATCCACAAGTGAGACGTGATGAAGAATGGTTGGTCCAAAAACATACAAAGACAAGCCCCACAGATGCTTTTGGTACCATCAATTTCCAAGACGGTCATCACACATACCATGCAAAGGTTTGTTATCTGTTGCTGCAATACAATGTATGTTATCCAACAAGTTCTAGTGTATTGTGTTAATGATATAATCTATTAATTGTTGACCAAATTGTAGCACACAACTGTTAGTGTTAAATAAACCCTTACTTTATTAAATTATTGTTGATCCATTTTAGATTTTTTTTATGTGCTTGGGTGCTCTCTAAATAGTATATAATAACAGTCAAAGAGTACTACTATTGCAAGAGGCACTCCTTGAGTAATAGTATGGGCATATCATTCAGGAACTGGTACATAAATAAGAACCAAACACAAGAACTATGATATAATTTTACTTTCATTATAGTGTTCCAATAACAATATTTTTTTTAAAAGTGAAACTTAAAAAAATGAAAATTAGTTGAGCAAGTGAGTCATAATCAACATGTAACATATGATTGTGCCATTTTACTTAATAATCAGAGTTTCATATGTTACCAATCAAAATGTCCATTCTATGTTCTACTATATTCAGGTTATTTTAGTCCTATAACAAACTCTCACTTAAATAATGTTCTAAAACATTAACCTTCATTGTAGAGGTAACATACCTTTGTGAAAAACCCAAGTTAATAAAACATTCACTGGAAACTATAACGTCTGTCCTGAATCATAACATATGGTCATCAACTGAATATTTGACAATTTTATTTCAAACAAAAATTTTCTTTTGCTGGACATTTTTGAATGATTATGAATTTTTCTTTTCTCAGTACTTGCGAATAGATTATGATACCTCTCTAGACCAGTTAATGCATCTGATGATAAAGGAATGGCAGATGGAGCTTCCCAAGCTTGTGATTTCTGTTCATGGAGGGGTCCAACATTTTAAGCTTCCCTCGAAGGTCAAGCAAGTTTTTGGTAAAGGCTTGGTGAAGGCTGCGGAGACTACTGGGGCATGGATCCTGACAGAGGGCATTAATACAGGTATTGTTTATGCTTTATATGTAAATGTAAGCAGTTGATGTTTTGTATGACTTTTTTTTACATGATTAAATAAGAGCATTCCCAAGTTAGAAGTGGTCTGATCATTTATTATTACTAGGTAATGAAATGTTGCCCTGTCTGTAGACAGCACTAAATTAGTAAAAGTAAAGCTAGCCAGCCACATGTTATGTACTCAAAATAGACACTTTACTGATGGCATAGCTGGACAGAATATCTAAATGCATGCATATTTACTGAACATTTATAAACTGAAGAAAATGTAAGCAGATACTCTCTAATAAATAATGTCATAATTTCCCACATTGCTACAAAACAAGTATTTGTACTTGTTTCTGTACTTTGCGTACTATTAGGTGATGCTTCCAGATAAAGCGTTCCAAGCAACCACCTTCTTCATGTCATTGTCAGGAACCGCTTGTTTCCTGTACATATCCCCAATCTCTGCCTACTGCCAAATAATAAATAGAGGGGCACGCTTCCAAGTGACCCAAGAGGGTTTTCATTGAAAGCTGTGCTGAAATACAAAATACAGAGACAAGTGACTGCTGTGGATTGTGTAGCTGTATTTTATTTATTTATTATGCCATTTATTATATTTTTTATAATGGATATTTTCAGTCACAGCCTGACGAGAACAAAAATTATATATTGTAAAACATGGACCGTAGTATATGAGATAGGGAATTACAGACCACAGGCAAACAAGTAAATCAACAATATATATAGTTAGGACCAGTTACGTCAAAACAGGAGTAAGAAAAAGAGGCATTGCAAGTGAAATATAGTATACATAAAGCAGAAGGCATAGCAGGTGGAAATGGAAAGCACACAGCAAAACTGATAGAAAAATGTATTTAGTGGTAAGTTGTGGATAATGAGAAAAATGAGGGGAGTAGGGAATATGTGAAGAGATAACAAAACACAGGAGGACTAAAAGGACGGAATAGAGGGCTTGTGGCAGTGGGGGAGTCAGAGGAGTGATTTTCCGAGAATGAGGGAAAAGGTCTAGGGATGAGTAAAGACAGGTGTAGTTGCTAGCAGTAATCATATGTTCACAGTGACATTTCTTAAAACAGGCATGGGTGGTTGCTTGACGAATTGTGTAAGTCACTTCCTTCAGTCTCCAGTATCACCTATATGCCAGTGACATTCAACTCTACCTCTCTTCTCCTGATTTCCCCTCCACTACTCTCTAGTGTATGCGTTTGCCTCTCCTCCAACCCCTCCTGCATATCCATATATTTTCTTAAAATGAATATTGCCAAAACTGAGCTCAATTATTATTATTATAAATTTTTATTTATAAGGCGCCACAAGGTGTCCGTAGCGCCGTACAGGGACAAACGAGTTACAGTACAAGGTGAGACAGCACAGTACAGTAAACAGTAAGCACAGTAACTCAGTAAGCTCAATGCACAGCTAGAGAGGGCGGAAGAAGGGGGAGGGAGGATCCGCAAACAACGGAACCCAAGAAGGAGGGCATGGAAGACAGGGAGACCCCCAGAGGGGACGGGGGGGTGGAGGGTCCTCGAGGAGGAGGGCTAAGTAGCTGGAGAGCAGAGTTAGGAGTGGTGGAAACAGGAGGAGAGATGGCCCTGCTCAGAGGAGCGTACAATCTAAGGGGAGGGGTGGACAGACAGAGAGACAGAGGGGAGAGAGGGAGAGAAGGGGGACGGAGGCAGAAGATAAGGTAGGAAGTTAAGTGAGAGACTGAAAGGCTTTAAGAAAAAGGTGAGTTTTTAAAGCCCGTTTGAAACTGGACAGATTGGGGGAAGTTCTGATGGAGGGAGGGAGCTTGTTCCAGTGGAGGGGGGCAGCGCGGGCGAAGTCTTGGATACGCGCGTGGGAGAGGAGGGAAGCTCAATGTCTTCCCTCCTTTTAGATCTTCATCCCACCTTGACCTCTCTATCACTGTTAACAATACCATAATCTCGCTTGTTCCCCAACTCCGCTGACTGGGTGTCGCCCTTGACTCCTTCCTATCCCTTGCCCCCCACATTGCCCAATCCTGTTGCTTCCAACTACGCAACATTGCCCTTATCCAGTCCTTCCTGTCCCAGGATGCCACCAAAACTATTATTCATGCTCTCATCATTTCCCATCTTAACTACTGTAACCTTCTTCTCACCGGCCTCCCCTCACTCCCACCTTGCTCCCATTTGCTCTATACTTAATGTGGCCGCTAGACTTATGTTCCTATCACGCTGCTTTTCTTCTGCCTTCCCTCTCTGCCTTGCCTTACGCTGGATCCCCTTCCTCTACAGAATCCTCTTCAAATTACTCATCCACACCTATAAGGCCCTCTTTCACTGCACTGCTCCATACATCTCCAACCTCTTCTCCACACATGATCCCTCCAGTGCCTTGCAATCACCACTTCCCATTCCCGAATCCAAGATTTCTCCCGAGTTGCCCCCCTCCATTGTAATGACCTCCCTCGTTCTATCCAATTCTCACCTGTTCTTAAAAGCCTACCAAACATCTGCCTAATCTTCTGTCTTTTTCTCACCTTGCCCACTCTCATCCTCCATCCCTCTTATGCGCTTCCCTTGCCCTAGATTCCCTCCACTGATTCTCCTTTTGCCTGTTGTCTGTTTACTCTTTCCTTAGGTTGTAAGCTCTTAAAAGCAGGGTCCTCTTCCCTCCTGTCTCAGTACTTATTACTTCTGCTCCAGTTACACTGGCACTGACTTTGCTTGGGGCTTTTATGGTTTTAGTAGTACTTCTTTATTGTTCTGTGCTGTTATATCTTGTGTGGTCTACTTTACTGTTTGTAATCTCTACGGCAGAACTCTTAGAAATAAAGGATTATAATAACCAGTCAAGGAGTTCCATTATTTAGGAGTTGTGTATAAGACGGTCTGTGCACCCATGTTAGTTCTGAGGAATGTCAAAAGGTGCTTAATTTTTAGATCGAACCAATTGAAGTGAAGATGTGTGTATGCAACAGGGAGGCAAAGGATAGGAGGTGGCCAGATCTGGCAAGGCAGACAATTATTACACCAAAAGATTGGAGCCAGTAGGTAAAAGGTCAATAAATTTAAATGTTATGCTTGTACCATGAGGCATAATAATAATATAATAATAATAAAATACAACAGGACTCCAGGTGATGTACAGCAATAGAAAATTACATCATAAATATTACACTACATAGTGGAAAACTCTATACAGGTGTGGTATTTTGCCATTGTTTTTCAATCTTGTAAACTTTGCTTTTCAAAACGATTGTTTATGGCATCCTAGTGAGAGATGTTTGGCGTGCTATGGTGTAAAATGCAGACAGACTTATGCTGATTTACATGAGCCTTCATACAGATGTCAAATATCTATTGAAATCCAGGTTACAGATTACAGAACATAATTAGATTATGTTTTGGAGTTAATTTTCACTTTGTCAGTAATATTCTGTTTGATCGTCCAATAACCATTAGGGCTCGTCTGAATGAATGACTTTCCTGTAAACGTGCGTTGCATTGCAGAAGATTTGTGCTGTGATTATATTGCTGGTAAAATAGATCTCAAGATGCATCCAGCTTTGCACTCATAGGATATATGCCAGTTTTTTGTCAGGTGCGCTTACATACAGATACACTTACACCAAATCATGTCATAAACACAAGATATGTGCTTCAATATTTGTTTTAATAGTGGAAAATGCATCCTCGATTAGGTTTAATTTAAATACAAAAAGCCCTCTATAATATAGCAGGTATTATCTTGCTTCTTGTGTATGAATTAAAGAAGCAAAAAATTAATTGGAAAATACACCCACAAAATATAGGCTCAATTGTCCAATTAGAAGCGGCTAGCAATTGCTGGCGACAGTCATCATCATCAGTGCCCTTAGGCTAGTGAAACGGCTATTGAGAGGGGTATCTGCTTCTCTGTGTGGGTCTGCCTCATTTCGCAATTATACAAACGCATCCTTACTGTACTCGAACTGAGTTTGCACGCCACTTACATTCTCTATTCCTTCTTTTCAAGCCTTAGGAGGTGCAAGCATAAGATCTGCATAGGGATATAGGCATACACTTTTTTATAGGCATGCGCAGTACAATTTTGCAGTACTTATACTAAGCTAATGGGCATACACCCAAAGTAGTGTGAGCCCCAAAGTTTCTAAATCATTGACACTATAAAGTAACTCCTGTCAAAACTTAGAAAGGTTGTTATCATACCACACAGTCCTCCAAAATTATTCATTTGTCAAGTATATATATACTAGCTGAAGTACCCGGCGTTGCCGTGTTTAAATCTTAGTTATTAAGTTATCAATGAGTTAGATGTAACTGTCAACAATTTTAAAATATTATTTGTAGCTTAGCAGCTCTTTCAACACAGCCATTAGGTGGTTGCTCAGTGTTGTTTTTGTTTTTATATTAAATGTTATCGAAATCCATCCAGTGGAAGTCCCAGAACACGCTCCCCAGGTCAAAGTTCTAGTCAGCGGACACCAACAGGAAGTCCGACAGGGACCTCAACCCCCTTAAAACCTGACCAGGATTTAACTGGACCACCTGGCTTTAATTTCATCCCAATCAGTGCAGGGGTGTCAAATATTATTGCCAACAACCAAAAAAACACACAGAGAAACAAACAAATTTCTTCTTTTATGTATATATGAACAGGCTCCCCAGATCAAAGTTTTGCCCCTCGTACACCAACAGGAGGTCTGAACGAGACCTCAACCCCCTGATATGTCTTCTGGGATCCAATGTTATCAGTCTGTAAAGTTTGCGTCCAAATCCATCCAGTGAAAGGCTCAGAACCGGCTCCACGGGTCAAAGTTCTGGCCAGCGTTCACCAACATGAGGTCTTAGTTGATCTTGTTTCGCAGGAATTTTGGCACATTGCACCTTACACAAGTGCTTCAACTAATGTACGTTCAGGGACGCACAGACCATTTTTAAAAAAGCAAGAGAGCTGCCGCGCATGCGCCTACGCATGTGCAGCAGCTCAGTTTAGGCAGCACAGTACAATACAGCAGCTGCAGCGCTATCAAAGAAGCGTCCGCGGCGGTGCTGTATACAATACAGCACCACCGCAGATGCTTCTTTGACAGCGCCGCGGCTGCGGAATATTACAGTGCCACTATATAGGGCACTTTTTTAGCGGAGAGGAGACCCAGAAACCCCCCCTGCGTGCGCCACTGACGTTGGTGGGCTTTTTTGCATAAACACCCCGCTTCAGGTCCTTCCACAACATTTTGATTGAATTAAAGTCTGGTCGTTGATTTGGCCATTCCAAAGAGCTAAATTTCTTCTTCTTCATCCATTTATTGTAAACTGACTTGTGTGTTTAAGGGTCGTTATATTTCTGCAAGACCCACCTTCAGTTAAGCTTCATTTTATGAACAGATGCGCTGATATTCTCCTGTAGAATTTGCTTATCCAATCCAGAATTCATATTACTATCAATGATTGCAAGCTGCCCTGATCCCATGGCAGCAAAACAGCCCCAAACTATGATACTGCCACCATTGTGTTTCACTATTCAGATGAGGTTCTTATGTTGGAAGGCAGTGTTTGTTTTTCTTTAAACATGACATTTTACAATTAAGCCAAAAAGTTCTATTTTAGACACCTCCGTCCATAGAACATTCTTCCAGTAGACTTCTGGTTCATTCAGGTGATCTTTAACAAACTTTAAATGGGCAGCAATATTCTTCTTGGAGAGCAGTGACTTTCTCCTTACTATCCTCCCATACACACTATTTTTTGTTCAATGTTTGCCTGATGGTGAAACCATGAATACTGACATTAGTCAATTAGCCAGTGCAAGAGATATTTTGAACATTACTTTGGAGTTCTTTGTGATCTCCCAAAATATTATGAACCTTAATCTTGGATTGTTTTTTGTTGGATGGCCACTCCTAGCTGTGTAACCGTGGTGCTAAATTTTCTTCATTTGTACACTATCTGCCTGACAGTGGATTGGTGAATCCTAAAGTCTTTAGAAATTGTTTTGCAATATATTTTCAGCCTGATGAGCACTGGAAAATATTTTTTTTTCTGAGGTTTTCAAAAATCTCCTTTTGATCAAAGCATGTCATTCGTTCACAAACCTGTGTGGTGAAGACCGATTTTTGGTAATGAAGGCTCAGGTTTGTGGTTTTTAAATAGGGCATGGCCATCCATACTCACACCTGATTGTCATCCCATTGAAACTGCTAACTCTAATTATCTCCATAACTGTACTGGCAATCCTAGAGGTTCACATACTTTTTGTCACAAAGAAATTGAACATTGGATCAATAGATGGATGATATGTGATGTGTGATATTTGATTATTGAGATCTCCTTATTTGTATGACTTAGATAAAGATCTGAACACATTTAAGGTCACATTTATGCAGACATTCATAAAATTCTAAAGGGATCACAAACTTTCTAGCACCACTGTACAGGGGATTAGATCAATTATACTGTTTTTCAATATTTACTAAATATTGCAACACAATGACATTAAGAACCTTGCTGAAAAGGCCTTATGCTCTCTACTCATCTGTCATTACCCGTTTCCGCTTACTGACAAAAGTTCAACAAATAAATATGTGATGCCTTCTGCCCACCTTACAAAATTTACACAAATTATTTAGGCGCTTAAGTGGTTGATCATCATTTCCTTTGATGTCTATATGTTGTTTAAGCCATAAGTGATGACAAATAAGTTTTTACTGGTGTATTTATATAACTGTGTAGTTGCATACCTTTAAGGCCTTTCACATAATGTCTTCTGAAATTTTGTTATAGGAGTTATAAATAAATATAAAAGGTAATTTTGTGTCATTGTACATTGCCTTCAGTATTTTTACATGCTGTGAAATAAGGGACTAAACAAAACAGACGCAAGGCAGAAATCCTTTGTAGATTTTGTTCTAAATGGCTTTAATTAATATTGTAAATGGCATTATTTTGCATAACCACTTTAATTGTGTTATTCCTCTTCTTGCTGTCTAGTTGTCTTAGCTTTTGATTGGTCTTAATGGATAGCTAAATTGATGGGCAGACAAAATACTTGCCAAAAGCAGCCACCACAGCAGCGAATATACTAGTCTTCCAGAAAGAGCGACGGGATTTCCCTTTGTGTTCCAGCCACATGCTCTTCCGCTGCTGAAAGTGGACCACAATCTTTTCGCTAAACTATTGGCAAACCGCCTAGCTGCGGTCTTCCCCTAGCTTGTCCACCCTGACCAGACGTGCTTTATCCTCGGAAGGCAAGGAGCGGATAACACCCAGCCCGAACCCTCATTACCTAAAATTGGAAGAAAATAAAGATCCCCTCAATCTAAGCTCTAACACATAAGATCTGACAAACAGACAAGCTGGAACACATAACCAGCATTAACCACAACCTCCCACTCATCAGACCGCCCTCTGCTAGCCTAATAATTGTTTGTTTCTCCTCGATCACTCATATAACTACCATGTGGTCCGGTACCTCTCTCCCCCGTCCCCCTAGTTACATCTCCTTGATCCCCACCACCCCGCCCATCGCCCATCCAACCCCTCCCACCCCCTTCCTTTTCTACACCCCCAACATTTATTTTTAGGTAACAGCATGTGTCACGATGATCAATACTTTTTGTGTACCTCAGTTTGCGATGTATTATATAAGATTGTCATGCAAACTCATTCCCTCCCCTTACCCACCCCCTCCTTCTTCCTTTTTGTACCCCCTACCCATCCCCTAATTACTTGGTACACAATTTCCCAATAAAAATATTTTCAAAAAAATAAAATAAAATACTTCTCACGAACAAGACAATATTTTTACATGACCAATAAAAGACAATTTGCATTGTATAATTCTAATCCGATGTAATGATTTTTAGATTTAATGACACTTCAGCCAGCCACGTTTAGCCTCCCTTGACTGATCACAGAAAACACTAGCTTGACCTCACCTGTTCAGCAAATATAAATACAGTGCCAAATATCTCACAGTCAGTGCATTTAAACTTTTTACTTATATATTTGGGAATATTATTAGTAGTCTGTGTAAGGCAACTTAAACGTTAGGTTTAGTGGTCCTTTGGATTGTATTGTAACAAGACATTAAGAACCATATTTCCTCTTAACTTAGCAATCTCCAAATGTGTTAAAAACTAAAAAGATTGTTCCATGAAATGCTGCACTGCAAATCTACAGTTTAATACAACTCAAAACAATGACCTTTTACTAATGAGTTCAGTTATTAACTGTTCTTTATATGTCAGTGTAAGTACATTGACTGTCTATGTTCTGATAGTGTCCTATTTTTTTCAGGAGTCTCCAAACATGTGGGCGATGCCTTGAAAGCGCATGCTTCCCAACACCTAAGGAAAATATGTGCAATCGGGATCCCGCCCTGGGGAGTTATTGAGAATCAGAAAGATCTTATTGGGAAAGATGTGAGCACTCAAATATTTTATTCAAGTATTTTTATAATCCGTAAACTTGATTGAGTTTGGGTGTCACATAGTTTTCGTTATTTAAACAAAGGTCAGTTTGACATGGGAGATGTATTGCGATGCATATTTAACAATGATATTATTATTTCAGAATCCTCAGTGGTAGATGAAAATTGTTTTTGTTCCATTTGTTTTAATTTCAGACGGCTTGCCTTTACCAAACACTGGTTAATCCACTTAGTAAGCTCACCAGTCTGAACTGCATGCACTCCCATTTCATCATGGTGGACGACGGCACAGTTGGAAAATATGGTAATGAGATGAAACTTAGGAGAAATCTAGAGGAATACATATCGCTTCAGAAAATACATACCAGTAAGTTGGTTTGTTGACTACTGTATTCGATACACGGTTGGTGTTTTTTTTCAATGTAGTACTAGGTTATATTGAGTTTCAGGCAATTCCTTTTGAATTGAACCTTTGGGTTCATCAGACAGGTTCTTGGTAAAATAAAACAAAATTAAATTTGTGCAGACTAATTCACTATGTGTCATGTTTTAAGTGCATAGAGATATAATTGTAACATACTATAACATATAACGTATGATGTGCCAACAGGAATGGGACAAGGGGTACCTGTGGTTGGACTGGTTGTAGAAGGTGGTCCAAATGTGATCCTGATGGTATGGGAATATGTCCGAAGTACTCCATCAATTCCGGTAGTGGTCTGTGAAGGGACAGGGAGAGCAGCTGATATATTGGCCTTTACACACAAGCACACAGCTGATAAGCCGTAAGATGTTCTTCTTACATTAACTTTATTTCTATTTTGTATTTGTTTATTGTACATATTAAGATATGAATGTGTAATATTTTTTTGTTGCGCCAATTTACTTAATTTCCCAAATGTATTTCTAACACCACAAAAGGATAAACTCTGTAGTCTATTGTTTTGTCTACCCTATAGTTGCACAAAGCTTTTCTGTCAATCTTATTTATATTTGCTTATCCTCTCACAATACAACATCTTGTACTAGCTATAATTTAACAAATAAAATATTTAAAGTTAGAGTGCTTTTAAAGGAGGTATCTCTTTACGGTTATGTTTTCCCACAAACCACAGCTCCCCAACTAATAGAACTATGGAGTTAGACACAGGGCTGAAACGCTACCATGAGAAATAGTGAGACTATCATCAGCACTCTATAATAAAATGCATTGCTATCTCTTTTCTTAGCCAGTAAAAATATGGTTTAATAAAAAACAAAGTTAAGGAAAAAATAAAGTTTAGTAACAGGGCACCTAAATTGGTGAGTTATATAGATATATTCCTAAGGTACAATATGTATTAAAGGTCACTCCATTAAGAGCTATTTGGCATAGATTAGTTCGTGAAGCAAGACAGCAGGAATAGAGAGAAGGGAAAGGAGAAGAGTGAAGTGAGAGAAGACCATATCCAGGCCCACTGTTGCAGGATAGCTTACCAAAACTTGCCTCACCTATTACAAACATGTCAGGATGCATTATGTGAAAATAAGTCAGTATTTCATGAGGTTGTCATGTTAGCCATTGAGGGAAGAGGACTGTGCTGATGTCACAACTGTAAAACATATAGGTAGGAGCAAGGGTGTTTGACGGAGCAGTAAGTTCTACCAAGAACATCTACGTTTCTAAAAATATTCTTTCATATGTCTGTCATATCTCTAGAGGGGTCTGAGAACATATTGTGGGTTTGTGGGAATTAGGGGTAAACCAAGTGTGCGTAAACCAGTGCATTTCAGGGAGCATGCAAATTCATAGTCTTTGAATCCTTCCAGAAAAATCATTCTGTGCACAAACCTAAAAAGGCACAGGATGGGAATGTCACATTAATTATTAGTTTAACCTTCTCTTTTTTTTCTCTTAAAATACTGAGATTAATTTATGACATTATGATGTCTGGACTGTCATTATTACCTCTCATTTGTGTCCCGATTGGCCCTGCCCTCCCTTCCGCTTTGATCAGCGTCTCAGTCGCAATTTAATGGTATACTCCGGCTGCTAGGGGGGCGGGGGCGATTGCCCTAATTTCCCGTCCCTGGATCCGTCACTGTTAGTTTGTTTCAGTATTTATATTATATTGTAAATGTAAATGTGCAAAGTTTGTCCCATTATAAGTATTGGAATGAAACCTCTTACAGAGAGCAAAAGGCTGTGCACTCTCCTGCAGAGCAGGTAACACCCCTGTAATGGTGCATTCTCCTCCCGTTAATGTCATTTAGACAATCTTATTCCACAAAATAAAAATTTAATTTTTGCACTTATGTGGAACCCCCTCAATCCAGTCAGTTTATGCGGACCGCATGCCATTTTATTGTATAGAGCCATGCAACGGAAAACTAGGGACACTTGTACTAAAGTATGAAAATATCTGTCTCAGCAGTGGTTGTACAGATATCAAAATATTCTTTGTAAAAGCTCTGGGCTCCTTTCCATATTCATTTTTATGATCTGATTATTTTTTTTACGTTTTATTTTTTTTTATTATCAATGCATGAGAGATGGTAGATTTATATAGTTCCTGTGGTGATTGTCCCAATATTTTTCTCCATCAGGGAGATTCCTCCACAACTGAAGGATGAAATCTTGGAGATGGTTCAGAAAACATTTAATCTTGGTCATAGACAAGCTAATCATGTTGTATATATTCTGATGGAATGTATGGAGTACCGTGATTCTGTAAGTGAATAAAGTCATTCTTTATTCAGAATTTAAATCACTATTATAGTTTGCAGCATTTCTATTGAATGTGTATATTAGTTTTATAATGGGTGACATGTATGTAATAAATTATTCATTTGACCAGATTATTTCTAAAATAGTAATCTCATACAAAGTAGCTTTGAGGACTGTGGCTGGGTATTGTAAGTGGGACAGCACAGTGGTTAGCACTTCTGTCTTATAGCACTGGGGCCATGAGTTCAATTCCCAACCATGGCCTTATCTGTGGAGAGTTTGTATGTTCTCCCTGTGTTTGCGTGGGTTTCCTCCGGGTGCTCCGGTTTCCTCCCACACGCCAAAAAACATACTGGTAGGTTAATTGGCTGCTAACAAATTGACCCTAGTCTGTGTGTGTGTCTGTCTGTCCCTGTCTGTATGTCTATGTGTGTTAGGGAATTTAGACTGTAAGCCCCAAAGGGGCAGGGACTGATGTGAGTGAGTTCTCTGTACAGCGCTGTGGAATTAGTGGTAATAAAATGTAGTAGTAATAATAATAATAATAATAATAATTAATAAAGAGTCCCTGTGCAAGACGTTGGTGTCTTCCCTATTCGCAGCTTCATTGTTGGGGTAATCTACAAAAAAACTACAAGACTGCAAGATGCTGTTGCCAAAAGGGTGTTACGGTTCTATCCATGTCTCAGCTTATGCATTCAATATATGTCATCTTATTACATTACTTGCCCATCTGCCGTTTCACAATGTGATCAAGGCCTTCTCATGTTTTTTTAGTTACATGTAAATAGGCGTTTAGTCTATATTTCCCCTATACATTCTGTTAACCTGTTGTTTAATGGAATAGAATGCCACTCAAAGGGAACTTTAATAAGAGACTATTGCTCAATATAAGGCTCACACATCCACTTCTGGCAACCAGATCATTCAATTCATAGTGCAGAAGCAGGAAAAAAAACGGCCCCATTGAGCTGCATATGAATATACCCTAACTTAGTTTACATTAATTTAACCTGAATTTGTATTTTACTTTTATATAATGAGACTTTAATGCGTTGCACCTTTTATATTTTTGCACCCTTTTTGTAAATCTTACTCTCCTGCTCTCTGCTTGTCTGAAGACGGATTATCACCCTCTTACTTTGTATGTAAATCAATCTCCCATTGCATAGGTTAAATCACTATATTTTTACAAAACTGTCAAATAGTGCAAAAAAGTTATTGATTTTATTGCATTGTGTGTAATTTACTACCACATATATTTTCTGTCACACATAACCTTAATTGGTACATTGTAAAAATACATTTAACCTTCTAGTTATTTTTTTTTTAATACAATTAAAAAAGTTTTAATAACTTGGTAGTTCTAAAACTCATGATGGAGCTAATCACTGGCAGTTAGACTCCTAGTCCAGTTGGATGACCCATAGTAGCTTGTGTTCAAAGCATCAATGGATTTGGTAGATAACCATGTTTTATTGTTTTTATTTGCTTCTATCAGATCACTATATTTGATGCCGAGTCTGAAGAGCAACAAGATATTGACATGGAAATCTTAACCGCTCTTCTTAAAGGTAAGTTTTTAGCTTGTAAATAGACCTACTCCTGGGTAATCCTATCTTTAAAAAAAACCACACAAAAGGGCATTTGTCTATGTCCAAGGACAGAGGACAAACTTTAGATTCTTAGTAATGAAGCCTAGATTGGGTTATGCTCTGAAGAGCAACTCTTTGGGACAATTTGTTTCCTTTGTTTGGTGCAAGCGTGCCATTGATAAAGATTTCTTCTTTACAAACCCTTATTTTACCTCCTTTGGTTCATTGACTGTGTCATTGTTATTTTGTCTTATGTTTAACTATTCGAGTCCGTTATTCTGCTAAAATTGACATTTCAAGAGGAAAATTTCTTCCTTTAACATTAGTGACTGGTTGGTTCTCCTGTTAAAAAGGATAATGTTAACCTACATTTTATTGCTAGCTCTAATCTTATCCCTTTGTGTTAACTCATAATAAGTAATACCTGATGACCCACTCTTTAGCCTAATATGCACAGTTTATATTTTCTTGAGTATAAATCCTAGCACTAACCATAGATCTAACGATATTGGAGCAGCCCAATCCCACAACAAACCTAAGTTCTAATGTTCCTAATGTCCTGGTGGAAAACTAAGCACATATTGTAAAAATGCAGTAAACCCTATACAGCAGGGGTTGGCAACCTTTTTCTATCGGTGTGCTAGATGCGTGTGTGTGTATGTATGTGCATGCATGTGTATATATGCATGTGTATGTATGTGCATAAAATATATATATATATATATATATATATATATATATATATATATATATATATATATATATATATATATATACACACACAGACATATACATATGACCAGCAAATAAACATTCAAATCATGGCACACAGTAGTACCCTGAATTCATATTATGCCACAGCAGTGCTCAGCAATCAGATTATGCCACAGTAGTGTACCCAGTTCATATTATGCCACTTAGTAGAGCCCTCAGTTCATATTGTGCCTCATAGTTGTGCCCGCAATGCTTATCATGCCACATAGTAGAGCCCCCAAGTTGATCTGTGCCTCTTAATAAAACCCCAGTTAATATTATGCCAAATAGTTGTGCCGCCTATTCACATTATGCCACAGTAATATCCCAATTCATATTATACCACACATATATGCCCCAATTATTGATAAGCCACACATATATGCCCCCAATTATTGATAAGCCACACATATATGCCCCCAATTATTGATAAGCCACACATATATGCCCCCAATTATTGATAAGCCACACATAAGCCACACATATATGCCCCACACATAATGCACACAATTATTGATAAGCCACACATATATGCCCCACACATAATGCACACAATTATTGATAAGCCACACATATATTTCCCACACATAAATGCACACAATTAATTTCATGTAACAGTAGCAAAATGTTTATGCAACTTACCGATTGCAGACTCAGTGTGGATCCGTTCTGCAATGGAGCTTCGGAGGAACTGCGCAGCAGTCCAGTGTCGGAGAGATGAATTGAACTGCGCATGCACAGCAGTTCAGTGCCGGGAGTTGCCGACCCCTGCTATACAGCATGATTTTGTACTAGTGGAAATGTGAAAAAAAAAATTCAGCATTCTTGGAAATGTCTGGCACCCTCCACTTTGGGTGTACAGATGTGTTATCTTTCAGGGTGGTTTGGTAAGTGTAAGATGGCTCATTATTGTGATCGCAAGGGTCACTAGTGTCTTAGAGCAGCTTTGCTCAGTAGGTTTTGAATAAACGCTGTATTAAAGTATGCACTAAAAAAATGGACACATATCTTCCGAGTATTACCAGTAAAGTATCTAGGATGTTATTACTGTATAACTTATGTATCATGTACATTATATTTTCTAGGAACAAACATGTCTGCACCAGACCAGTTGAGCCTGGCATTAACTTGGAACAGAGTGGATATTGCAAAGAAACACATTTTAGTGTATGGACAACATTGGAAAGTGTGTACTATTGTTTTATATTATTATTGTTATGTAATTATAAGATCCCAGTATTTTCAACAGCAATATACAACTTCCTAGCAGAAAAAGTACAATTCACACTAGGATTTGTGATGCAGTTAAGATCCATTACACATTATACCAAAATATTATAGCTCAGCTTGTTCACAAAGATCAGCCTTGATCGTCTGTTTTGCTCATAGCTGATAATTTTTGCTTGACATCTACACTGTCCTTTTTATACAAGTTTTATTCTTCTTACCTCTCTTAATCTGGTTTCAACTTGTTACTCTCTACACCTGACCAAATATGTGTAAACTCCTATTTTCCGCCTGGATGAACACCCACTGATTTACCGTTTCGAGATGCCTAGAGGAATAAATAACTTTATAGCTTCCCTTTAAAAACACATTATTTGTGGGAACAGTGTTTTCTAATCAGGCTCAGGATCATACCCTCAGGTATCTGAGCTAATTACTTTATTTTAATGATGCTTGTCCATTACTTCCTTTTGCAGTTATTCTAGACTACCACTAAAGTTGTACTGCCTTGGGAGGGATAGTTGTGCTTTACAAAACAAAGTATACAAAAGTATTGCGGAGCACCATAGTATTTTCTTGGAGGTTCATTAGCTCTAAGCAACAAACACCTTTTTTTACATTTTTATTTTAAATTTCTCTTGATGATGGTTAATGAAAATGAGAAATTATTTAGTTTTATTCCTATTATTTGCAATAATTTTCTTTAATATGAAGTCATAACAGTATTCTTTACAGGTGCACTCAGTTTTGTTCAAGCTGTCTCCCATTCTGTGGGGAGTTTACTTAAACTAACTTATTCTGATGTGCTGTGTAAAAGTATAAGTGTTTTGCTATTTAATTAATTTGAGAAAATGTTTAGCCTCCTAAACCAGCGGCTCAAGTGGACGAGATCCTGTCAGACAGCCAAGATTTGCACAGTCCTGCTGTACCTGATTAAGAGAAACCACCTAGGCCCTTATGAGGACATAATAACGGATACCATAAGACTTGATTAAACTAGATGTGTAGTGGGCCCCTCCAAAGACAAATTCTGTACAGGGGGGTAGTTACTAAATTTCTGCCCAGCAACAGTAAAGGTATATAAGATTGTTCAAATGCATGGTTTCTTGTTCAGACTCTTATTAGAGTGTTGCACCCATGCTTCCATGAAATAAAGAAAACGAACACTTGGATCTTGTGGCTTATGTCTTTGAGTTCATAATGATTGGTAAAAACTAAGCTATAACATTTTTGAAGATATTTTTGTTTTGTTTTAGACTGACTCCTCTCCACTATAATTTTTTCTTTACAGGATAACCTATATTTTAGTACTCTAATTATGTCACTGTAGCAGAGCTGGACGATACATTAGGCAACCTAGGGCCTGATTCAATAAGGATCTTAAATTAGGAAGTTTCTTATTTCAGTCTCCTGGACAGCACCATGTTACAATGAAAGGGGTACAAATTAGTTTTCTGTTTTGCACATAAGTTAAATACTGACTGTTTTTTCATGTAGCACACAAATACTTGATAGCTTATTTGTACACTGAAAATTAGGGCTAGATTTACTAAGCTGCGGGTTTGAAAAAGTGGGGATGTTGCCTATAGCAACCAATCAGATTCTAGCTTTCATTTTGTAGAAGGTACTAAATAAATGAAAGCTAGAATCTGATTGGTTGCTATAGGCAACATCCCCACTTTTTCAAACCCGCAGCTTAGTAAATCTAGCCCTTAAAGTTGATATTTGTGTGCTACATGAAAAAACAGTCAGTATTTAACTTATGTGCAAAACAGAATATTAATTTGCACCCCTTCCATTGTAACATGGTTTTGTCTAGGAGACTGAAATTAGAAACTTCTTAATTTAAGATCCTTAATGAATCAGGCCCCTAGTCTTTTTCCTAGAGCCAAGGGTACCAGGTTCCACTCACCCCTCTCTATGTGTGTGTATTTTATATATTTTAAAATGTAGAGGTCAAAGAGAGGTTCAAACCAAAATCTGTCTAGAGCCCCATGGAGTCTTAATCAGGCTCTGCATTGTAGCAATTGTGCTCTATTAATGCACAATAGCTACATTTCTCCATAGACCAGTGTAGCATCAGTGACCGCTGCATCCCATAATAATTTTGCACATTTTTCTGTGTACTTTTGAAAGCTCCAGCCAGTAATGGTGTTACTCTGGTTTCGATCAGATACATAAACACTGTAAAAGCTTTTTAAAATCACTGTTACGTCAGCTTTTGAAATATACTATATTCGCAACATAAATATAGTGACTATATTTAATTCATTCGTTTAACTGCTGTTATTTCTTTCAAAAGGTCGGGTCATTGGAACAAGCAATGCAGGATGCATTAGTAATGGACCGTGTGGACTTTGTAAAGCTGTTTATTGAATACGGGGTAAACATGCACCGATTTTTGACCATAACCAGATTGGAAGAGCTTTATAATACTGTAAGTAGTTACATTTAAAAAATATAATTTAGGCGTGTGTTTATAACCTTTGGCCAGTCAACATTTCATGTTTCTAATATATCTTTGTTATTTATTACTGGTTCAGTTGCTGCATTTTCATTTGCGGTGTTCAAACAGGGTAATGCTGAAAATGTGGGTGTTTGTATTCCCTGTGAGCTGTAGGTAGGAAAGCCTTTCAGTTTAAGCCATATTTAAATGGCAACGTACGAAAAGTTTTACTTTGTTTTTTATATTTTAAAGTGTTTATTCATTTCACTTCCACACAATATCAACAGTATATCAACATAATTGGGACAATTCAATGCTCATACTCAAATGTATTGCACTAAAAATCTAAGATACTTGAGCCAAATAACTTATAACGCTTCTTATAGTAATATTAGTAAAATGATAAATGTGACGCAAACACTGCATTTCTAGTAAGAAACAAGTAATTTCTAAGTGATCCAGCGACGACGACTGATAGTGATTACTGTCATAACATCAGCTATGTATTAAAAACTACATGTATGCATGCCACTAGATAGCAAAGAACATGTGTATGCAACTACGATTGACTATATGAACGCATTGTATTTGATTTATGTATTTAATGTAAAAAACCCCAAAAAACATTCTTTTATTAAATCCATATATTTACTAATGCTTATACAGTATTGTCAAGAGTTGTTCAATTATATTAGACTTACATCTTGTGTGTTTTGATGTGACCTTTTAGTGTACAGACGCATGTGCATATACTGCAGTCTTTTCTGTCTGTCTACATGTGACAAGTAACGTTTAGGCCAGGGTTGTCCAACCCATGGCCCGCGGGCCACATGCGGCCCAGCACGCCTGTAAATGTGGCCCAGAAGGAGTTTTGGTTGTGGCAAGGGGGCAGCACTGTTAATGGAAAAAAAAAAATCCTGCAAAAAAAAAAGAAAAGAAAATACTTACCTTGCGGTCACGTCAGCTGGTACTCCGGCCCCCTCCCTTGTCTCCTCCTCCGTGCGGTGCTCGCAGTGAATGTCGGGCGTGATGTCATCACACCCAACATCTATTGCGGAGCGCAGCACAGAGGAGTCACCCGCGCGAGAAGAACAATCAGCAGCACAGAATTGGAGAAAAGAAGAGAAGAGGACAGGAGAACAAGCCGATTAAAAGGTAAGTTAAGGGGGATTTTTTTTATTATTTCAAGGGACGCTGACCAGTGAATAAAAGTCACCTGGTCCTGGAGCATCATGAACCTTATCTCCCTGCTACATACTTCTACTTGTAATACTAATGGGGCATTATATATTATTCTCTTTGGCCCATTATAAGTTTTTATCTCTTAACTAACATAGTGGTGTAATTAGCAAAACAGGTCACAATTTAGGGTCACAGTGATGTATATGTCAGGTACCGCAGGCCTGGTCAGGGCACCCTGATATACAATGCCTGGCATAAATGCACTTTATTGATATTGCATCGAAACAATACAAAAAGTGATTATAGTATAATAACTAGAGAGGATTTTTTGAACAGGGCGATTGAAAGGTAAGTATAGGGGGATTTGAAAAAAAAGTGATATATATATATATATATATATATCACTTTTTTTCTCATATATATATATATATATATATATATATATATATTATATATATATATATATATATATATATATATATATATATATATGTTAACTATGTTTTCTATGGTTTTTTGGATGATCAGCTATCGTTATTGTTAGTGTATCTTATGTGCGGCCCAAACCAACTCGTCGTCTTCCAATGTGGCCCAGGGAAGTTAAAAGGTTGGACACCCCTGGTTTAGGCAGATGTTGAGATTCGCTTGGATTTCAATACAGTTGAAACTATGCTCAAGCTTTTTTTTTGCACACAGGTTGTGGCTGAACATGAATCACGTCCTAAGGGGCATATTCAATTGTCGGCGGGATTGCCGAAAATCCCGCGGTCCGCGCACAATTACCGTTATTACGGTAATCGTGCGCGGAAAAAACGTTAATACGTTAATTTACTAGCTGGATTTCAGCTCGCAGCTCAGGGAACCCGCCGACAATTGAATGTGCCCCTTAATGTCTCCAACATGCTATTATTTAATAAATAGTAAGGAATGATGCTTGTTTCACATTTCCATAATCACTCTTTCTTTATTAGCATCTTATATGTGTTTTAATTAAATATTTTCTTTTTCTGTATTAAAGAAACAAGGACCAACAAATGTACTCTTACACCATCTTGTTGGAGATGTAAAGAAGGTAACATTTTCTAATTTTCAATGAAAACATGCAACTTTATTAATGAGAATGTTTGTTTATCCTACCACAGTCTTCTGTTGGATAAAGTTTTCATTTTATTGGTACTAGTTGAAAAGGCTGATGCAGAGTGGACGTCTTGTTAAATTGTAGTCATACTATTGTATATAAAAGACCATGTTACACTTAAAAGACTTTTGTACATGAAGTAGAATAATAGGTTAAGTTATGATTTATAACCAAATAAGTTTCAAAATGATCTTTAGCCTATTAATGAGATCCCTATGGTCAGTTGTATAAATCAAGTGTGTGTGGCAAAACACACTCTATGCTACTCTTGTCATCAGGGGAGGGTTGGCTAATTTTAGCTTGGACAGCAAGGCTCGACTTTTAGGAACATTTTAAAGGAAAAAAAGAATGCAAATGACCCAGCCAAGGTAGCCCACTATGGGACCAGCTCGGGGGGCATATATTAATGGTAAAAATGTGCAACATCGTGGCTAATTGAATTCCAAGCTATATCTTATTTTTTGGTTTGTTTTATTCCAGCAAAAAAAATTGCAGTTGGTGAAATCATGTGTCACATAAATTATTCATTTTCTAACCCTTACTGTTTTACTATAAAATGCATTTATGAGCTGATCTTGATTCTGGATTTTAATTTACTCTTTTGTATGAGTACTTATAAAGTCAGTCTTTAGTAAGCCATTTACAGATCTACTACAGTGTCACAATAATCTGCTTTGGAATCCTTGACAAAGACTTGATTACCTGAATTGTGTTTTTAGTTAAAGGGACACTGAAACTTTTTGATGTTTTCTTTGTTCACTACTTTCCAACTAGTGCAATTAATGTTACAAAAACAATTTATGTTATCGGTTTTCTCTGTGTTTTATTTTTGATTATTATTTTGATTCACTGAGCAGGCCACATTTCCTGTGCAATACTGTAGAAAAGCAGTCAGTTTTGCCTGGTGATACTTGCTTTAACTCTTATGCTGTACAGACACTGCAATATCGACATTTGGCTAAATATTGCAGGCTCCGGTTCCAAAATGACTCCATACCTGATAATGCAATTTGAATGTGATCGTGTGAATATTGGACATGCTGGTAAATTTGGTCATAGGTGACCACAGAAGGTTATCTTCCAACCGCACTGGAAACACCGGAAGAAATTTGTCTACTTACAGTACTGGGGTCTCATCCTTTCTCATCCTTGGATGAAATGGCAGGATTGTACCATTTGTGACCAGAACCAAAGAGATCAGCAACATTATAGTTTAAATAGAGACTACAGCTCCATCTACAGTACAGTGAAAATACACAGGGGCAGCAACTTAGGGCTATGTTTACTAAACTGTGGGTTTGAAAAAGTGGAGATGTTGCCTATGGCAGCCAATCAGATTCTAGCTTTCATTTATTTAGTGCATTCTACAAAATGACAGCTAGAATCTGTTTGGTTGCTATAGCCAACATCTCCACTTTTTCAAACCCGCAGTTTAGTAAACCTAGCCCTAAGTTGCTGCCCCTGGGTATGAATCAACCAATCCACAGAGAGCATTTCTGCACAAGTCTGCAATTCCCTCTGTTACTTTAAGCCTGCTGTGTTAGAGAAGCACCTCCCATCTAACATGAAAAGCTTCAGTGATGAGTGAAAGAGGGCATGTTGGGCATATTTAGTATAAACACTCCAGTTATTTCCTGGATATTATTCAGCTTAATAATACATATCTTTTGGCATATATTAATGTCCAATAGTTGCTTTACTTGCTGTTTAAAATGAGACAAAGCTTAACAAATTAACAAATATTATCAAAACTACTTATTATAATAAAATAAAAATGCTTCATTACAATTTTACACACACAGTTGCACCATGATGACCGTTGCACATAACCATTGATTTGCCAAAAGCATACAAATTTCCTAATATAATAATCTGCACAGTAGTCTACATTTTTTTTACTACTTTATTGTTGGAAAACAAACAGAGAATAGTAAAGCTGCAGTTATTATATGCAGTTAGTCTCTGCTTTTTAAATCACATTTGGACATTGTTTTAAACATGTGGTACACATAATAGTCATGCAGTTGAATGATATTTTAGTTTAACATTATTGTATTGTATTTTTACCTTCATGGTTCACAATGGACAATTTTGAATTTTGGTGGGTTTTAATGGTCCTTTTAAATGAGGCTGTGTATTCAGTATTTAGTTGTAAATGAAACCTCCTCAGAATAGCAATAGTAAGAGTGGCATACAGATGTAGCACACATCATCATCGCTGGTAACCTATTGAATGTTCCTTATGCCTCTGCTTTATGGAAAAAAATGTATAACCAGTTGTTTCCCAAAACAACAATTAAAACAGGATGTCACAGGCAGCATAACAAAAATCAACAAAAAAACCCACCAAAATAATGCACTTTGCAACATTTATAAATCAAATACATTTATTATAACAAAATAACTTATATTACAAATCGCAGTAATAAATCATAAATACATAAAAGAATATCAAAGCGAGGACCTTTATCTTTATTAATATCTATCTACATATATCTATATATACATAAACACACACACATTAAAAAAACACACAAGAATTGATTGATTCTTAAGCTTTTCCATCATTTTAGTTTATCAACTGATTAATCTTTAGTCTGATTGAAGATCAATCAATTTTTATGGTTTTTTTTTGTATTAGAAACTATTCTGTAATCAATTTCTGAGCAAGAGCATTAATATTGTACAAGTAGATTACCAGCAATTTTGACTTTCCTTGTCTGTAGCATAAAAAAATGCAATTAATTCTAATTCTCTTTTTGTCAAAAGAAATACATTGCAATGGTCTGTTATATTTCAATTTTTACTGGATTTTAAAGTGTAAAATATAAATGATCGTTCTTTAGAACGCAGTGGACGCAGCCAGTTTGTTGACTGAACCAATAGTATTGATCATGCAGCCTAACTGTTCATTAGGTGCCGGTTTCCTAGCAATTCTGGTCATGTAGTGCCTCAGTAATATCACTGGTTTCTAGTCAATTGGACAGCCTGCATTTTTGGGAATATTGGTCCAGCTCACAAAAAGGGTGTCTCTTGTTAGTTATACTGACAATTTAGTATTTCTACTATTTTTAAAACCCTTTATGATGGTTATAGTTTATCATATGTTTTATATTTTTAAAATCATCTAAACAGTAATGACCTTTATGCACACAGAGCAATCTTGCCCCAGACTACAAAATTTCACTGATTGACGTGGGGTTAGTGATTGAGTACTTGATTGGAGGAGCTTATCGAAGCAGTTACACGAGGAAGAGTTTTCGAGCCCTATATAATGGCCCTTACAGAAAACAAAAGGTACTTGTCCTCTAAATTTTAGTAATCATAACTTGCTCAAAACTAGAATTATATGACTTAACACTTATTTTCGACACCAGTAGTTTTTTGCAGTGGTCGCATGCTGGATACCTTCTGACTAGAGATGTTTGCATATTTCAACCGGTTTGATATTCGGTCGTAGGCCCTGAACATATTTGCAGTCAAGTACATATTTGCAGATTCACCTTCAGTGTTTATGTTTGTGGTTCATGCCAAAATTAGTGTTTTAACATTTTCTTTAAAAAAACACTATTTAAATTATATATGTATTTTAACATTTGATTTTTAAATCAAACTGTGAACACTATTGTGTTTCAAGTTGGTCATTCACAATAAAGAATGCCAAAAGATTTAAAATTTAACATACACAAACCAGCTTGAAAGTGGCCAGTCTGGCTTGGATATGGCTGAACCTGTTTGACTTTCTCGATTGCTAAGTGGTTCCAAAATTTGAGAAATTCCAGTAGATCTTCAAAGTGGTTCGACAATCGAGGCCGGTTCAAATATTTATTGTAAAAACTATCTGAAAGCCTATTTGGATCTGTAACTATGAAATTACATTTTAATAGGGTATGGGAATTTTTTACTTATGTTTGTATGCACATGATTTTTTAATAATTGTAAAATTGTATTTTAGATCCAAATATTTTTGTAGTGTGAACGCTGCTATATCACATATCACAATGTAATTACCTTTTTAATGTGGGTTATTTGAATGTTAGGTTCTTGTGCCAAATGGCTAAAAATCAATTGTCCTTTTTTCATTTCTTTGACCTTTCTGCCAGAGTCTAACTCATCTTTCCATAAACCAGAACAGCCAGATGAACAGCAATCTTCCGTCACCCGAGAATACCTTACATTCCCAGTTCCTCAGAACAGCCCAGCCTTATAAACGCAAGGTGATCCATCCAGGTTTTAGATACAGTTTAATTGAAAATGTTCTGCTAGAATCAAGTTTCTAATCTACCACATGCACGTACAGGACTAAGTACAGAACAGGAATTCAGGGCATGATTTGTAACAGAAAGTTAACAGTGTAGTTTAGGCAGTGTAAATGTATTTGTTTTGTTGTAGTCCTGTTGGTATATAGCTCAGCTACTTGCTAAACATTTTTTAGAAATACTTTGCAAATGTCTGTCGTATTGTACAGTAAGTGATGAAATGTACACTCTCACCTTTCCTTATCAGAAAATGTATGTTTCATCAGAAAGTGTTTTCATAACCCACTAACCCTTCACAATGAATGTTACTGTGACAGCAATTTCAGTCTGGTTACTTCTGAAATGTATTAACGGACTCCTTGTGACACTATAGTAGAGGTCCAGTGTCTGGGATCTGTGGTGGGACAAGCTGGTTTTGGCAAGTTAGCAAAATACACTTTAAGCTACTCTGCACTAATTTGCAAATTACTATTCAGACATTAATCCCAACGGTGCCCATACGCACTAAGCAGAGCAGTGTTCCTACACTACCTTTATAACAGAACAGTGACCTTACATAATATGCACAGTGTCCTGCCCCGCACAATGTACCAGTGTAGCCAGCCCGTGCAGAGTCATTTTTCATGTGACTGGGTCAAAATACTGGTTCTATTCTCTGGTGGTTAGTGTGGCAGCCAGGAAACGCGAGATGTGTATTAAAGAGTAGTGGCCAGTGTAGGTTTCAGAGCTCATTGTCTGGTGGCCAGTGTAGGTTTCAGAGCTCATTGACTGTAAGTCAGTTTACAATGCAGGTCTCAGTTTCTGGCAGCCAATCTAAGAGCTCATCCAGCTGTTAGCCAACTGTTCAATACAATACTCTTGTATAGTAGTGAATGAAACTAATTCTTTTTCACTACTGTGATGACTTATTAACATGGAATCTGGCTAGTATCATTGCATGGTGTTGTAGATCAGCTACAGGACTGCACAGAATTTCAAGTTGATTCTCCTAGATAGTGGCTTCAAGATTTTTTAAATGAAAAACTGAGACACACCCATGTGACCAGACATTTGCCCACACCAATTCACCCCATACTTCCTTGTAGGTCTTAAATAAAAAGTAGTAATCTGAACCTGTTCTTATTACTCCTGTTTATTTGTGTACAGTAGGGGGCCAAGTCAGTTCTTCTGCGAATAACGCGGCGTTAACAGTATTACCGTTAATACAGTAATTTTAACCTGGATTTCATAGAGTCGCGAGTAAAAATCCAGCATTTAAATGATCGTATTAAGGGTAATTATGCATAGTTTTACCGTAATAACGGTAATATTGCTAACAGCGCGTTATTCGTGGCAGAATTGAATTGGCCCATAGGAGTCTGAAATATGTAAAATCAGGATACACACTGTTAGGCTGGTTACCCACTGGCATTAGGAATACACAAGTCATACCCCATATTAACACATTTGAGAAGTGGTGGAAACCCACGCTTGCAATTGTGGTTGAGGGAAGTCAATGGAGGGCACTCCATTGACCCCATGTGTTCACTTACAGAACGAGAAAAAAAGCAGGTAGCCTCGAGAAGACACTGCCAACCACAGAGCCAACGGTGGGTATGGAGTCATTGGAACCAATGAATTCTATTCCCTGATCCTCTTATATACTTTTACTAGTGTTAAAAAATGTTGATTCTTTTTCTTACATTCTGAGTAGCCTAAAACTAAGACTTTAGACAGATGACTGACACTGGGACTGAATACTTGAAATAAAGTCATATAATTTTGAGCAGTGAGTAACTTTTATGCAGTGGTGATAAGTTCAGGAACAGTAACAACACATGAAATATCTAGTTCAAGTATATAACTGAGAAGCAGGTTTGTTTTTTATTACTACCTGTTATAAAATGTAACTGGTCAAGTTGTACTTGTAAATATGCTGTAACTGGAGATACTAATCAAAATGAACCGTAAGCTGTAAAAGATAGTAATAGAAATTGTGCCAAGGTTCACTGCTTGGAAATATGAATCCTGAGCTGTGGCAGAGTGAATCAGTCAATGATTTGTCTTGCATTATTGCTAAACTAAAACACAATATACAGGATATTGGGAAACCAAGAGATAATTAGCTGTTACTGTACTAAATAGCAAAATGTTCTATCAATCCATAGTAACTATACCAAGCAAGCTGCTTTTTTTAGAAGATTGTTATTCCTCTTTAGAAGGGTGCAATGTAACAGGTAGTGAAGACTCCTGGGTATAAATCACAAAAATATAAAGCAACAAATCAGGCGTGCACATTTGGAGGTTCTTGCTGCACCAAATCAAACAAAAAAAAAAAAGTAAGAAGATTCTAAAAAACTTAAATTCATTTTATGAAGTAGCAAAATATATGAACCAGTATTTGGTAACGAAGGCTATTATTACAGGTTTCTCCAACTTTGTCCTAAATATGCTTCATAAAATATCCCTCATCATAGTGTTATATTCTAAACACTTCAGATGGGATTGTTATCCCACCATCCCAGGAATGTTACTACTGTGACTCTGTAGATGGGCACTTCTGCTGAGATATGTAGGCAGCAATACTTTGATCCTGTTTTCACTTTCAGTTATCTTTTTGGTTCCTTTTGGTTTTAAATAACTTGTATTGCTTCTTATATGTTCATACATCTTTACTTCAGTGATAGTTTCTAAATAAGATCTTTTGTTTAAAGGAGAAGACTACATGTACCGATAAATCAAAGAAGAAACCGAAAGATGAGATAAACTCCACGGATGACAACGAGCTAGCTGGTTTTATTTACCCTTACAACGACCTCTTGGTTTGGGCAGTGCTGATGAAGAGACAGAATATGGCCATGTTCTTCTGGCAGCATGGGGGAGAGGCTATGGTGAAAGCGGTGATTGCTTGCAAACTGTTTCGGGCTATGGCACACGAGGCAAAGCAGAGCAACATGGTGGATGACACCTCAGAAGAGTTAAAGAAATACTCAAAGTAAGAGCATAAAGAAGACTATTAATTGTTAGTGTTGTAAAAAATCAATTGCAGTTATTAAATGTAATTAACCTCATTAAAAATATTTAGTAGATAAATAGGCATTTTAATGTATACTACAACATATTTTAAAAAGTCACTAAATTGAAGCTACAGTTTGATAATATTACTGTTCAAACAATTTATTCAGTGCACACACTGAAGTAATCATTGTCCCTGCTCTATTGGATGCAGTGCCTTCCACATTGTAATAGAACAGTGACCCTACACAATATACCAGCTGCTGGATAGTGTGCAACACGGAACCCTTTCTCTGTTGGCTAGTTTACTATATATAAGTAGCAGCTAGTGTAGATTTCAGAGTCCACTGTCTGGTGGCCAGTTCAGAGCTAATTGTCTGGGGGCAGTGTACATTTTGGTGCCCATTTTTTGGTGGTCAGTTTACAATGTAGGCCCCATTCTTCGGTTCCCAGTGTGCAATTCAGAGCCCTGTGTTTGTGGGTCAGACATTGGGCTCTATGTAGAGCCCACTCCCTTTTGGCCAATCTAAAAACCCACTCTCTAAGCATCTTGCAACATTCACAAATGTGTATGTAATCTTTTATCTTGAGAAAACGCGATGGACGCATGTGTCCTACAATAAACTAAGAAACAGAAAGTTTAGTGTGCATAAGAATCTGTCCTCCTTACAATCATAGTTATCTTGGTGTCCCTCGTTTTCAAAAACGTTTACATATGTATTTTTGACTATTAATATTAGCTCTTTATTATAAATAAACTTGTATTTTTTTTATTTAGTGGTCCTTGAAATTTACAGCATGAGTTGCCCAAATCAGTGATTTCAAATGCTGAAATAAGTCAAATGAGGCATTATAAATTAAGTATTAAAAACAAAAAAAAAACATTTAAGGTTGCATGTACTAAAGGTCAAGGAGCTACTTGTACATGGACGTTGTACATAAGTGATTCACTTTTGGTATTAATTGCTTAGTTTGCATAAGGTGATTCCAATCATTTTTATTTATTTTGCTTAGAGAATTTGCCCAGCTGGCTCTGGACCTTTTAGAAAATGCCTTTAAACTAAATGAACAAATGGCAATGAAACTTCTGACGTATGAGTTAATGAACTGGAGCAACTCGACCTGCTTAAAACTTGCGGTGTCATCAGCGTTGCGTCCCTTTGTGTCTCACACCTGCACCCAGATGCTACTGACAGACATGTGGATGGGGTGCCTGAAGATGAGGAAAAACTCTTGGCTTAAGGTGTTGTATATCTTAATTACCCATCAGACTTTAACTACAAATTTACAGTAATTTAGTTAGTTATGTGTTGTCTGTTCAGATAACTGTTTAGGTCAGGTACACAAACCATATGTTTTTCATTTACCTTTGTGTTACAGCTGGTCAGTTTCTTCATGGCCACATTTTTATATGCCAGCATTAAGTTACATATCTTTCTGAGCAGCTGTGAACAAGTATTAATTAGAATGTGAGTAATCCCCTTCTGGCAGGAGCATGCTCGCTGTGCTCCTGAGAACCATTCTTCATTAAGTTGACAGTTTTCAGAACATTGGCCCTGCATGATTACATGGGATCAGTATCACAGGAACTTCTGCCTTCACCATTTGCTAATTAAATAATGCCTGAGCAAGGCGTGGCACAGGCATTTTTAACACTAATATTTTTTAAGCTTGAACAGCGCTGAACGTTATAAGAGCTGAGTTGCTCCCTTAGTGAAAGCTAAAAGTGAGAGAGGAATGCTCTTTCTGTCTTACAGGAGTGGTTAAGTACATAAAACATTGAATGCTGTGCTTAAAGCCATACTTGCCAACTCTCCCGGAATGTCCAGGAGACTCTAGAATTCCGAGTGGGTCTACCGGGAGAGTATGGCAGCCTCCCGCAGGTGCCCCCTTCCTAGTGAAGTGGTCAGAATTAGATCTAAAATGCCACGATTCTCAGGGAAACGCTGTAAAATTACAGGTTTGAGTCATTACGTCACAGGGCCAAAATTATGTGACTTTCTGAGCCTCGCCCCCCGCACCCCACCTTCCCCCGGCAGCTTGCAGATGCCAACTATAAGAAGTTGGCAAGTATGCTTAAAGCTGCATGCTTTCCCCAATGATGGCGAAAGAGGTTGTGATAGGAGAACCAATCACAATCTGCAATATCTTGGCTCTGACTTGTGATTTGTTTTTCTGCTCACTTGTCCTGCCCTCCCTGCCCCAAGCCCATTAACCTCAACCCCCCTGGTTTTCATCCAGGGTTGTCAGAGAAACAAAAGAACCTCAAGAAAAATGGCTGCATGGAGCAGCCCACAAGGCTCCAGCTAAGGGCAGAGGCAACCTAGAAAAATATTTTCCTACGTGACAATGCTGCTTTATTTGCTCACCAGCTGTGACATGTGAAAAGTGTCCTCTCTTGTCACCATGAAATGATGATGATGATGATCATCATCAACATTTATTTATATAGCGCCAGCAAATTCCGTAGCGCTTTACAATTGGGTATATGAATGGTAATGCATTTTTAACAGGATAAAGCACCCTTGTGACACCACTCACACCAGAAAGAAAGACATGCATTTTTCTATCCGATCTTACCCCATAATGTGTGTTAATAACTGTACATTTCATCTACATGATTAATGTTAGATTTTATATATTTTATATATTTTGTTTTTAAGACACAATTTAGTTAGCATAAGCACTGGCTACTTGTAAATTTTGATGCCCTTTTTGTTACACTGAACTTCCTAAATGTTCGCATTTTCTTCCAAAGCACTGCTGAGCCAACCCTCATTCATGCCTTATAAAGCATAAGAGTAAGGGGATTGTATTTTCTTCTCACTACTGTGCATGTTGTCAAATAAAATAGTCATAAAATAATCTTACACAGGGCGACATGCATCTTATGATTTTAGGTTGACAAAACAGAATACAGTAGAAAGTAGCTCAAAACACAACCTCTAGTATGATGATAAAATTAAGAACTTTTGTTGAAAGCTCAGCGATAATACTGAAAACTGGGAACAGCCTCACGCTTCATTTTTCTCCATCCCTTCTATTTTATTTTAATAGCTCATGTTCACAATTAAATCTTGTTCAATTGCAACTAAAAATATTTGTATTAGGAACACATCTATCTGCATCAATCTACTTATCACAGTAAAAAATGTGGTCCTATTATAAAGGCTGTACAGTAGCTCTGGTGTATCAGGCCAGGTGTAACCCTTTTTCCTTCTACTGGGCTCATGTTCGTTTTGATTAACTCTCTCTGATAATTTCCTGGGGAAGTATTACAGAGCCAACTACTGTTTTATATGATTTGCTGATTATTATAGTTAATAGCATTGTGAGTTATTTACTAAGCAACTGTACTACACCTTCCATGGCATTGCGCTACACCATTCATCTAATTCCATTTTTAAATCCTCTTCTAAAGGTTATTTTAGGAATTCTGTTGCCACCCTTCATCTTGATGTTGGAGTTTAAGACCAAGGCAGAAATGTCTCACGTGCCTCAGTCACAGGACTTCCACCAGTTTGCTAGGTTTTATGTGGATGCCCCCCCACCAAATACGAGGTTAGAACAGGTAGCGGTGAGTATTGCTTCACTTTATAAATAGCCTTATGATAGTTAAAAGGCCCAACTGCACAATGACAGAGTCCATTGGTTCATCCATCTTGTATCATTATACATTTACTATGTGTGGTTAATAGTTTTGATATAGAAAATGTGATTGTGTTGTTGTCTTGTAATGTTTTCAGTGTTTGAATCCAGTCTTTTTATAAAACCGAACTAATTTTATACAACAAACTGTGTGTAATGGGGCCATTACTTACAAAAATGATGTGCAATTGTATCAAATGTTGTTGTCATCACTATTTTAAAAATAAATATATTTTCAGGAAAGCTTTGATGCAGAAAAGGGATCAAAAAATACAAGTGAAGAAACAAGCTTTTATGTACAAGGAAACCTTCCAATAACTCGGAAAGTCAGGGAGTTCTACAATGCTCCTATTGTCAAGTTTTGGTTCCATACTGTAAGTTATTTATTGTTTTATTTTAGAGTAATGGGAAATGGAAATTAACTTAACATAATGTATATTGTTTCTGTGATTTTATATTTATATATATGTATAAAAGATATATATTGGAAAAAAGCTTAATTATTATTTTTGGTATACCATATACCAGGGTTTCCCAAACCCAGTCCTCAGGGCTCCCCAACATTGCAGGTTTTCCGGATCACATCTGACATAATTAGGACCACCTGTGGATCTGTTACAATGTATCAGTCAGTAATGAATGCACCTGTGCTCCAGCAAGGAGATATGGAAAACCTGCACTGTTAGGGAGCCCTGAGGACTGAGTTTGGGAAACCCTGCCATATACACTATATGGACAAAAGTATTCAGACGCTTGACCATTACACCAACAGGGACTGTAATGACATTGTATTCAAATTCCTATACTTTAATATGGAGTTGGTCCCCCTTTTGCAGCGATAATAGCTTCCACTTTTCTTGGAAGGCTTTCCACAAGATTTTGGAGTGTTTGTGTGAGAATTTGTGCCCATTCTATCTGTAGAGCATTTATGAGGTCAGGCACTGATGTTGGATGAGAAGGCCTGGCTCACAATCTTCATTACAGTTCATCCCAAAGGTGTTCGATGAGGCTGAGGTCATGTCTCTGTGCGGGTCAGTCAAGTTCTACCAACCCAAACTCCTCAAACCATGTCTTTGTAGTCCTTGCTTTGCGCAGTGGGGCACGGTCATGTTGTAATAGCAATGGCTTTCCCCAAACTGTTGTCTCAAATTTGAAAGCATAGTTTTTTCCATAATGACTTGGTATACTGAAGCATTAAGATTGCCCTTCACTGGAGATAAGAGTCCTAGCCCAAACCCTGAAAAACAGCCCCACACCATTATCCCTCCTCCACCAAACTGCACAGTTGGCATAACGCAGTCAGTCAGGTAACGTTCTCCCGGCATCTGCCAAACCCAGACTCGCCCATCTGACTGCCAAACAAAGAAGCGTGATTCGTCACTCCATAGAACACGTTTCCACTGCTCCACAGTTCACCACTCCATCTGACGCTTGGTATTGGTCTTGGTGATGTGAGGCTTGCATGCAACTGCTCGGCCATGGAAACCCATTCTATTAAGCTTCCACTGTACGGTTCTTGTGCTTACATTAATGCCAGTGGAAGTTCAGAACTCTTTGGCTATGGAATCAGCAGAGCATTGGCGACTTTTACACATTGTGTGCCTTAGCAGTCGTTGAACCTGCTCTGTGATTTTATGTGGTCTTCCGCTTCCTGGCTGAGTTGCTGTTGTTACTAAACGCTTCTACTTCCTAATAATATCACTTGCAGTTGCCCTTGGAATATCCAGCAGGGATGAAATTTCACGAACTGTCTTATTGCAATGCCAGGGTGAATTTCAGAGGTCTTCAAAAGGAAGGGTCAACACTGCAAATATTGACTCATTACATAAACTTAATGTAATTGTCAATAAAAGCCTTTGACACTTATGAAATGCTTGTAATTTTACTTCAGTATACCATAGCAACATCTGACAAAAAAGTCTAAAAACACTGAAGCAGCAAAATTTGTGAAAACCAATATTTTTGTCATTCCCAAAACTTTTGTCCATGACTGTATAGTGCCCGGTGGTAGCCATAATACTTTTAATAAAAGTGGGGGAAAGAGTACCTGTCGGCTACATGGCAAGTCTATATTTTGTAGTGTCTGTTAGACGCTCAGTCTACATTTTTTGCTTGTCGCTATTCTATTAATTGCTATTTTAATGTTGCCGTAAACTCTGTCTGCGTTGTGACAGCCGATAAATCCTACCACACCCATAGTGTTATCTATCAAATAGATCATATAAACTCAATGACTATCAATATAATGTGAGATTATGGATACACAGTGCGCATTCGTTCATGTATTAAAAGTTTTAGAAAAAAAAAGAGCATAGCTTGTGATATGCACTTACAACTTCAGATACTGTTTGAAACCTTTCCCCATTTCATTTAACTTGGGTTCACAAAAGCCACTGTTGTATTCTGTACATGACCATATATAGCTACAGTATTTAATCCAATGTATTTATTAATGCATGTGTGAATATTTGCAGATGGCATACTTGGTTTTCCTCATGCTTTTTACATATGTGGTTTTGGTGGAGATGGAGTCCGTTCCCAGTGTTCAGGAGTGGCTGGTTATTACTTACATGTTTACTAATGCTATTGAGAAAGTCAGAGAGGTGAGTTTTCAAAGGAGCTAACAAGATTGTAATACCATTTCGATTGGAGAGAGATCAGCTCTCCTCACCAACTATACTTTTAACTCTGAAACATATGCAACATGTTTTATTTTACTATACAGTGCTCATATTATCAATAATAATTATCATATTAAGTAGTAGAGATCAACAAATTGTGTCAAAATATTATGCAAATAGTTTTGTGGTTGAATAATCCATTTCTCAGATGTGATGTTCCGGTGATACGATCATCAAGTTTTGCTTTTGCTTGCTTTTACCCATAATGCTATTCTGCACCACACTTACTGCCAAAAAAATGTATGGAATATGACCAATATTTTGCAGAACAGTAACAATTGAATGCCACTTAGGTCAGGAGGATACCTGAACAACGATTGCACTAAGGTAGTTTAAAATTCAAAAGTCCCTTTGCAGAGTTAAAATGGTTGCGCTCAGCATTATACAGCAAAGAATGCTCCTAAATATGTGTACCTTCCACCCCTTAATTTTATTTCCATTAACTTGATCTGTAAAATGAAATCCCCTTTTTTGTAAAACTGGGCAAACTGGTGTGCCCACTCCATACAAGGAATGCCCTCATTGTCCCCAACTCCTTAATATTAGTGAGAGTTAATGGTGCTATTATATCTTGACTGACACCAGGATTAGGGTACAACATGATTTAATATGAAGTCAACAGATCAGAGCTTATACAGCATGAGACCCCAGCTCTTAACAGATGAAAATAACGGACAAACGTAATTATATCTCCCCAACTGTTTAGAACACTGGCCTTAAGGAACATTAACCAGCTGATTGCCAGTCTTGCTCATGCTCATAACCCTTATAAAAACTATGTCACAATCTACCTCAGATTCAAACAGCATCTCCCTGTAGATGTTGCTTTGTGTTCTGCAGATCCTGCCTGGTAAGGGTTAAGCTTCCATTATTAGATTTGGATCCTAATTACCTGTGGCTGGCCTTTAAGAGACTTCCTTTCCCTGCAACCTGTGTCAGTTCATCAATTGTCTTTGTTGCTGCTGGTTCCTCCATGTAACGCCTGTGTTCTGATCCTGACTGACTTCCTGGTATTGGCTTCTGCTTGTCTCTCTGTTTTGCACATCATCTTATGACCCAGACCCGGCTTTGTTTTGACTTCGCTCCTACTTTCTCCCTGCTATTGTTATGTGCCTTCTGGCTTCTGTCCCCTGGCTTGTCTGACCCTCCTTATGTTTGATTCTCCTGTGAGTCTGTCTGTGCCTACAGATCATCTCGCCTGCCTAGTATCCAGCTCACAAGCTTCCCAGCTTAACCTGGATATCTGGACTCTCTGTGCCTGCAGATTATCTCACTTGTTTGGTATCCAGCTCCAATCTTCCCAGTTTACCTCTGTGCTATCTTTGCCTGCAGACTATCACTACTACCTGGTAAGCCCATCTCTTTGTGCCTGCACTTCACCTGTAATATCGGGAATAAAAACACTCAATATCTGCAGTCCCCAGTGTAACTTGGAATACCAGAGTCTCCAGCTTCTCTGCTTTATTTGGCAAACCAGATCCAGTATCTACAGTCCACTGTATAACTTTGAAAACTAAAGACTTCAGCTTCCCAGCCTAACCTGCTTACTCTGTCTAACCCGTACCTGTGGTTAAACTGTAGGGCCAGATATTTAATGCTGTTGTCCCTTAGCTACCTGGATATCTTGGGATCATGTTTTCACTGTTTCCATGAACTTGAGTTATTTGTCTTATCATCTACTGCATTTTAGTTTTATCTGTATGACCTGTGTTGAAAATAAACCACTTCATTCCGTTTCACACTACTCTCCGTGGTGATTCATACTAGGAAATCTTACACTATACTGTACTTAGCTATACTATACCTTACCTAAGTAAACACTAATGTCCTATGCTAACTTTAGAGGAATTTAGGGGAATCTATAATGGAAAAGTATTTGAGAGTGCTTGTAGACAGTAGACCTAGCAATAGTGCTCAATTGGCCTTCCTGACTCTCACTTTTTGTCCTTCAATCCTTACCTAATGCTGTGGCTAGGGTCATCTTCCTTTCCCACCTCACTTCTTCTGCTTCTCCTCTGTGTAAATCCCTTAATTGCCTCCCTGTCTGTTTCATAATGCAGTCCAAGCTCCTTACCCTCACTTACAAAGTCCTTACCATCGCTTCTCTCCCTTACCTCTCTGACCTTGTCTCGGGGTATATACCTACCCAGCGACTCCAGTCTGCCTCTGACCTCTGCCTCAATTCACTTCTCATTTCTTCTTCCCATGCTCACCTTCAAGACTTCTGCCATGATGCCCCTAATCTTTGGAACTCCCTACCCCGTCTCACTCAACTCTTCCCCAACCATCAGCCCTTCAAACACTCACTCAAAACTTTTCTTTTCAAGCTTGACTATCCTACCACCTACTAATCATTCTATCCATTATCCCCTCTTACTTGCCTGCCATCTCCATATTTTCCCAGTTGGTCCTATTATGTCTCACCACCCCTCCCTCTATAATGTAAGTTCTCGCCTGTCTACTGACTCCCTCATTCGTCCTGTCACGATTTTTGCTAAACTCAGTGTGAGTCCTCATAACATTACTCATACTCATTTGTTACCTCATCTATTTGTTACTTGCTTCTGTATCCGGCGCTACGGATTCTGTGGCGCCTTATAAATAATAATGTCAAGCAGCAGCTGCAAGGGCCAATAAAGTATTGGCATGCATAAAAAGGGGCATAGATGCAATGGAAGACAGTGTAATTTTACCACTATATAAATCGTTGGTAAGACCTCATCTTGAATATGGAGTACAGTTGTGGCAACACTCTATAAAAAAGATATTTTGGAACTAAAAAGGGTTCAGAGAAGGGTGACAAAATTGATAAAGGGTATGGAGTCATTAAGTTATGAGAAAAGGTTCACTAGTTTAGGCATGTTTACTTTAGAAAAGAGTTGTCTAAGTGGGGATATGATTACAATGTACAAATACATTAAGAGTCAATACAGATAACATTCATGGGAACTTTTTACCCCAAGGACTATACACAGGACACGCGGTCGTCCCCTAAGGTTAGAGGAGAGAAAGTTTTGCAACCAGCAAAGGAAGGGGTTCTTTACATGATATAGAATTCACTGCCAGATAAGGTTTTGATGGCAGTTTCAATGGATATGTTTTAGAAAGGGCTAGACAAATTTTTAGCAGAAAAGGGTATCCAGGGTTATGACCAGTAGTTAAAATGAAGGATAGTAATGGATCCAGGGAGCAATAAGACTGCAATATCGGGTCAGGATGGATTTTACCCGATTGAAACAGATTGGCGGTTGCTTCATCTGGATCAATTTCAAATATAAGAGAGGAATCACAGGGGATTCAAAATAGGTTGAACCTGATGGACTGGTGTCTTTTATTCAACCTCATCAACTATGTTACTATGTAACTACTAACTAACTTAACCAACATTATAACAATACTAGCCTATGTTTATACTAAGAAACTATGAGATAGGCACCTGTCATTAGGTGTGTGCCTCATGTGACTTGTCAGTCACAGACACATATAGGGAGGATGGTCCCAGACTCATATAGGGAGGGCAAGGATGACTGACCCAGACGCACATAAGGAGGGCAGGGAGGATGAACCCAGACACACATAGGGAGAACGGACCCAGACACACATAGGGAGGACAAACCCATACACACATAAGAGGGCAGGGAGGACAGACCCAGACACACATAGAGAGGGCAGCAGGGAGAAAGGACCCAGGCGCACATAGGGGGGGCAGGGCGAACGGACACAGGCACACATAGGGAGGACAGGGCTGACACACCCAGACGCATGTAGGGAATGCAGGAAGGACGGACACAGATACACATAGGTTATGTTATGTTCAGCTACCAGAGAAACGTTTTAACCAATCATTGTTTTTTAAATGTAAGAACATACATATTTTTATTTACATAATTAATGTCAATGAACCCACTGTAAGTCTACAAGACTGTCACATGGGGCGTTTTTACACTAGATGTCCAGTATAAAAGCTGTAAACCGTTGGGAATCAGTGGTGCATTTTTTTATGCTCTCATTATGCACACAAAAATTGGGATGTTTGAAATTTCATGTGTTACCTCCAAAATCCTTTGTTGTCTTTTGTACTCATCATTGAAACTTCAAAACCTCAACAACTTTTTGAGAAGTAAATCACTGTGGTCATTTTAATCCGTTAAAAAAGTAGGCATATGATATTTATGCAAAGTGTTATATCCCTATTTTACAAGTTTGTATAAGCTTTATGAAAGTAATGGAGGTTGTTTACGAAGCTCAAAATATCCGAGGCCCAGAGCAAAATCAGGTCTAATCCTGATGGTCGCCTTAACTTTCGCAAGTGTGTCTTGATTTCCACCAAAGGGCATGGTCTGGATAGCATGATGGCAACGTTTGGAGAGGCACAGAAGAATGCACAGACAGAGAGGAGGAGTTGGGGACAGTCAGGGAGTATGGAGGAGGCGCACCGGTTTTATTGAAATTAAAGGGTTGAAAAGTACACATTTTTAGGGGCATTCCTTGCTGTGCAATGAGGTGAACTCTGTAAAAGTGCTAAAATTTTGCACCAGCTCAGGTCTTTAGGTCTCTTGTTGTACTTATGACCTGACCTGTGTGACGCACTTCGACAAAGAAGCACATTTCTGTGCGCACTCTAAGCAATGCAATAAAAAGCTTCACATTCAAAAAAGTGTCATGTAATGAAACAGCTCTAATATCCGCTCACTGTCATGATTGATGGAAGCCATGTATGAGGATAAACTGAACAGTATTTGATGAGAAAAAACGGAAAAGCGGTAGGAGCGGTAGTCACGTTGATGTGACTTTTGCACATTACACATCTTGATATTTTTCTGCCTTTCCACCATCCTAAAGATTGTGGGCCTAATTCATGTTAGGACGTAAGTTCATTTATGTGCCGTATCTTGAGAGAAATCATGTATTATGCAGAAGTAGTCATTGTTGATTGTATCAGGTAATTGGTGGGAGCTGTCGGCAGAATTTCTACCTATTCCTTTCTTATCTCTAGGATCGTAGAGATTAATTGGTTGTATTATAATGCATATCATGTTTTAAATCAAGGTGCCCAATTTTATGTATCCCTTTAGGGCAACATCTTGTTTATGCAGTGTGCTTAGTCAATATGTTCGTTATAGTAAATAAACTCCTGATACTATTAATGTCTATGTAATTGTGGAAGATGTGTGAATTGTTTGCTAATATATTAATTCACGCGTTGGTAATATGCTCTCAAATATGATTTAATTAAATAGAGCTGAAGCCATACTAAATGATTCCACTAACTTTGTGAATAATGATTTTTCAGAGTAATTCCACAATATACATGTGCGTGATTCATATACATAAATATTCATGTAATATACAGGTGAATGCAGACCTAATGCTTAACTAACTTTAAAAATATTACATATAGGTGTGTATAGCGCGTGCCTGTATAAGCTATTATAGTTCCCTTTTCATTGCTGGCTCTTCTTATACCTAAACTTCATAATAATAGATAAAGATGCTACACTGCTCCATTTTCATTAAAAGCCACTGACATTAGGTAGAGATTCAATGGATAGATGAGGAATGCACAAATTGCTAAAATAAACATCTTATCTCCAAATAGCCATTGTTTATCACTTGATAACGTTAAGTAGCAAAAATAATTGTGGCTATATATTTATGTAAGTAGGTAATGTAGGTTTTATGTATACTTTTTTTTTATATAAATTATGTATTATGATTGGTGCACAATATGTATACTTGCCAAATTACATCCTGCATTTATTTTTAGATTTTTTTTTTTATTCTTTAATTTATTTAACAATTTAAATATCTTGTGGTATTTTATGACATTTAGCATCACAACTGATTTTTATGCCCCACCTTTTTTTAAAAAAAGGATGTCCTCTTGTTGCAAGGCAGTTGTTTATTTTTTTTTTCTATATCTCTTTCACATTCTCTAATCCACTTTTTTTTTGCTTTTTATTATCTGCAAGTAGTTTTAAAATCTCCATAATCTCACAAAATAAAATTGATTTTGTTCTGCAAACCATAGATTGCCAAATAGTGGTTTGCTTGACAAATACCATGGCTGCAAAGTAATTGCACAAATGTACTTTTTCTCTTAAATATGTCATTCCAGATTTTTATATAATTAAAAAGCCAGCGGTAAAGGTAAAGTTGTACAGTTGTTTAAAAATGCACAGCCATGCAATTTGCCCATTTTATTTCTTGACAATTATTTCCTTGCACTGTTGCAAGTCCCTTTTATTTCCATGCTACAACACTTATGTTGGGGGGGTCTTCAGATGCCTACCTTTCATGATAAATGCATGTTATAAAAAGTTCTGTCAGGATGTTATGGTGAATCTGTTGTGGTGGACATCTGCTTTATACCCAGTTTCCCACAAAAAAATTGTTAAATTTCGTCCATGAGACTCTTGCTGATGATCATTGTAGCAAACTGCAATAGTGTCATCACTGAGCTACTTTTCCCTGTAAATATCTCTCTGCTATTTTATTTTCTGTCTTTAGGTTTTTATGTCTGAACCTGGAAAATTCAGTCAGAAGGTCAAACTCTGGCTAAATGAATACTGGAATCTGACAGACTCCATAGCAATTACTTTATTTGCCATTGGCTTTGGTTTACGCTGGGCTGAGCCACCTCTACAAACAGCTGGAAGGATTATCTACTGTCTGGATATCATATTTTGGTACATGCGGCTTCTAGATTTCTTTGCTGTAAATCAGCAAGCTGGACTTTACATTACTATGATTGGGAAGATGGTAAGGTTTAACAAAATTACGTTTTGATTACCTTGTTTATCTCATAGTATGAGTTAATTACTTGGGTTGTACAATTAACGAATGAATATAGCATATATTACCCCTTTCTTTCCTTTATGGATAAAATAATGGTTATGTCCTCATCTAGTCTCAGGGGTTACATATTTCACAGCCTCGTCTTCCGCAGTGTAGCTCTGGTGCCCTGACCAGCGTCTTTCTGGGATGGTAGTAACCAGGTGTGACTGGTGGTCCTAATGAAATTATTTTTCCCCCTTCAATTAGAAAAATTAAATAAAGGTGGCTAAATTGTTTAAAACTGAAAAGATTTTAAAAATGGTTCCATTTAGTGGTCAGAATGACAACCCATCAGCATATAGCCAAACACATGGTAATAACCATCACTGCCTAGCTGCAGTTACCCAGGAATGTTTGAAATCCATAAGACCACTTTTGCTGGTCTCTAGAGCCCCATACACGCACCATTTCAGAGACTTTTTGTTTCTAAATCATCCAGCCAGCATATGAGATTGCCATGTTGCATACATCAGTTGTCTGCACTTGTTTAAACTGCATAAACTTCACTTGGAGAATGGATCATTAATACTTGGAAAAATGCCCACACACACATATATGGTGTTCATAGCTAGGTAAACGATGATTCTCATAGTTGAACATGAAGAAATACAGTAGGAATGGATCAAGGATACAGAAAACCACCACTATTTCTTGGAATTGTGCTTTATTTCTATGTACATATCTTTCTTTTTTTTCTTTTTTTAAAACCAACTAACCTTGTTATATTAAATTTGTATATTTAGACATCAACCATGTATGGCATTGTGATTATTATGGCTATTGTGCTGCTGGCCTTTGGTGTGGCACGAAAAGCAATTCTTTCACCATTAGAACCTCCTTCTTGGACCCTGGCTCGTGATATTGTATTTCAGCCATACTGGATGATGTTTGGGGAAGTCTATGCAGGCGAAATAGATGGTAAGGGATAATACTGATGCCTTGAATTAATAGTTGCTACTGTAGCAATAAGGAGTTTTGGATTGGATGTATTTTAAGTAATAATACATCCCATATTATTATTATGTTTTGTTTATAAGGAGCCAAAAGGTTTCTGCAGCGTAGTATATAAGGGGTTAGAGCATAGCACAAATTACATAAATACTTACAGAGAAGAACAGTGGGTAGATGTAAGCAGAATTATACATGTGTAGGTGCAATTAACAGAGCATATTGCCTGGCATTCAAAAACAATTCAGCATAAGACAAACCAGGGACAGTGAGGAGGATGTAGAGTTGGCAGACATGAGACCTAGGGTTTAGACTTGAGGCTAGGATGGTGAAGAGGCCTAGATTGGGCCACAATGTTGCAGGGTCTGGATTTTACAGAAGCTAAGATAATGCAGGGTTCCAGAAGGTGCAGAGGCCATAATGGTGTCTGAACCTAAGTAGTATAGCAAGAGGCCGAGATGGTTTATGGGCAAAGGTAGTGAAGAATCCAGGATGGTGGCAACTCCTAGGAGGTATACGGGCCTAGACAGTGCAGATGCTTCAAACACCTAGTTGGGTTAGAGATAAAGGCAGTAGTGGGGAGGGGGGCAGGGAGGAGTCTTGGATGCAATGGGAGAAGGGGAAGAGGTAGGTGCAGAGGGTGGCAGAGAAAATAGTTGCAAGGGGGACAATGGGGGCGGAAAGAGGTCAGGGGTGAGGAGTTAGGAGGAGTGTGGGGGGAGAGGAAGAGTGAGGAGGCACTGAGACAGAGCAAGAGCAGAATATTAGAGGGGAGACTGTGGGAGAGGGAGGACAAAGGGAAGAGACAGAGAAGGAAGAGGGGGTGTTAGAGCGTTTGACGAGGGGTATAGGAGAATGGAGGGGGCTAGAGTAAAGGAGAGAGGAGCAAAACATGATAAATGTAAAATACAAGCTAGAGGTTGTAAATATGAGTATGACTGAGGTAGAACGGCATTGGGAGGACAGATGTGAGTTGAGATAATGACAATAAAAATACATTACACATACATTTTTTGGTCACAATAGATAACTTGAATGGATCTATAGCCATGATTTTAACATGAGGAAGTTAGTGAGATAATAAATGGATATTAAAAGGTACCACATAAAAGTAGTTGTTTACAACAAATACAAACATTTTGTTATTTAACAGTGCAATTAGCTTTCTTTGCTATATAAGTATTCTAAGATGTTGTCCAGTTATTATCTCCTTTGCTGTCACCCTGTCACCAGAGAGGGCATCTGCCTGCGATATATTTCTAAAACATTATAAAGAAACTCAGGCTGACATCGTGCTGTGCACATTGCCGGCAATTACGGTAGAAATCTCCAGTCATTTAAGAGGTGCGAGGAAAGATGAGCCGAGATTTCAGTCAAATCTCCGCTGAGAGGTGTCTCGCGGACGATCCGGAGACACCTTGGGGTAAATTTTACAAGCTGCAGGTTTGAAAAAGGCATGGATCCATCTAGTTGGATCCATGCCATGAATAATTCAGGCTGTTCTGAAAGCAAATGAGGATCCTACCCTGTGCTAGAAAGGTATATCTAATAAAGTGACTTCTCTAGTGGTTTACTAGAGAAGGTGAATAATTGTCTCCAGATACTGTAAGCTGAGACCTGTCCTTTCTCAGCACTTTATCCAGTTTTGGGCATTGGTCTTGTGTATACATGCATTCTAACATATATTTATTCTATTTGTAAACATCCAGTCCAGTCTGGTGGTAAACATACACTAGTCTCGGGTTCAGCTGCAAATCTTGCCCTTCCGTTACTGCAAGATTATAATTGCCATCAAATTGGTTCTGCCAATGCTAAGGCATTACTTTTAACGACATACTTTTCAGTATAATCTATCCTGTGTACCCTACAGTAGTCTAAGAACTATGGTGGTGTGATTTACATTTGTCTTGATGATTAGTATTTTTATTATATTCATAATTTTCAGCTTGTGAAGAAAATCCAGATTGTCCTCCTGGCTCATTCATCACTCCATTCCTACAAGCTGTCTACCTCTTTGTTCAGTACATCATCATGGTTAACCTACTGATTTCCTTTTTTAAGTAGGTATCAATGGTATGCACATGTGAACTTTGAAATGAATATGTTGTCCTCCACTTAAAACTGCACAGTTGTTTTTAAAATAAGTCCCAGTTGTGTTAACTGTGTTTTACTACATAAATGACATGTTGTAATGAACTTTCTTTCTTTCCTCCTTTAACATTTATTTATATAGCGCCCACATATTATGCTGTGATTTACAGAGAAAATGTAATAATTCACATTAGTCCCTGCCCCAGTGAAACTTACAATCTGTATTAAGTAACACACAAACACACCACAAAATTATGGGTAGAGCATACAATTTCAACATTTTTATTTCTTTTGGGCGGGGCCAATGTTTATTTTTCATACATCCATACACTGGAACCTTGGGAATTTAGAGGCTCAACCAGGAGGTGTAAACTTTAAGAATCTCCACTCCCTCTGTATCCCCTACTCTGCTGGGAATCAGATTTTTTTATACGTGTCCACAGAAGAGTGCAGTTTTGCAGTGTGCTAGCTATGGCAGCTTGAGATTTATTTTGCTTGTTTTTCTCCAATCTTTTCATGGTCTTGGAACCAGACAAAACTTTTAGGGGTATATTTACTAAACTGCGGGTTTCAAAAAAGTGGAGATGTTGCTTATAGCAACCAATCAGATTCTAGCTGTCATTTTGTAGAATGAACCAAATAAATGGTAACTAGAATCTGATTGGTTGCTATAGGCAACATCTCCACTTTTTCAAACCCGCAGTATAGTAAATATACCCCTTATTTTGAACCACAAATTGCTAGACACCTAGCTTCAAGTGGAGAGGTTTAACATGGAGTCTCTGAGACAGGTTAAAAAAAACCATGGAGTAAAATGAGATCACGATCTCCATGGACGTCAGAGATACATACTTGCATGCCCCTATCTGGGTAGGTCATCAGTACCATTTCAGATTCACTGTCTAGTCTCATCATTATCAATTGTGGGCAATACTTTGCGGCCTGGCTTAGGCGCCAAGAGTATGCATAAAGATCATGAAGGTTATGGGTGATTTCTGTGATCGATGTCAGAGACAGTCATTCCTTACCAGGATCCTTAACTTTACTCCAGATTCACATGGAGGTGACAGACCAAACCCTAGAGTCCCATGGGTGGATAATTAACTAACAGTAGTCCAACCTGATACCTGACAAGCAAATTATTTGCTAGGACTGCTGTTTGACAAATTTCTCTCATTACAGAGAATAATACATTCTATAATGCTCTCAAACTGACGCCAATTCTGTTATGCACGGAGGTCTAGGAAAAGATGATCTCGATATTCGTGGCAGTACAATTTCGACGATTCCATCTGTGGGCTTTCCAGATCAAGCTCATATGAAAATTGAATGTCAGACCATCACTTTTCTAGCCAATGGCTGTCGCCAAACGAGCTTCAGTCACTACTTGTACAGTTCAGAGTCCACAACCTCAACAGGAGCTGTCCATTTGTCACTTGATGATAATTGTTTTCTTCTCTTACAAGTAAAGTGGCATACATACCAAGAGCTGAATAGCAATGAAGGAAACCAGGATAATGAGCTGAGCAGAACAAAATGTTCCAGTAATCTCAGCAGTGTTCATTAAGGGGTGGAAAACTGGGAAGCAGACTTTCTTAGCAGTCATATCTTACACCCAGGAAATGGTTTTACAGATTGTGAACAAATCTGGTCAACTGAATGTATGTATGTATGTATGATGAACCAGTTGAACCACAAGTTGGAGCGGTACTGCTCAAGGACAAGGGATCTAAAGGCATTACTTGTAGATACCAATGGCATTTTCAACTAATTTACCTGCCCCCCCCCCCCAAAAGGGGAAACCTATTCCTGAAAATGTGAGTTTACCAGAATGGTGAGTTTCATACTACCTGTGCAGCACGGTGCAGGGTCTCAGCTGAGCAGTTTTGTTGGTCAACCACTTGGTCATGTGTCCATAGTCTCACAAAAGTAGGATAGGTTTTGCTCACAACAATATCAGAGCATACTTGTAAGAGACTTACCTGCTTCCAGGCTCCTGCTCCCGTCCAGCTGCTGCTTGCGCTACCCGAGTTCTGGGTGTGTGGCTTCTGGCAGTGCAGTCATGTAATCAGCAAGGCTATTTAGTTCAGCTCTGACACAGGATCTGTGTTAGAGCACCAGTTCATGTCAGCAACTAGCTCCTCTTCTCAGTTGCCAGTGTCCTGCCCTTGCTCCCTGTGTATCCTGTGCATTGTAGACTTCCTGTATATGACCTGGCTGCCTGACTACATTTGTGGATCTCCCTTTGGTACCGTGCCTTCTGTTCATTCCCAACAATTGAGCTGGGCTTTTCTCTCTGACACCGGCTCCTGTTATTTCCCTTGTACTGTGCAGTCTGATTGTGTATCAGACCCCAGCTATCCTGACTTCGGCTTAAATTTTTCTTCTGTACCACACTGCCTGATTGTGTACAATCTTCGGACAGCTGACTACATTTCCTACCGCAGCCTTCCATCTTTTTTACTTTTACGTCAGGAGGCTACTCGAGGGATCGCGACCTACAAACCGCTTGCAGCAGAGCCTTGCGACAGTTCTTGGTGAAGACAAGGGGGTTCATTAGACTCTGCACCTAGGAGAAAGCCTGTGTAAATCCTGACTGATATGCCCATGGAAGTAGCAGACCTAACAGTTTGCGCTGACCTACTAGGGAGGACTCCGGTAACCCCTCTCCGCAAGATATTTTGGAACACCTCGTCGGTCGAGCGGACGAACAGTAGAAAAACCAAGCCCAGCTTTTACAATTTCTCCAGGGCATCTCTATTCTCCTAGATACACTCCAGAATTCTCTTGTGTCTCAAGCTCCTCTTTCAGCTCCTGCTCGCCTGCCCAAAATCCGGTATCTCCTCTTGCCTCAGTTAGTCAACTCCAGATTCCCATTCCCCCAAAATTTGATGGAGATCCTAAGGCTTGCGGGGGTTCTTAAACCAATATGCCATACAGGTTGAGCTTCAATTATTGCATTTCCCTATGGATAAAAAGTAAAGTAGCAAACATAATTTCCCTCTTGTTTGGTCAGGCCTTGGCTTGGTAATCTCAACGATCCTATGTTGCATAACAGCTCCACATTTTTGGAGACCTTCAGAGAAATTTTGATGAGCTAGGTCGGATGTCCAGAGCAGCCTCAGGTATTTTGCGCCTCTGCCAAGGGTTTCTTCCACTGGGTCAATATACCATTCAGCTTTGTACCCTCGCTTCGGAACTTCATTGGAATAATGAAGCTTTAGTAGCTAAATTTTGACAAGGCCTTTCCGTCCTAATTAAAGATTTACTAACTTCCTGAGGATTATCTGCCTCTCTGGATGCTCTCATTTCCCTTTTATATCCAGATCGGTATACATTTCAGGGAGCGAAACCAGGAAAGGAAGCATTCCTGTTGGTTTGTCCCTTGCTTGGCTCCTCGCTTACAAAATCCCATGCTTCTTGCAGTGGAGCCTATGCAACTGGGTCAGTCCTGTGTTTCCACAGAACAAAGGGAGAGAAGCTTCAAACATAATCTGTCTGTAACGACAAGGCTTAACTGGCTCTGGAGAGGTCAGGTTGGCCGCTGCTGCTTCATCTCTGTCTGATTCTAACTTTTCCATCAATGTGCTTCTCTGGCATCCCCAGATTCAGGCTCAGCTTACAGCCCTTATCGACTCTGGTGTGGCTGGGAATTTTATTTCTGCTGCAAGGTTCTCCTTACCAACCATCTTACTGGATCAGCCCATCGCCATCACTGCCATTGATGGTAGTAAGATTAAAGATGCATCTATCCGGGAACGTACCACCCCTCTAACCTTACAGGTTGAGGCTCTACATAGGGCAGCTATCTCACGTCCGGTAATTCCCGAGGCTGTATTTCCCCTAGTCCTTGGACTTCCCTGGCTCAAGGTCCACGCGCCGGTACTGGATTGGCATACAGCGCAAGTTCTCTCCTGGGGACCTGACTGTCATCTCCGCTGCCTTCGAGGTGTTCTTAGACATCCCTCCTCAGTCTGCTACCTTTGCAGATGTATTCTCTAAACAGGCCTACAAGTTACCACTTCATCGAACCTGTGATTTTGGCATTGAGTTGCTTCCTGGTAAAGTATCTACTCGGGGACATGTCTACCCTTTATCCCTTCCCGAGACACAGACCATGGCTTCTTACATAGAGGAGAATTTACAGCGTAGATTCGCCAGAAAAATTTTCTCAGGCGCTGGGGAAGTTTCTCCACCCTTGTATAGACTATAGGGGTATTAACATCATTACGGTGAAACAACAGATACCCATTACCCTTAATATTGAGTTATTTGACCGGATCAGAGGAGCCTTAATTTTTACTAAATTAGACGTCAGAAGAGCGTATAATTTAATCCGTATCAAGAAGGGGGATGAATGGAAAACAGACTTTAATACACGAGACAAGCACTTTGAGTAACTGGTTATGCCCTTTGGGCTGTCACTCACCGGACTGTGAGTACCCTTTCTCCTGTATTCAGGAACCGTGGCCGTCCGCCATCCTGAGGGTCTGCGCATGTGCAGCCCTTATGAAACCTTCAGTACCTGTTGCTTTTATTTAATTGGATGATCAGGCAACCCTCCCTATTTAAACCACCTGTGATCATTACCTAGTTGCCTGATCTTGGAGTCTCATTCCCCATGAGCCTCTGAAGGTGTTCCTGTGTTTCCTCGTGTATTCTGTTCCAGCTGATTCCTATCTGCTACTACTGTCGGTTCCCAGACCGTCTCCACTCTCCTGTGTTCATCGTGTCTGCACTCAGCTGATTCCTATCTGCTACTGCTGCCGGATCCCAGACCGCCTCAACTCTCCTGTGTTCATCGTGTCTGCACTCAGCTGATTCCTGTCTGCTACTGCTGCTGGATCCCAGACTGCCTCAACTATCCTGTGTTCAGCGTGTCTGCTCTCCGCTGCCTCCGTTACTACTGCCGGATTCCAGACCGTCTCAACTCTCCTGTGTTAAGCGTGTCTGCCCTCCACTACCTCCGCTACTACTGCCGGATACCAGACCGCCTCAACACTCCCGTGTTCATCATGTCTCCAGTTTTATTTACTACTGCTTCCAGAGTATTGCTCCGTTGATTGTCGGTTACCTTTCGTGCGCTGCACCAACCTGATTACCGCTTCCATCCTCCAGTGGTCTCTCCTCCTGCCGGCGTTCAGGTATCTCTACACTTCTCCGTGACAGCCTGCTCTCCTGAACCGCGGTATGCATACTTTCCATTGACTTTGCTATTATATTGCATATCCGCCTGGACTGTGTTGTGTTCATCTCCGGAGTTCTCCATCTATTGAAGCTATTGTTACTATTGACTTTGTTTCCAATTACCTGGATCTCTATAGTGACTTTGTATACTTTAAGCAGCGCTTGTCAGTTATTATTGTATTGTGGTTATCATCGTGGGATCAAGTTCCTCGTGCCTCCCGTGTATCTTCTGTGTTCCATTCATCAACTCATGCCCATTCTCACATAAGCAGTGGTACAACTTGCTGTACGGAGACCACTGACTTCCGCGTTACCTACTTGCACCTGGAATCCATCCCTTCACTATAGACAGTGGTACAACTTGCTATATGCAGACCACTGACTTCACTACCTCCTTTCTACTCCTGGACATTCCTTCTCACTATAGCAGTGGTACAACTTGCTGTATGCAGACCACTGACTCTCCTCACGTCTACTCGTCCATCTGGTTCCTCATGTTAATTCATCCAAGTCATTACCAGTTGCTGCTAGTCATAGACTTTCCTTGAGCATTCTCTCACCATCTGCTGATTCTCCTGTTCCGTTAGTCACTCTGCTACCAGAAGACCATAGTACCAGCTATATTACTCTGGTAAGAATATCATCTTGTGATATCCTGGGCAAAGACTCCTAGTGCTCGTGACATGGGCTATGTAATGCCTCTGCTGTTTTACAAAACTTCATTAGCGAGATTTTCTGCAATATACTTTATCAGTTCATAATCATTTATTTGGATGACATCCCAATGAGAGTACAGAGCATGGGAGAATATAAGGAATATGTATCTATAATCTTTACTCGGCTTCGGCAACATCAATTATTCTGTAAATTGGAAAACTGTCTTTTTGGGAAGAAACAACTTCTCTTTCTAGGTTATGTGATTTCAGCCTCCGGGCTCCAGATGGATCCAGGTAAGCTTAAGGCCATATTAGATTAGCCTCAGTCAGTTGGACTCAAGGCAGTGCAATGATTTTTAGGATTTACCAATTAGTGTCGGCAGTTCATCAAGACGTTCTCTCCTCTCGTTGCCCCCATTACTGCATTGACAGGAAAATTGGCTAATCCCAAGCTCTGGCCTACCAAAGCAGTTGACACCTTCAATGAACTCTGCAAACATTCTTCAGCAACCCAACACTTCGCTTCCCTTCTTCCTGGAACTGGACACATCATCTTTCAGGGAGGGTGCCGTTCTGTCCCAGAGGTCCTTCTGGTAAACTTTGTCCTTGTGATTTTTTTCTTGTGGAAACTTTTTCCAGCGGAAAAGACATCAGGGACAAAGAGCTTCTTGCTATAAAATCAGCACTGGAAGAATGGAGACATTTGTTAGAAGGTGCTCAATTCCCTGTGACAATCTACACCGATCATAAAAATCTGTAACATTTACAATCCGTGGCAAGCTAGATGGTCTTTTGTTTTTTTCCCGCTGTGACCTTATTATTACATTCAGACTAGGCTCCAAAAGTAAAAACGCTGATACCTTCTCGTCTTTTGATTCTGCTGACCAGGAACCTCTTTTTAAGGAGAAATTCGTGTTGGGCCCCAAATGTATTCTGGCTAATACCACAACCATTGATTAGAGAATTCCCCACGGGAAAACCTTCATTCCAATCCACCTAAGAGCCAAACTACTCAGATGGGCTCACGCCTCTCATTTTGCTGGACATGCAGGGGTCAAGAAGACCGAGGAATTCATTTCTTGAACCTACTGGTGACCCTCCTTACACTCCGATGTTGAGGGATATGTTTCTTCTTGGTCTGTCTGTGCCAGAAATGAGGTTTTAGACAAGCGCCCTACTTGCTCTTAAATCCTCTTCCCATTCTTGACCATATTTGGAGTCATCTCTCTATGGATTTTGTTACAGACCTACCATCCTTCAAGTGCTATTCTGGTGCCTGGGTAGTTACGGATTGTCTCTCCCGTGCACCTCACTTCATACCTCTGAAAGACTTGGCTCATCTTCTTATTAGAGAAATCTTTTGATTGCATTGTTACCCTGACATGATAGTCTCCGACCATGGTATTCAGTTTGTTTCAAAATTTTGGAGAGCTTTTTGCCGTCTTTGTGGAATTAAACTTTACTTCTCGTCTGCCTATGAGCCCCAGACTAATGGCCTAATTGAGAGAACTAACCAAGAACTCAAGCAGTTCCTCAGGTGCTATATTTCTGTCAAGCATGACAGTTGGGTGGATTTATTACCTTGGACAGAATTCGCTCATAATAATCAGTGTCATGAATCTACTGCCACTACTCCCTTCCTTGCTTTCCAAGGGTTTCATCCCAAACTTCCCCCATTGTCAGACTTACCCTCTTCTGGAGTTCATGCTGTAGACTCTATTCTTCAAAATTTTTCTTTGCATTGGGCCCAAGGTTTTTTGACAGGAAAATACATGCCACACCTTTACTTTATCCTGAAGACAGAAGGCATGATTGATTAAAGAAAGTAAATTTAAAAAAAATGAGTAACTTTGCACCTTTGCAAAACCATGTTGCATTTGAGGGGGAGGTAAATTTAAAATGTGATGGCAGATTTATAGTTGGGGTAGGGCGTGTCCTAGATCAGCGTTAAATTTCAGTGTAAAATAAAGCTATCAAGTATTTGTGTGCTACATGAAAAAACAGCCAGTTTTTAACTTATGTGCAAAATAAAAAACTAATTTGCACCCTTTCTCCTGCACAGTGCTGGGCTGATTGTGCCTTGTTTCTTCCCATTTTTTAATGTTAGAATTTTTTCTTTCAATTCAGTAATGTATATAGGGGAATGAGAAATATTTCTCACAAACTATGGCAGTATAACCGCTACCGATACATCATGATGTACCATGAGAAGCCATGGTTACCTCCGCCTCTAATCTTGTTGAGCCATGTGTATCTATTGATTGACCGTCTGTGTCATCAAAACTCTCACAGCGAGGGTGACCAGGACGAAGGTGACGTTGGATTGAGTAAGTAAATTATTTTTTAAATTGTTTATATTCTTAAGAATATTTAGAATCTTTAAAACTTTCCAAATATAGTCCGAAATAGCATAACTAATGTTTAAAATTTGGATTAACTGGTTTATATGTTAACACTTGGTGCTAACTTTGGCGCTTTTTAACAATTTGTAGTTTTGATCTTCATTATAGTGTGTCCGATTTTAATGTATGAGATTATTTTCAGCAACAATAAATAATATTCGTACACTTGTATTCTACTCGCTACTCCATCCAAAAGAGTATTTTTTAGTAATTGTCTGTTTGGGCCTGAGTCATTAAGGCAAAAAAGGAGTAAATGTTCTCTGGGATAAACCATGTTACAATGCAAGGGATGCAAATTAGTTTATTATTTTGCACATAAGTTAAATAGTGGCTGTTTTTTCATCTAGCACACAAATATTTGCTAGTTTTATTATTACACTGAAATTTAAAGTTGATCTAGGACATGTCCTACCCCAACTATAAATCTGTCCCCACATTTTAAATTTACCTCCCCCTCCAATGCAACATGGTTTTGCCCAGGTGCAAATGTTACTCCTTTTTTATTCTTTGCTCTCCTTAATGACTCAGGCCCGTTGTCTGTAAGAATGTTTATATAGAAGTTTAGTTTTATAAATGGTATCTTCATTAGTGACCAGCTGTTCTGATTGGCTTACTAAATTTATTGCAATAAGGCACTGAAGAAGCCACCACTAATAATAAAAAGTTTTTATGCTTGCAGAAATAGGGGGGGCGGGGGTGTTAATTTATAGCTATAAAAATACAGTAATATTTTTTTAGTCTACAAAATCATGTTGTAACTGAGGTAAGTAATAAGAAATTTGTGCTTAGGACTATTTTTTAACATCATGCATCAGTCAGATGTAACAGGTTTAAAGAACGTGCTCAGGGGGGGATTGGCATCTTAAAGTGGCCCTGGAAAGAATTCTGAAAGTGTCCTTGCATAGGCGGAACCAAATCAACTGTAGGCGGTGTCAGTACAAATTTAGGTGGGTTTAGCACACAATTATCCCTAGTCTCGTCAGTAGTGGGTGAGACTAATACAACACACAATGATAGGCGGACCTAACTAGCAAAATGCAAGCAAGACAGAGCAGTATTATACCATTATTATTGATAGATATACCATACAGAGAGCATATTATGCTTGCCATACTGTACAGACGGCATCCTAGTAACTGATATATAATACAGAGAGCATCTTTGTGATCGCCTTACAATACAGAGATCATCTTTGTGATCATCATACAATACAGAGAGCATCATAGTAACTGATATACAATATAAAGAGCATTCGAGGGACCAATATACAAGAGTGTATCCAATTGTATCCAATTGACCACCATACAATACAAAGAACAATCTAATGGCCACCATACAATACATAGAGCAACCTGGTGACTGCCATACAATACATAGAGCAACCCAGTGACCACAATACATAGAGCAACCCAGTGACCACAATACATAGAGCAACCTAGTGAGTACAATACAACTTAGAGAGCATCCTAGGGACCATAATCCAATACAAAGAACAATAGAATACTGAGAGCATACTTATGACCGACATACAATACAGAGAGCAACCTAGTGACCACAATACAATACAATACAAATGGCATTTTTGTGACTGCCACACAATATCATACCCCTCATCATTAATTAACTCTTCCTCAAAATCATTAACGCCTTCAGCATCATAACAACCCTTCTTAGCATCATTAACCCCCTAATTACCTCCCTCAATCCCTTCATAGTAACTTAATTCAAAATCTTTATATCTATCACCCTTATCCTCAATAGTATCTTACCTTAATTAAACTTATTTCTCCCTCTTCCCCATTTCACCTGTTCCTATTTCTCCCTCTACCCCACTAACCTGTTCCTATTTCTTCCTTAACCCCCACTAGCCTGTCCCTATTTCTCCCTCTTCCCCCACTAACCTGTTTGTTCCACTTGCATTTTCTCAGTGGTTTTTATATTGGGAATCCTGACAAAGTGGTTTTTATTTAACACGGGTTACACAGGTAAGTAATGCAATAAACGGTAAGGCATGAAAAGTCAGCCGAGTATGGCCGTTATAGCAAGGAGATGACACACAGGGTGCAATAGTCTGTGGACCAATACACAGGAGATACTGAAAACAGAATGCGAACTGTGGGTGCTATCATAACAAGGCCGAGTCAGGGGTCCCAGGATGAGATGCCAAAACGGAGGGACAAGCATAGGTCAAAACCAGGAAGTCAAACAAGGATAATTCACAGGAGAACCAGCAGAGGACAAAGCAACAGATGAACTGGCAAGGATTGCTGGGGGAAGGCAGTCTTTATAGGCCAGGGACAGGGGCTAAGCATCCTGAAGTAATGAGCTTAGCTCTGGCAGGTAGCAGTCCAAGTACCACAGTGGCCCCTTTGGTGGAACAGTGGTATTGCAGGCTGGATACACACAAAGGAAAAAGTCCAACATAGTACCTGGCCGAGACAGGAGGCATATCGTGACACTGTTCTTATTTCTTACTCTACCCCCACTAACCTGTTCTTATTTCTTCCTCTACCCCCACTAACCTGTTCATATTTCTACCTCTTCCCCCTCACTAACCTGTTCCTATTTCTACCTTTCCCCCCCCCCCACTAACCTGTTCCTATTTCTACCTCTTCCCCCCCACTAACCTGTTCCTATTTCTACCTCTACCCCCCACTAACCTGTTCCTATTTCTACCTCTACCCCCTACTAACCTGTTCCTATTTCTACCTCTACCCCCCACTAACCTGTTCCTATTTCTACCTCTACCCAACACTAACCTGTTCCCATTTCTACATCTATTCCCCACTAACCTGTTCCTATTTCTACCTCTACCCCCACTAACCTGTTCCTACTTCTATCTCGGCCCCCCACTAACCTGTTCCTTTTTCTACCTCTATCCCCACTAACTAGTTCCTATTTCTACCTCTACCCCCCACTAACCTGTTCTCATTTCTACCTCTACTAACCTGTTCCTATTTCTTCCTCTACCCCCCATTAACCTGTTCAAAAAACAGAAAAAATTAAAGATGCACACATCAGGACCAAATCATTAGGGCACCTGCTTACTGGTAAAATTCCTGGTAAAGCCTATGGCCAATCCACCCCTGAACATGCTAAAGGACATGTATAATAATAATAAAGGTTGGCTATAATATAATATTAAAATTTAAAATTTAATGGTGATACATTGTTTTTTAAAATGTGTGATTTTACATTTCACATATGCAGAAAAACACATTAATTTCACTATATTACAGTCTACAAACTGTATTATTGGGTAGTTTGGGTAGGATATGGGGCATCACACTCTCAACTTTAAATGAGCAATTAACATTATTATGTAATCTAGCAATGTGTGCAATGGAAACTTATAATACATATACTTTAAAATAAATAAAACAGTAAGTTATCAGAGCCAAAACTTTATATGGACATATCCTTAACAACTGTTACTGTTCCTGCAAATGCTTGACAAGTGCCTGTGAAATGTGCCTGTAAAACCATTTCTGAAGTATGTATTCTTGTTACGAAGATTCCGTTTTAAAAAAATCTGTATGCAGTACAATAAAATACTAAGTAGCACAAAGTCACTCTAGTGTTTTAATGGACAAAAAGTAATAGCTTAAATAGATAGTGTAAAAAATTCACCCCACAGCGTGATGTGTTTAATCATGCACTCTATTCTACAGAGCTTTATGGCTTGATTTGCCTGTATTGAGCTGTATAAAAACAGTATTTTCCCTGTGATTAACACACTTGCAACCCACAGTTCAGCTTTCTTTCATCCTTTTAAATTGCCTAATTAAATCAAGCTCCTTGCTGACATTATTGTACAATGTGGACTTTCAGAGAATCACTTCTAGTGTACTACCGGGAATCCTATTGTTAAAAATATGAAACAATCCTTCCTTGTGAAATTTATTATCTTGTGAATGGGTTTCCTAAATAGAACGGCAGTGCCACCATGTGGCTAAATTTTATAACTACTGGCATGGTATTTTTGGATTTTGACTTTAGATCATTTAAAGTGAATAGCAGGGGTGGTATGAAGGCTGGTCACACTTAAGGTGAAAGTGTATGGCGATACATATCTAACACATTTCAGTGTCTGTATTCCATGGCAGAATAGCAAGGGAGCTGTTACCAGTTTTGATTCAGTTTTGGATGTCACACACGCAGACTGATATACTTGTGGCAATTTATATGGACAGGGGTACATTAAGCTTTTTTTTACTTGTTAAATCTATTCCCTTTCGGGGCTAATTCAATTTGTTCCTCTTTTGTCCTTGTTTGCATTTCATTATAATTATATATATTAAATATAGTTATATATCAAATATATTGGCTTTGGCCTCCTGAGTTTATCCCAGTTATAAGTAAAGATGTTCACTTGCCCCCGTGTTTTGGTTTTTGATCTGGATTAAGTTTGTGTTTTGGTTTTGTCAAAACCGCCCTCGCATGTTATAGTTTTGGATCTGTATTTTTTAGAAAAATTGCTAGAATATGCTAAAATCACATAAATTTGCTTCTTTTTTTGTTCCTACATTATTATTAACCTCATTAACACTAATTTCCAGACAATTTTGACCAGCTCACAGGTCCCAATATTATTTTCATTCACTTTTGGACAACGACTGCAGCGAGGTGGCTGAATGCTAATCGACACAAGCAAACGGCCGTTCATAGCACATCTAGGAAACATTGCCACACAGCAGTGGCATTGACAATGAGCAATGGCACGTAGACTGGCAAGAACACTGGCACCTCTCCTGTTTCTGTGTGAGCAATAATAACACAGTACAATGTGACTGGAAACTTTTAAGAACACTGCCAGCCCTATTATTTCTCTCTCAGCACTGACAATTAACAATGGCACATAGACTGTAGACTGACAAGAACACTGCCACCTCTACTGTTTCTGGGCGAGCTATGGCACAATACAATGTAACTGAAGACTTTTAAGAACAGTGCTAGCCCTTTTATTTCTGTTTCAGCACTGAAAACTGCCACCTCTCCTGTTTTTGTGTGAGCTGTAACTTATTAATGACGGTGCCCAACTGCGCTGGAGACTGCTAAGAACACTGCTACCCTTTCTTTGTGGGCAGCACGGTGGCTTAGTGGTTAGTGGTTAACACTTCTGCCTCACAGCGCTGGGGTCATAAGTTTGATTCCCAACCATGGCCTTATCTCTGTGGAGCTTGTATGTTCTCCCTGTGTTTGTGTGGGTTTCCTCCGGGTGCTCCGGTTTCCTCCCACACTTTAATAACATACTGGTAGGTTAATTGGCTGCTATTAAATTTCCCTTAGTCTTTCTCGGTCTGTGTGTGTGTGTGTTAGGAATTTAGATTATAAGCTCCAATGGGGCTTATGTGAATGAGTTCTTTGTACAGCGCCACGGAATTAGTGATGCTATATAAATAGATGATGATGATGTATCTTTCTTTGAAATAGCGCCAGATCTACGTGGAGGGTGGTATATATAGAATCCAAAACTCACAACGTAACAATGACGTTTTGCCTCGTTTTCCGTTCCGAGTGTGCGCAAAAGTACCGAACCTGCTCGGCTTGGTACTCGCATCTCGGATGTTTGTTTTTGGGAAACCGAGCCTGAGCATCTCTAGTTATAAGTAATCTGTGTACATCAGAGAGAGTTTGTGCTGCTGCTAGCTGTATGTTGTGTATTTATGTGAAGAAAAGTGATTCAAATTTATGAAGATATGAAAAATATAATATAATAATTTTACCTTTCTGTATTCTTAGAACTTTACCTCAGTGATGATGACCTGAGGAAACTCCATGACTTTGAGGAAAAATGCGTGGAAACCTATTTTCATGAGAAAAATGAAAGTTTTCATTCCAGTGACAGTGAAAGGATTCGTGTTACAACGCTAAGGTAAGGCTTTAGTTTTTTCTTACTCTTATGTAATAGCAGCAATAAATGTTCACGGCTACAGTGTACCTGACAGTTTCCCATAGAACTGTAACTGGCATTATCCACAATAACAATAAAACTTCTGGTTTACCTAAGCACAATCACCTTAAACTCTCTTAGCTATGCTAGATTGATGATATGAGCATAAATGAGTTATTAGCAATCCAGCACACATATCAATGAAACCTGCATGAAAATGTTATCTGATAATACTGATTGCAAAACCCCAAAAAGTAACTGATCCTCGTTAATAAGTACAATTTTTCTTGCTGTATATAGAACTGAAGAAATGTTATTGCAGCTTAAAGAGATGAATGAGAAAGTCTTCTGCATCAAGGACTCCCTGATTTCTTTGGACAGTCAACTGGGGCACCTGCAGGACCTTTCAGCGTTGACAGTGGACACATTAAAAGTAATCTCAGCAGTGGACTCTTTACAAGTGGAAGAAGCCCTAATAAAAGACCAGACAAACCTGTCATACAAGAAGATAGCACATAGTTGGAGTAATGTCACATATTGTGAGAACAACAGACAACATAATTATTATAGCATGCCACCCTCACTTCTCAGGACATTGGCAAGGAGCCAGTGGCCTTCAGAGTGCCACAATCCACTTCGACAAACATCCACATCTTTTACAGAAAATGGTAAAACGGAGGAACTAGAGACTGAAAGTGATGCGGTCACTTCCGGAATGTCATCAGAAAGCAAGTCAGCTCCTCGGTATGGGAATTTTCTGCTTGTTCCATCAAGTCCAGTTGGGTCAGCTTACCCTGAGGAGCCTGTCTTTGACCTCTCAGTTGCGAAAGTTATTGATAGTGGCGAAGAAGCTTTAAAAGACGATAAAACCGAAGATATAATTTGCACGCTACAAGTTGACCAGTATGCCGGAGACCACAAGGAGGAAAGGCATGACAGTAAACTTGTGACGCTACAAGATGAGTTAAAGCTTCCAGTGATGAACTTAAATGAATTTCATAATGTATCAGCAAATGAAAATGCCTGTGACCAGCAGTCCACCAAGCTTGTAGTTGAAAATTGTCTTGATTTCAACACTAGTGAGCCTGCAGGAGGTTTTGTGAATTGGGCCTTTTCAGAAGAAGGCGAAGTTGGCGTTTTTAATGGTAGCAAGAGCCAACAGCTTTGCATTCACCCCAATCACTATATAAACTGTCAATGTTTAAATACCATGGACCAAAAAGTCCAGGACAATGAAACAAATGTGTTTTCCCTTAGCTCAGAGAAGGACATACAAAATAATAACCACTCCAAATGCGGTGTGAACCAGCAACAGAGCACCTCATTCTGGACCAGTCCTCTTCATATGAACTGGAATTTCCATAAAAACAGTTTTAAAAGCCATAATGACAAGAAAGATGGAAAGACAAGTACAATAAAAGGTCATACTGTTATCTAATCATATTTGTATCTACATAAACATGTATTATGCCTACAGGATAAATGAATGCTATTATACTTCATGCTCTCTGTCTATGTCTAAAGAAAGGCATGTTTAAAGAAAACAGGAAACAGAGATCAAACAGTGCCTGTTTTGGATCTTCTCTCAGGACCACAAATCTAAGGGGCATATTCAATTAGCTTTTGGATTCGCGGTAACGCGCCGGAACAGCCGCGAAACGTAATACACGGTACCGCAATAACGTGGATTTTCGTTCGCAGCCCATAGGGTTGCGAACGAAAATCTGCGTTAATGCGGTACCGTAATACCCGCAAGAATGCGCTCTTTTCGCGGTAACGCGCGTTACCGCGAATCCGAAAGCTAATTGAATATGCCCCTAAGTGTCTAGGTGGAAGAAGTAAACAGAGATGCCCACCTTTACTTTATTTTTATAAGTGGGCTGTAATAAATGTTATATTTTATTTTAGTACAGTCTGTTAACTTATATTTTTAAAGGGTGTAGACTAGAATTGGCCGATCAAACTATTTATTGCCATGCATTACTCAATCAGCGGGCATACCCAACCAAAGTGGACTTCATGTTATTGGAGTGTTACACTTATGTGTTGCTCAAATCCAGTCATGGTCCACCCTCTTTGGCGAGGAATACCGCTCCTTCATATTCTGCCAGCATTTTGGGAGATCGGTTGTTTCAGCCCTTTAGAAACATATATTTTAGCTGAAATCGCTGCCTGAGCGTATATGCTTCCCCCTGCTGCTATAGAAAATCCTATACACCAAATACCCCTTGTGCGAATGTGTTTCTTTAGTCACTCTCTTACTGCTGTTTGTCTGTGATAGTGTTGTGACTTGTACCTGCTCTGGGACTGTCAATGATAATTATAATGGCCAAAACATGGTTACAGCTAAAATAACTTGCAAATTAAGTAAATCAATTGTATGTACAAAAACACTGGATACATTGCAGTCACATGCTAAAATAAAGTGACAGTAACCATCTCCTTTATTATGCATATGTTACTCAGAGAAGATCGATTTGTTGTGTGCTTACTGATGCTATAATATCTTTGTAGACCTGTATGTATTTTATTTATCCATGTGGTCTAGTCCAGGAAATGTATTTGTCAATTTTTTGTTTTTTCAGAATTTGCAAAATGTTCTGAGTACTATCAAATTACATGGGCCAAAGAGAAATTACGGAACACTTTCAGGAGATCTGTCAAAGAGAAGAACAAACAGACACAAATTCAAGTACCTGTAAGCCCACTCAGGAGATTGTAATAATGTCATTGTGGTCACTTGTGAGAATGAGATTAGTTTAACTAGGACTATACATCTGTGGCTCATCTCTGCCATACCACTGCCCTGAGTCATACATCACAACTCCCACAACTTTATTTTAAGTGTTGCTGGTGGATTTACTATGTGCAGTGCCGAATTATTTATTTATGGCTAGTTTACACATGGAAATCAACTGCTCAGTTTCTGAGTTGTGGATAACTTGTCCATGGTGTGTAGTATGGGAAAGCCCTAAAGGAAATGATTGAAATCCTAATTTCCAAATGAGGACTGGTGGGATTTGAGGTCACACTAGTGGGTGTTTCTACTTCAGTCTAAGAGGGGGCACAGACATAACTTGCAGGAAGTAGAACACGTACACAAAATAAGCTCGTCCTCTGATACTTAACCTTCCTAATTGCCCTCTATACAAAATGTTGGATCCAAGCTCTGCTCAGTCACATTATGTTTGTTTCCATCAGTCTGATGGTGAGGACTTTTTTAACCTTAGAATGAAGATGAAAAGGATATTTTACACTTTTTCACACTTAGGGCTAGATTTACTAAGCTGCGGGGTTTGAAAAAGTGGGGATGTTGCCTATAGTAACCAATCAGATTCTAGCTTTCATTTATTTAGTACCTTCTACAAAATGATAGCTAGAATCTGATTGGTTGCTATAGGCAACATCCCCACTTTTTCAAACCCGCCGCTTAGTAAATCTAGCCCTTACTGTTTGTCCCCATTTCAATTTGGAAAGATCATCCCTCTGTAGAAAGTTGATAGGTAGCCACAGATTATCATACAGACTTTTATGATGTTTGATTGTTAACTAGCTAGTATCATCTGCTCTTTTCCCCAAATGTGGCATTTCTTTATTGTAGATCTACTTTAATCGTCTGTTCCCTGCTTTAAGAGTTGCTGAGCCAGAGAGGGGAATGAGTTGTTTTTTTTGTGCTCTACTTGGTACTGCTTAACCCCATCAGATATATCTGTGCTATGTTTTAGCTTTGAAGAAAACAAGTTACTTAAGTTTTAATAAAACATTATATTTTCTGCGTCAAATTACGTGCAGTAAAGAGTTGCAATCCGTAGAATTCATAATACTGTCAGCCACTGCACATAAGTAATCTGCTAGTAGTAGATCTATCATTGAATTGCTTCTTTATTTGTAAACCAAAATAATATATAAAATATTTATAAAGATATATAAAAATTTAGAAATAAAGCTTGTGCATATAAAATGTTAAAGTAAACTTGTTTCTGTACCAAGGTCAAACAATGACCATGTTGATGGGTCTGGCGGATGGCTTTGTCGAGTTCTTCAACAGCTGCACAACCACTGGTTAGGAGGGATGATTGTGGCAGGGTGGAGATCTTGAACATTTACTAAACTGCAGGTTTGAAAAAGTGAAAATGTTGCCTATAGCAACTAAATTCTAGCTATCATTTATTTAGTACATTTTACAAAATGATAGCTAGAATCTGATTGGTTGCTATAGGCAACATCTCCACTTTTTCAACCCACAGTTTAGTAAATATACCCCCAAGTCTTTTATAAGGGTAGACAGTCCACTGTAAAGAGTGTTCTGTGTTGAAGCTCTGCAAAGCACTGTCAAGCCAAGTGCTGTTCACGAGACCTTGACATGAGAGGAGTCTCTCTCATCACCTGATGTATGTGGTCTTGATTACATAAACTTGTTGCTATGTTGCTAATTTCTGTGGACTTGTTGCTGTGCTCTTGATTACTGTGGACCCGTTGCTGACAATAAGTCATATGGAAATTGCCACCCATGTAGTCAATGCATAATGGACAAGGTGTCCATAAGATTCATATCCATTATACCTAAAAAGTTACAAAAAATAACCACAACTCTTACAAATATAAATTATGGTTGAGTAAAATGCACATACTTCCCCCACACAGTATAATGGACTGGGCTACTGACAAAATGGTTAAATAAAAAAAATAAAAAAACACATACATGAACTCTTCTAGAGTTGGATGCATTTGCATGCCGAAAATGTGCTTAAAATGACAGCTGAAAAAATTTGTCAGGTTACCACTGAACACTCCGTTTTACCCCTATGCTTAGTGATCCTTTAATTTATCCTTATACTAGAAAAAAAATCTATTTTGCAACAAGCCCGGAGACATTTTCAAGATTTAATGACAGTGGAACCTAATACTGCATGCTTATAAAACTTCAGTTCATTTTGTGTTTATTTTGCTTAAGTGAACATTTATAGTATGTTAGACAAGCTGTGGAGGATTAGAAACAACATATTATAATCTTAACTGTGCATGGGATGATTACATCACTTCTGTCTCTGACTAGACTGGGTGACATTGCCTGCCGGTGAAATATTGCCATATGTCTGACCTGTGCCAAACAAGAGACATAATGTACTTCAACATAGATAAGATATTCCATATCTGAGCTTATATTTGATTGTTCCCTGCAGGTGATTACTGTTGATGGTTGTTCTCAGAGCACCCAGATGAGCTTGGAACCGGCAGAATGCAGCAGTTGGAAGAATGAAGAGGAGGAAGACTGTAAGAACAGGCTCTCTGTATCCAGTTTTAATCAGCTAAGTAAGTGGCCACCTGCTGCTAAAAAAAAACATTATGATCCATTTAATTGAAAATTATTAAGCTTTTCAAGAAAGTATAGAATTACTGCATCGAAGATAGGATGGTTACTTGCTGTAGTACTGCAAGCATGATTACTGCAAAGCTACATTATAATACGAATGAAAATATTTAGATTTAAAATGGAACTAAACACATGAGAACATTAATATCTGGACTGTGTGTGTACTGTTAACTCATCATATTCAGTGAAGAACATCCATTTTGGATATGGCAGAATGTTTCTTTAAGCAATAACTCCCCATCACAGTATGCATGTGGTCATTGCTTGACCTGTAAGTGCACAGTTAGGGAGGTGTTGTGTATACCACCATTTGTCAAAGAAATACACTACTTCTGTATTTGCAATATCTCTATATTTTTCGTCAACCCTGTTCTTATTTGAAATTATTAAGAAATAATGAGGAAGTATATTAGTGGATCACCTGATTTCCAGCGCAGGGATACACAAGCTGTAGTCGCATTTTAGTAATTATCCTAATATATTCTCAGGAAACATGTATTTTGGGTTTTAAATATAAGCTGGTGGTTAATACTCAACTTAAAATAAATCTGGATCCACTGGTATGACATTCCGGTGAGCAATGTTGCAGCAACATCATTTTGTAACTATGGTCAGATATCTCATCTCAATCAATTGGAAAACATGCCACCACCTTTGTGACTTCAGGTAATATTCCACATTATGGTTGTAAAACGCTTGGAACATATGACCCGCTAGCTTATTTACTAAAGGGGACACACTTTACTATATTCCTTAGACTGGGGCCAATGCAATGTGAAATGCATGACATTACTTCTACTCTATTGTGACAAACAGTACACCACACTTATCTGCCTGATGGTTGCGGTGTTCAGATCCAGGCTTCGTTTATTGGTGTGTAACTTACTCTTGGATTGACACCCTATTTTTGCATTTTAGTTTGCATTGTTCTACCATAGTATTTACATATATGTTCTGCATCCATATTATAGCAGGCATTTGTTTATTTTGCCTTTCTGTGTACTACTAAGTGTTCATGAATCTGTTCAAATCTTAAATTTAAATAAGTCATTAATTCTCGAGAGAATTGCCTACACACGCCTCACACACTTTCTTACAGCAAATAACTTATTGGATCCTCTTCAGTCAGGCTTTCGCTCTCAACACTCCACAGAGATGGCGCTGACCAAAGTTGTCAATGATTTGATCACAGCAAAAAATAATAACCAATACTCTCTTCTAATTCTCCTGGATCTCTCTGCTGCATTTGACACTGTTGACCACTCTCTCCTCATACAAACGCTGCAATCCCTAGGTCTTGAAGGCACTGTCCTATCCTGGTTCTCATCCTACCTATCTAATCGATCTTACAGTGTTAATTTCTCTGGATCCACCTCTGCTCCGCTTCCTTTATCAGTTGGAGTTTCACAAGGCTCAGTACTAGGTCCTCTGCTATTCTCTATCTACACCACTTCTCTTGGAAAACTAATAAGCTCCTTTAGATTTCAGTATCATCTCTATGCGGATGATACACAAATTTATCTATCCTCTCCTGATCTTTCACCATCTGTGTTGTCTCGCGTTACTGACTGTCTTTCTGTCATTTCATCTTGGATGTCTTCTCTCCAACTCAAACTCAATCTTTCAAAAACTGAATTAATAATATTCCCACCCAAGAACAGAAGCTTCCTGCCTGACATTTCTATTTCTGTCGATAACATGACCATAAATCCCACTCCGCAAGCTCGTTGCCTAGGTGTAATCCTTGATTCACAACTGTCGTTTATTCCCCACATCAACTCTATATCTAAATCATGTTACATACACCTTAAGAACATTTCCAGAATACGCACATATCTGACACAAGACACCGCAAAAACATTAATTCATGCACTCATCATCTCCCTCATCGACTATTGCAATTCCCTCCTTACTGGTCTTCCCAAAGGCAGACTTGAACCCCTACAATCTATTTTGCACGCAGCGGCTAGACTAATTTTCCTTACAAACCGTTATTCCTCTGCTGAGCCACTCTGTCAGTCTCTACATTGGTTGCCTGTATTTCAACGAATCCAATATAAAATTCTTCTACTAACATACAAGGCCATCAACAAAATTGCACCGACATACATTTCCTCACTTGTCTCAAAATATCTCCCTACTCGACACCTTCGTTCTGCACAAGATCTACGTCTCTCCTCCACTCTCATCACATCCTCCCATTCTCGGTTACAGGATTTTTTCCGGGCTGCACCTACTTTGTGGAATTACCTTCCTCGCACAGTAAGACTTTCCTCTAGTCTTCAAACCTTCAAGCGTTCACTGAAAACCCACCTCTTCAAACAAGGTTATGATATTCCTCAACCATCATCTTAATTTCCCTAGATTACCCTATTGCCATCCTCTACACTGCTAACGCAAGACAACAACCTTCTGACCAACATTGCAACACACACAGCCCACTCAGTACTTTTACCTTTGCAGTCTGGCTGGTCCATTGTGCAATATGATGTAGCACATGCCCTTGTGTTTCTAACTCCCATTGTCCTATAGATTGTAAGCTTTCGAGCAGGGTTCTCTTACCTCTCTGTCTGTATGTATTACCCAGTATTGTCTTATTAATGTTTGTTCCCAATTGTAAAGCGCTACGGAATTTGCTGGCGCTATATAAATAAATGTTGATGATGATGATGATGAATGTTGCAGCAACATAATTTTGTAACTATGGTCAGATATGTCATCTCAATCAATTGGAAAACATGCCACCACCTTTGTGACTTCAGGTAATATTCCACATTATGGTTGTAAAACGCTTGGAACATATGACCCGCTAGCTTATTTACTAAAGGGGACACACTTTACTATATTCCTTAGACTGGGGCCAATGCAATGTGAAATGCAGGACATTACTTCTACTCTATTGTGACAAACAGTACACCACACTTATCTGCCTGATGGTTGCGGTGTTCAGATCCAGGCTTCGTTTATTGGTGTGTAACTTACTCTTGGATTGACACCCTATTTTTGCATTTTAGTTTGCATTGTTCTACCATAGTATTTACATATATGTCCTGCATCCATATTCTAGCAGGCATTTGTTTATTTTGTCTTTCTGTGTACTACTAAGTGTTCATGAATCTGTTCAAATCTTAAATTTAAATAAGTTTTTTAAAAAAGACTATATTTTCTTTTAGTTATGGCAAACAGGTTGTGCTACCCAGTCAAGTTTACATATCAAATAGCAGACTACACTACTTTATTATTTTTTTTTTTTGCCAGGTTTGGAGCACATGAGTTATGTACGACAGCAACTAAAAACCCAAGAAATTGAAAGAAGTCTTGTGCAAACAAGTGAATACTTGAGACAATCTCAAGAGGTAAGCACACATAAAATAGTACAACTATATACGAGTAGATTAAAATATCGGATATTTTATTTGTACAATGCTGTGAGTATAAAATGTGGGTCACTATACTATTTATTTTGCTGATCTTTGCACCGGTTGTTACCAAGTGATTACTTACTCAAAACTGAAACTTTGGATCACTTAAAACTGTTGTAAAGCCGTCAGCTACAAAAAAGAGTGAAAATCTATAAATGGCGATATGACTAAATTATTAACAAATCTTAAGAAAACTGGTGCACAGAAAGTAAGGTCTTGTAACCCTTAGCCACCATCTAGATGTTACCTCTAGTTTTTCTGGTAGAATTTAGAAAATTAATTACTTTGTGCAGCAGTTTTTTATATGCTTCCAGGTATGTATGGAAATACAATAAATAAAAAAGCACAGTCTTTTATGAGTCTTCTAGTTGGAGAGATTTGACAATCATATATTTATCATGTCTGTTATTGTCATACCATTATATTGTTACCTTGTATTGTCACTTAGCTAATATAAATGTAGAGTTTCTTTAATAATGTCACAATTCTGAAGCACCCACAGGATATATGCACGCACCGGCCGGTGGAGAGTGTACACAAAGTTAACCGGCAAGTCTCCCAAGTCATTTTACCAACTAACTTGCAGCTTTCACCCAGCCTCTGGGAGCTTAATTTCCCACTTAGGCAAATATCTGAATTATGTTGATTATGATTAATATGTGATTATGTTTGTTTAACACAAATCACTAACAGAGCTATAACACATTTATGAAGAAGCTAAATCTGTCACACTGTAACAGTTGTAACATTACACACGGTGAATACAATACAATATGATACAGGCCTCCTTATAGCTTACCCCTGGGGCTCAATTTGTGCTTCGGTGTCAGCCGACTCCCAGATTCACGAGACCACCGTGGAATGAGGGTGAAAGAAGAAGATTGAGATCCACAGCACTAAACTTAATAGCTCTTCCCGTGTGTTAGCTGGCCCTCTGCATGCACAGTGTGGATACCATGCAGTTGCAAGAGCCTGCTCTTAGTGCATCTATGGTACAGACGATGCACGGAGCAGTCTTTGCATAATCACTCTTTCCCCAGGGTGGCTACTGCTCTTTTTTTTTTAAATTTTTATTAACGTTCTTGAGTTAAAAATAACAGAAATCAGAGGTATTTGCAAATGACATTACATAAACAAGAAAAGGAATAATACTCTGAGTCCTTGTAAAAGCGAGAATAGAGTGAAAGGTCGATTTTCATATATTTATGAAAAGTCCCAGAGGGAGAGAAAGAAGGAAGAAAGGGGGGAGAAAAGAAGCAAGGTCAGGTTGTGAAACACCGGAATAGAATGAAGATAGAGAATGAAAAAGAGGAAAATAAAGAGTGTAGAAGGGAGGAGAAAAAAAGGAGAGGGGTGGTATAGCAGAAAACGATAAGGGAGAAGGGGGGGAGGGGTAAGAGAGAGGGTAAGCACAACCTAGGTAAAGGGGAATTGAGATGGAAAATAGGACATCCAGGGTTACCAAACTTTATTGAAGATTTTGGAGGTGTTGCGTAAAATACTGGTTATAAATTCCATTTGGTGAACCTGCCAAATCCTGGCGACCACGGCGGAGATAGGTGAGGGATAAATTTGTTTCCAGTCAGATGCAATTTGGCATGTGGCAGCAGAGAGGATGTGGTGAGCCAGTGTGTTTCGATATTTAGTGGCAGAAGGAAATCCAAACGGTAGAAGGAAGAATTTGAGTTCGCAAGGGAGAGAGATTTGAATTGCTGATTCCATCAGGGACTTGTCTTCGCGCCAGAAAGGGATTAGTTTAGGACTAGACCACCATATATGTAGGAAAGTGCCTGCGTCCGAGCATCAACGCCACCGTCAGAGAAGTAGGGTAATATCTTATGTAGACGGGTAGGGACGTAGTACCAGTGAAACAGAAGCTTATAGACATTTTCTTTTATTCGTACAAAAATTGAGCTGGATTGATTATTGCGTAATCATCATCATCATCACCATTTATTTATATAGCGCCACTGATTCCGCAGCGCTGTACAGAGAACTCACTCACATCAGTCCCTGCCCCATTGTGGCTTACAGTCTAAATTCCCTGACACACACACAGACAGAGAGAGAGAAAGAGACTAGGGTCAATTTTTGGTAGCAGCCAATTAACCTACTAGTATGTTTTTGGAGTGTGGGAGGAAACCGGAGCACCCAGAGGAAACCCACGCAAACACGGGGAGAACATACAAACTCCACACAGATAAGGCAATGATCGGGAATTGAACTCATGACCCCAGTGCTGTGAGGCAGACGTGCTAACCACTTAGCCACCGTGCTGCCCTGCCTAATCTGGCCGCTAGTGGTTCAATAATGAGGGCGAATATTAGAGGAGAGAGGGGGAATCCCTGACAAGAACTATTAGAGATTGTGAAAGGTTTGGAGGTAAGACCGTTGGCCGAGACCATGGCAGAGGGAGTCTGGTAAAGAGCTGAAATGCCTGTTTGGAGTTTACTAGAGAAGCCGATCGAGCCAAGCACACCAAGCATGAACAGCCAAGAGTTGCAGTCAAATTCTTTCTCGGCATCCAATGCCAGTAGCTGGCATGAATGGCGTGTATCAGGTCGATGGCCCTCCTGGTATTATCTGGGGCTTGACGACCTGGTTGGGATGGATTAGGAATGGAAGTACAGGATTGAGTCTGGTGGCCAGAATTTTGGTGTACAGTTCAAGATCTACGTTGAGAAGAGAGATTGGTCTGTAGCCTGCGCAGTGTGAAGGACTACTGCTCTTTTACAGACATAGTATGTATAGATGGAGACACAGTTTAAGCATACGAGAAACACCATGGCTTCACAGGTAAGAAGTTTCTGGCTGCTTCTCCTCCATGTGAGCAGCTGGCATTCCGAATGGGGACAGTGCAGAGTTTTAAGCAGCCTTTGGGTAGCATTGACCCTGCATCCTAGTGGCGACCAACCTCTGTTCTCTCACACTGAAAAGCACCAGCGTTCTCCCCAGCTTCCCCTTGGTTATGTGGATCAGGACACAACTAAAGCTGGTACAAGTTTACTCCAGTTGTCCCATTCTTATGAATTACTCAGGCTATACAGCGGGCGAAGAAAAAAGGCCTTAGTGCTTTTCAGAACAGGGCTGGTAGAGTCTGGGGGAGGGGGGGCACACTGTTTTTTGCAGCCCCCTTGCCCCCTCTCCATTCAGACACCAGCTCTTTGCTGACCAACCTAGGATTGGTATTTGCTATAGGCTGTAGCACCATGTTGGCAAAGGTGTTGGAGTGAAGGGCTGCTTTGTCCAATTTATAAATTATTTACTTCAATTTCCACTTTTACACAGTATGTAATTGTTGTAATGTACATGCAGATGTTCATATAGATTATGTCATAAGATGTATGGAGCTCACAATGTTTGCCATACAGAAGACACGCATGCACAATGTGATTTTACATATGCTTGGACAAATACTACTCATTATACCTTAATGTCAGTGTTTTTTTTTTTGTTAATGGAGGACACATATTAATTAAGTTTCCTGCGCTTTCAGATTTACTTTAAATGCACTTTATAATTATATTTATAATAATTAGATCTTATTTTACAAACATTCATTACATAACATTAGTTTATCAAAATAAAATAAAACCTGTTTTATAGTGTTTAATAGCTTACTGGCTTTTAACTCAGTACCACATAACCATTTATCTTCTTTTTTTAGGACCTGCATAATGGCACCGCTCAGCTAAGGACGAGAACATTGTAAGTACAGTAATCAATGACTGTTTCTACATTTCACAAAAGATTTAGCACACTTTCATTTCCAAATATTATGGTAGTATTTGTTCACCCTCTTGATTCCTACCATTGGGAAGCACTCACACACTTCTGCACAATGAAATGTAAACCTCCTGCACCATAAATTCTTTTTAAAGAGAAATACACTATATGGACAAAATTATTTGGCCACACCTGTTAATTATTTAATTGAGGTATTTCAATCAAGCCCATTGCCAACGTTTGCTATTACCCATTTGCAAACATTTGTGATACAAAATAAGTCGTTCTGAAGAGCTCATTGACTTCAAGTGTTGTACTGTGATCGGATGTCACCTTTGCAATAAGACAGTTTGTGAAATTTCATCCCTACTGGATATTCCATCGTCAACTGTAAGTGATATTATTAGAAAGTGGAAGCGTTTAGGAACAACAGCAACTCAGCCACGAAGCAGAAGACCACATAAAATCACAGTTCGCGGTCAACGACTGCTAAGGTGCATGGTGCGTAAAACTCATCAACACTCTACTGATTCCGTAGCCGAAGAGTTACGAACTTCCACTGGCACTAATGTAAGCACAAATACTGTGTGGCGGGAGCTTAATGGAATAGGTTTCCATGGCCGAACAGCTGCATGCAAGCCTCACATCACCAAGACCAATGCCAAGCATCGGATGGAGTGGTGTAAAGCACACCAACACTGGACTGTGGAGCAGTGGATAAGTGTTCTGTGGAGTGACGAATAATGCTTCTCTGATTGGCAGTCAGATGGGCGAGGCTGGGTTTTGTGTATGCCGGGAAAACTTTACCTGCCTGACTGCATTATGCCAACTGTGAAGTTTGGTGGAGGAGGGATAATGGTATGTATGGGGCTGTTTTTTAGGGTTTGGGCTAGGCCCCCTATCTTCAGTGTAGGGCAATTTTAATGCTTCAGCTTACCAAGTTATTTTGGACAATGCTATGCTTCCAACAAGCAAAGTTTGGGGAAGGCCCTTTTCTATTCCAACATGACTACAGAGACATGATTTGATGAGTTCGGTGTGGAAGAACTTGACTGGTCCGCACAGGACAGTGACCTCAACCCCATCGAACACCTTTGAGATGAAGTGGAATGGAGATTGGAAGGCAGGCCTTCTCGTCCAACATCATTGCCTGACCTCATAAATGCTCAACAGAATGAATTGGCGCAAATTCCCAAAGAAACATTCCAACATCTTGTGGAAAGCCTTCCAAGAAGAGTGGAAGCTGTTGTCGCTGCAAAAGGAGGTCCAACTCCATATTAAAGTATATGTATTTGAATACAATGTCATTACAAGTCCATGTTGGTGTAATGGTTAAGCGTCTGAATACTTTTGTCCATATAGTGTATGTCCATAGATTTCATTTTTTGTGCATAATTGTAGGTCATAAGGGATCACTCATCCACATGAATCATTTGATTATTTAAAACAAATTGCAGCCACTAAATAACATTACTATATAGTACAGACTGTGCATTACTGTGCTGAAATATACCTCTGACATACCTAGAGTGTAGCTAAATTTGTCCACCATAAGCTTCCCACCCAGGCAGACAGGTTCATTTGTGTAAGTGTAAACTTGCTGTGCAAATGCATTCAGTTTTATAGGGAAGTGTATGAAGTTGTGCACCAAAATGTCAGCATCTGCCTGAGTTGAGATGGCTGGATGGTTAAGTATGGATTAGTTCAGGCTTGACTAACCTGTGGCACTTCAGGTGTTGTAAAACTATAAGCCCCGACATGCTTTGCCAATATATAGCAGCTTATTGCTGGAAGGGTATGCTGGGACTTGTAGTTTCACAACACCTGGAGTGCTACAGGTTAGCCAAGCCTGGATTAGGTGCATGTTTTGCACTAACAAGAAAAAACAAAGTTTTGTTTTGTGTGATAAGCTTATTTAAATTATATTAAGGGGTGGAGAGCACACATTTATAGCCAAAATAATTGTTGGTACCTGCAATCGACAGACTCACATAATTGAACCTAAATTGGGCTAAACCTAGCAGTATTTTGGGACACAATCTAAAAGGTTGAAGTGGTAGTAGATGGGACTTTGAAGCAACCTTTCACTCTCTCCACCAATTCAGTGTTTCTGCAAACCAGACAAGCTAGTTGCAGACTGATTTTCCAGAGGCAATGTAAATGACAGGGATGTAGGCTAATGTAGTCCATTAGAAAAAAAAGGCTTAGTATTCTTGTTTGTTTTTTTTATGATGGCCCTTCATTTACTATATTCAGAATTGCCTTTTTTGCCTGCAGGTTTAATGTTCACCATGATGTGCATAAAGATGCATAAAAGGAGACTATAAAAAGCAACTCTAAATTATAACAGACCAATCTGTCTGCTTTTTTCGTTCTTGTAATGTAAATTTCATTATTGAATAGCGTTCGATGGGATAACCTTTGTTACAAAGCCTAACACTAGGATGTACAAACAATTGAAATACTAGTTCAAAATACAATGAAAGCGGCATCTGTGCATATACTTTATGTACATGGTTTCTACAGAAAATTATTATGATGATCTTTCTCAAAATGAACATACTATGCTGAAAGAGGGGTAGACTTACTAAAACTTCTAAAAAGGAAAAGTGGAGGGGTTGCCTATAACAACCAATCACATTCTAACTACAGTTTTCTTAAATGTACTAGTTGCCTATTTTCCTTTTTTATGTATTAAAGATGATATGTCAATAGGCGGGGGCATGAAATTGTCATTTATTTATTGAAAAGATGACTGATTTTTAATACAGGTTCTAAAATATAACAACTTTTTACCTATTTTTCACGAAGGAGAGAGTCTTGTAGTGCGCCCTATGTATTGAACCATATATGTCAACAGTTCTATCTGCAATCTGCTGGCTTCCTTCCTGTTCTGATTAGTAACAAGTATTACAAGAACTGGCATACAGGAAAGACAGATATAGGGCTGCTAAGAGAAATTGCAGGCCCCGCTACAGTACCTTCTTGGGGCCCCTTCCATAGCCACTGACGGGGGCGGGGCCACACCAGGCTGCTGACACCTCCTACTGCATAGGCAGGCCCAGGTCCCAGTATTTTGTTCCTGCTCCCCCCGTCTCGGCACCCCTGGACCGGCATATATATTTACTTAAAGAGCATTGATCACAATTATGGCTTGTAATTTGAATAATGTGGCTGTTTATGCATTAAGTATAAAGTGCTGGTCACCCCCAACTTTGTAGTAAAGAAACTTCTACCAGGTGTATAGACATCAGAGGAGGATGTGTGGCATTGTTGAGAACACACCTTACTATACGAAACAACAAAAGGCCGAAACCCAAAAGTTACCCAGGCTGTCTATAGAACATATTCAGAGAACTTTAGTTTGTAAAGCCTGGAGGTGTTTGCAGGCATTTCTTGGTAGCTTATCCTAGGTTTGTGGGACAATAGCTCTACCTGAAATAAAATCTTGTAATGATATATTTCTCAGTTTTCATAAACTGCCAAACACCTAGAGGGCACTTCATCTGGTGAATTATATAATGTTTACATTCAGGAATTTTTGTTCATGTTTTATACTTCTAATTTTTGTTTGCCAGGTCTTCAGAATTGCATTTAATGTCTGTCTATTTTAACTTCTCAAAAAAGTTTTGCTTTGTGCATTGTCATTTTATATATTGAGTAGTACCAACAAAACCAATTGTAGTTTGTAGTACCACTGTGATGGCATTGTATTGCTAGCAGAGTGTGACAACATTGTGATCATTGAATATCACTGTTTTTGTTCTAAATAGTCACTGATTTAAAGAAACAAATACCAACCATAAACGATACAGAAAATTGGTTTCTCTTTCATCCATAGGAGACACTGGAAAGTTTTGACAATGGGGTATAGAGTGGTGTTTGCTTGGAGTTGGCACAATAAAGTTTTGTTTGAAGTGCTGACTATATCCTCTCTATGCCCCTCTTATAAGCCAGGTTAGAATTTATGCCCGAGGAGGTGGACACGCATTGGTCTTCTCAAATAGATTTTACTTTTATTTCTCAACATTTGTTAATTTTTAGAGAAGGTCAAGCCTGAAGAAAGGCAAGTTTGTTCTGCCTCTTACCTTCATCTGCACTGAGGGATGCGTGGGGGGGGGGGGGGGGGGGGATTTGTCCTATCTCTCATATAGATTGAGGCACGGGATCCCAGCAAACGAGACCACTCTGTCTCTAGATATTGCACCGCAGCTGTTCAAAAAGCTTGCATCTGGTTACCGCTGCTAATCCCCGCAACCCGGGGAAGACAGGCAACAGGTACTGTAAAGCTGATTCTTCCTCTAGTGGGTGGATCGGTATTAGTAAGTCAGGGCAGGCTGTGGTTCATAGGTGCAAAAAAAAATAAAAAAAAATGGAAGTGGGCAGAGCATGTTGGGGGCAGCCTCAGATATAAAAATCCCTCTCTTCAGGGGAGGTGGTCTAGTATGCTAGCTCAGGAAGAGGTCTCAGCAGATTCGCTGCAGTCCCTTCTCAGCCCGAACCGTCCAGCCGGGATCACTCTCAAAGCCCTTGAACAGTGGGGATAGAGCAGTGAGTTAGCAGTAAAACTATGAGTACAGTGTCACAGTATAAGGACCAAGTGTGTCTCATATGCTGCATGTATATAGGCGCAGAGTATACTTGGTATATACATATTAGAGTTGATATTCCTCTCTATCTGCTTCTCCTGCATTTCCTTTCACTGTATCTTCCTGTTGTATGCTATCTGTGGTTAAAAAGCATGGCAGGGAAAGGGGCAGCTAAGATTACTGAAAAATCTGTAGTCTGCAGAACTTGTAAAACTAAGTTCATTACGGGGCAGGGTAATCTTGTACAATATTGTGAAGTCTGTGTACCTATTATTAGTCCACAGTCGCCCCCCCCCCCCCCCCTCAAAGCGAATCGACCCTGGTGTGGGTAGCTCAGATGGCGGGGGTTATGTCCGCATTAACAGCTGAATTAGCCGCTTCTAGACATGAGAGAGGAGCATCTAGGTTCGAAATCTGCGGATTTGTTGCAACTTGAGCCTGAATGGGCTCAATCTCTGGTACACAGGGTAGTGCTCTTAACACAGTCGGTGCACCGGCAGCTTCTGTGTCTCATGCCAATTCTGCGGCTAAAAAGAGAGTTTTGCCCGTTGTGTTACATGAATCTGATGGTGAGAGATTACCTCTGATAGAAGAAGGTGAATCTCTTCAAGATTCAGACACAGACCTGATCCAGGATGGGTCAGAGTCAGTGTTGCAGGGTTTAGAGGCTTTGATAATGGCGGTACGACAGGTCATTAAAGTCAGTGACGCACTTTTTCCCCAAAAAAAAGTGGGGGAAAAAGTGTGTGCGTCTTATGGAGCGAATACTGCAAAAAGGAGTCCACAAAGTATCGGACAGTAGCAGCCGGGGACCTCAAACTTCTCTACTTACCAGGACGGAACCTTTCTTCAGCTACATTGTAGCTATCCGGACAGCTGAGAGGTGCGCACCTCACTACAAGTGGAGCTCTAGGACTTTTTCGGACACTGAGACCGAAATAAGAACCATCGATAAATGGACAACAGAACTGCAAGTATTTTGCTTAAACCCACTCCTATATCTCCACCAAGGAGTTTGCAGGTTCATAAAACATTATCAGTTTACCTTCTTGGCTTTACTAGACACTTTCTCCACATGTTGGACAGTTGATATATGATACCAGAGACACTTATAGAATATATTGCTATATGTGTGTAATCATACTTGTGGTAACGAAAGCTTTATTATCATCCTTTTTTGTGCCAATACCCACTGTCAATATATATTTATTAAATGACACTATTTGGTTCAGAATATTTTTTTCCTGATTTCATCCTCTAAAAACTAGGTGCGTCTTATGGTCAGGTGCGTCTTATGGAGCAAAAAATACTATACTTTACCAGTACCGGAAGCTACATCGTTAAGGGATAGTTCAGACAGGAAGTTAGAATCCATTTTTAAATATATGTATGTAGCAGCTGGAGTGCAATTGCGGCCCATCGTGGCTAGTGTATGGGTCAACAAAGCTGTAGAGGAATGGGCTACTTAGCTCAAAACTGGTATAACCGAGGGAGCTGTAGTAAAGGATATGGTAAGATTAACAGACCATATAAGAGAGGCTGTGTCCTATTAAGGTTAAGTAGCTAGAGATGTGGGTATAGTCGGATCCCACGTATCTGCTATGGCTGTTGCTGGTCACAGGAATCTCTGGCTTAGACAATGACAGTCTGAAGGTGGTTTTAGGAGGGTAGTAGAAGCTCTATCATACAACGGGAAAATGTTGTTTGGGGAAGAGCTAGATAAATGGATTTCCCAGGCTACGAGGGTAAGATCCACTTTTCTGCCATTAGCTACTCTAACTCCACATAAAAGCTATGCTGCACAATCGTTTTCGGTCCTTTCAGACTTCCTCCAGATATAGAGGAAGAACCAGAGGAGCTGCCATGTCTCCTAGAGGGTCCAGGTACAGAGGTCGTACTGCCGCCGCATCCTCCTCGCAAGAGAGCAGATCCAGTAATAAGCCCTCTGCATGACAGTGTCCAGTCCTACCTGGGGGATTCCAGAGTAGGAGCCCGTCTTCGGGATTTCACTCAGGTTTGGAGGGAGACCTGTTCAGATGCATGGGTGACAAGTCTAGTCACTCATGGATACAAAATAGAATTCCGAGAAATGCCTCAGATTCGTTTTTTTACAACCAGTTTGCCAGTTTCCAGAGACTGGTGCCTAGCCCTTCAAGCGGCTATTCGAGAATTCCTGGATTCAGGGGTGATAATACCAGTGCCGGATTCATCAAAGGGCACAGGGTATTATTTTAGCCTTTTCCCGTTACCCAAACCAAATAGGTCAGTCAGGCCAATCCTCAATTTAAAGAATTTGAATGTTTTTCAATGTAAATCAAAGCTTCAAACACACCGAACGACATGCAATAATGTCATTCCCAGAGTTCACTCTCATGATTAATTTGAGCCATAAATGAGGGGTAATACTACATGATGATACAATATCAGGGGTGGCCAACCAGTCAGAGACCAAGAGCCAAAAAATATTTCTAGGTACTGCAAAGAATCAACTTTACCTTTTACATGTGTGTGCATATACATACCCAATATAAACATGCGCATACAAACATACATTGAAAATATAACCTAATTTATAATATCTTGCTAAGCAAAATAGAAAAGTATCCTACATTGCCATAATGTTCAGAATAATCATAAAATCAGCACAGCTCTGCACTGCACAGCTATTATCTTACTGCTGTGTCCAGCAGAGGAGGGTTCAAAGGGTACTTATATTCTCTCTACAGTAGCTCATGCTGCTTCTGTATCCACAATCCCTCAGACCTCTTTACATACCCATAGGATGTACCCACATGCGATCAGATATCCCCACATTTCCCTTACATACACATCGGCCTCCGCACGTCATCAGACCTCTCCAAATGACTTCTAATCTGCCCACTTGCCCCAGAACTCCCTGCCAGATATCCTACATGCCCATTAGACCTCCCCAATTGCCATCAGACCTCCCCACGTCCCTTGCATGCCCATCAAAATCCCCACGTCATTATACCTCTGCACACGCAAATAAGACCTCCCCACCTGCCACCAGATTTCACCACATGCCCCTTACATCAGACCTTTCCATATGTCCCTTACATGCCCTTCGGCATCCCCACATGCCATCAAATGTCCCCACATTCCATCAGATCTATCCACATTTCACATACATGCCATCAGACCTCCACACATACCCCTTACGTGCCCATAAACCATCACACATGCCGTTAGATATACCCAAATTCCAAATACATGCCATCAGATCTCCCCATATACTTCATACATGCCAATCAAACCTCCCCACATGCCTACACACATTCCACTACACTCTCTCCTCCACCTTCCCTGATTGGATTGTCTACGACACTGCGACATCCCTCCATTGTTCAAAGGAGGTCACAAGACACAGCTGCTCTTGGTCAGTCGAACAGTGGAATGTTTTCCAATCTGCCCCTGCTGTTGCCTGGAGAGCTATAGTTTGTTGATGCTCCTGGCCAAGAGCCACATTTCAACGCTCAGAGAGCCACGCGTCGTTCTAGAGTCACAAGTTGGCCACTGCTGTACTATATGGTAGGAGTTTGGTCTTATGATGTGGCATTTATACGTTTACGCAGTACACCTCTTTTATCTCTTTGCACATTATTATCATTGACTTGTAATGTGCCACATCGCTTTGCTGCGCAGAACGTACATAAAACAAGGGCACGTAGGCACACTACCAGTTAGAGCAGAGAGTAAACCTTGGATTGTGCATGGTGGATCATCTAGATGTACAGGTCCTAAATTAAAGGGTTTTGCACTGTTCATTAAATCGAGTTGGAGCTTAAGTGCCAAGAGTGGTATCGTGTAAGTTAAAAATAGATAAGAGAGTAAAGCTGTAAGTAAACAACAGTTGTTTAGAGTTTATACATTTAATAGTTAACTAAACAGGAAATTGTTACTACTATTAATCTTTATTTATAGGGCGCCACAAGGTATCTGCAGTGCCGTGCAGAGTACAGACAATACAGACCATACGGACCATACAGGGTAGAACCATACAGAACAATAAACAAAAAATACCAGGCCTTCTAAGGTCCCAACATAGCTTACACATTGAGGAGGGAGCGGAAGAATAGGTAGAGAGACAGGAGGGAAGAAGGCCCTTCTCGTGAGAGCTTACATCCTAAAGGGAGGGGAAACAGACATGAAGTACAATGGGGAATTAGAGGGGAACAATGACATGAGAAACGAGTGGAGTGGTAGGGGAAGATAAGTGAGGAAGTCAGGCATGGAGAGCAGGTTAGATGGATGGCTGGTAAGGTATGAGGAAGAGGTGAGTTTTAAGTGCCCGTTTAAAGGTGCACACATTTGGGGACAGTCGGATGGAGCATGGAAGGTCATTCCAGTGAAGGGGGGGCAGCCCGGGAGAAATCTTGGATTCTGGAGTGGGATGAGGTGATTAGAGTGGATGAGAAGCGACTGTTATTGGCTGAATGCAGGGAACGTGATGGAGTGTGACTGGAGAGGAAGTTAGAGATATAAGGGGCAGAGGAGTGGGAGAGGGCCTTGTAGGTGAGAGTGAGGAGTTTGAAAAGGATTCTGTAGGAGAAAGGAAGCTAGTGTAGGGCAAAGCAGAGAAGGGAGGCAGAAGATGAGCAGCGAGACAGGAAGATGAGTCTCACAGCAGCATTAAATATAGACCTGAGGGGGCAAGGTGAGAGAGGGGGAAGCCGGGGAATAAGAGCTTGCAGTAATCAAGACAGGAGACGATGAGTGAGTAGATAATAGTTTTGGTGGCATCCTGAGCAAGGAAGGGCTGGCTGCGGGAAATATTGCGGAGTTGGAAACGACAGGATTGGGCAAGAGATTGAATGTGGGGGGCAAAGGAGAGGGCGGAGTCAAGGGTGACGCTCAGGTAACAGAGTTGAGGAACAGAAGAGATGGTAGTATTGTTAACAGTGATGGAGAGATCAAGATGGGAAGAAGATCTAGAAGGAGGGAAGACAATGAGCTCAGTTTTAGCGATGTTAAGTTTGAGAAAACGTGGTGACATCCAAGAGGAGATGGCGGAAAGGCAGTCAAATACACGAGAGAGGAGCAATGGGGAGAGATCAGGAGAAGTGGTTGCAAGTATCCAAGGTCCCTTCACGTAACAATTTAATTACATAGGTGTGTGCATATTGGTTTTGATAATTATATCTGAGTTCTGTGATATAGCTTGCTTTATTCAGTGAGACATCAAAAATAACAGACCAATTTAAATGGAGTAATAATTTGGTTAGTTAAAAGAATGACATTTCTCATTAAGATGTATATTTTCTTTTTACTATAGATTCAGAAACTCGGACACAATTAAAAGTAAGTCTGTCATTACAATGTTAAAGTAAACTTTCATTTAATTAATTTCCTTTGGTAATATTTTGCATACCTGGTATAGTCAAAGTTATCAATTCTCAATTGTCATCATTATCCTAACAGATGGATAACATTCAGAGGGGCATATTCAATTCTGATCCGATTCGCGGTAACGCGTGTTACCGCGGAAAATGCGCACTACTGCCGGTAATACGGTATCGCAATAACGCGGATTTTCGTACGCAGCCCTATGTGCTGCGAACGAAAATCCACGTTATTGCGGTACCCGCGGATTACGTTCGCGGCCGTTCCGGCGCGATCCCGCGAATCGGGATCGGAATTGAATATGCCCCAGAATGTCTCTTTCAAGTTAGGTAAAATCCAAGCTACACAAAGATATTCTGTAATTTCAATTGTGGAGAATGAATTTTAAGCAGTCGTTATTAAAATTTGCTTATAAATATTTGTTTAATGTATTAAAAGGTTTTTGAGACAATCACTTAGCCTACATATCATTACATTGTTATTATAATAGGTACATGCAGATTTATCCAGTATGCCAATTTTGGAAAATCTGTACTGTTTTATTTTGTGGTTTCTCCCACCACTTAGCACAACCATGTGTGTTTCATGCCAGGGACCGCCACAGTTCAAAAGACCTAACGAACTCCAACTATGCACTGTTTTTTGTAGTGGTGTTGAAATTGGTAGCGGTTCAAATACAAACAGGACTGTGTATCCATTTCTAAACCAGGCACTAGATGGACAGAGCCACAGTTCTGCTACTTGACGTCGGTGTTAGGAATTGACACAGTGCGGATTGCTGTTTTGAACCTCTCTTTCTTACAGATTTACACACTTGGGGCTAGATTTACTAAGCTGCGGGTTTGAAAAAGTGGGGATGTTGCCTATAGCAACCAATCAGATTCTAGCTGTCATTTTGTAGAAGGTACTAAATAAATGAAAGCTAGAATGTAAATCTAGCCCTTGGGCAGGAACGTGTTTCCTGAACCTCTATTGAAAGTTGCAGTGTTGTCAAAAAAATTATCGATAACTCTGTTAAGTTTTTTTTGTTTTTTTTAAACAAGTGTTTATTAACGGTCAAAAAAGAATTAACAGTGCAAAGGATACATGCTATTTCAAACAAAATATATTCAGTACATTGGATAGAGAAGTCGAAGTCTCCGTGCTTTAGAGATAAAATAGCACAGATTCAATAAAATAAAGATACGTTTTATTTTTTAAGTTTGAGAATTAAAGTAAATGTAAATAGAAACCAACGGGCAGTTCTTGGTGGGTTACAAGCAATTCTCTGCTTGTAATGCAGATATAGGCTTTGGTCTTGTTACCCCACTGATTTGCCAGGCAACAGTCTAAGACTACATGCACTTGGGAGGGGTTGTTAAATCAAGCTCTCAAATTCTTTGAATGCTCATTAACAAATCTTAGTAAACTACCTCTAAACTACCTCTTACAAAAATATTGTAAGCAAATGAATCAGTTTACACACACTTCCTGACAAGTATTTCCTCCATTACATCTTTTCAACATTATGCGCAATGTTCGTGATCATTAACCATTAGAACAATATAATGGAGCTTTATGGGAATGCTCATTAAGTACATAGTAAATTGTGCTGCAGGAAGGCTTTGAGAACGCTCTGAGGACAAAGTAAAAAGTAAATTACGTATCCAGCATAGTCTCTAATGGAGTGGTGCAGCAACAGCCAACACGTACTGGAGAATCAGTTATACAGGACATCATTTTGTTGTCCTTCTTTAGTCAAACATGTGTTTCAGTGCTTTTAGTTTTCTGTTTGTGTATTGTTTCCTTTAAAATATAAAAGCATCTTTCTCAAGGTAAAAGGCAATACAGGAATGTTTTTATCACTAGATTTTTGCAGATGTTTTCTGAAAACATGGGAGGTCCATACAATGCCCACAATTAGGATTATTTGTTGTTTTATACAATTTCTAAAAAAAATAATGTCACACCATTATACTAAAGGAAATGTGACAGGACACAATGGATGCAAAACCATAATTGTATTCTCTAGTGCTGGTGTGATAATGGAATGACCGAGGTAACAAAATTGACATGGAAAATCTGATTCTAATGCTCTCCCTCTCTCCTACAAATGTAAGTTATTAATTTACTGAGCACTGGGACATTATAACAGCACAAATCAGTACGTAAATTATGAGTCCATTACAAAAAATGTCTGCTTCTTTAAAAGCCTCTCAAGACTTAAACATCACTCAGGTAAGTCAAAGTAATGAGAGGTACTTACAATAAGTTTCTTGTTAAATCTCTAGCCTTTTTGCCAATTTGGCATACACCTCAGGATTACCAGGTTTACAGCTAGTTAGCTAGAAACTTGCAGTTAGAGAGAGGTTATTATACATTTTAAAAGTAAAATCAATGCAATGGATGTCGTATGAATTGTTTTGAAGATATTTCCATCTTCTAATTACTTTTAAAATTGGTTTGTACATGTCCTCTGATCACTTTTACTACATACATTTTTTATTTTTGTACTCACTTTTTCTGATATTTTATTTGTCATTCTAAAGGCAGCAAGAAGTGAAATAGTAGCATACAGTGCATTAGGAAATCATAAGGAAGTAATAACATTTTCAGAACTGTCCTAGGAAACAAAACCACTATATATACAATATGTGTGTGTGTGTATATAGATAGATAGATATATATATAATGAATATATATATATGTGTGTGTGTATATATTATTTTTTTTATTTGATTAGTTTTTACTGTCAGTAAATTTGAATGACTGAAAGGCAACACATAATCCACGAGGAAGCAAAATATCTTGAAACATATTGGTGCTTAGTGTAAATTCCTGCATGGATCAGTTCCGGTATTCAAAGTTGCAACAGATCTTTATGTAGTACAATATGAATGGTCCATAATGCATGCTTAATTGCTGCTCGAAAAATAGGTACACATCATCTAATGATATCATACCCATTCCTATGTAATGACACATAGAAAAACTTCTATTGTGTATGTGTGAGACATATTAAAATGTAAATTAGTAATACCAAGTGCTAAGTCTCTGGCTATTAAAGAAGCTGAAATGTGCATGGTCAGCAGTGTTTTTCTTTCTGTTTCAGCGGTGCAAAGAAACAACTTAATGAGGCTTGCGCAGACCATACCTTTTACCCCTGTGCATCGATTTGGTGAGTTCTAATTGTTCATCATATTGCATTGTTTGGGGCTTTATTAAATTGACTGGTTCCTGAGTATCATTTCTCTTTTGAAAATCTATACCTTGACCTCTAATCTTTATTCTTTTTCTTTTTTTTTTTTTGTTTATCTAAGTTTTTAACTGGAGATCAGCTTTTAAGCAAATTCTGCATTTTCATACTAGTTACATTGATTCATTAATAGACACCTGTTGAAACACTTCACCGATTTTTTTTTTTTTATGTGTAGGTAACATGGATAAGGCATCTTTGAGCTTGCTTTTCCCTTTCCTCTTCAATACTATGGTTCTAATATTTATATAGTTCTTCTCCTATATTCAACAATACATATATAAAATCATGTCTCTAAATAAATATACAGTAAAACTCATTTACCAACTGAACAATATTCAGATATGCAGCACATTTTATTTTGCACAAATGTGCCTCTACAGTCTTAGTTAAGTGCCCAAGGGAGTTGGGCTTACTTTAGATTACAGGAAGAAATACTCCTTTTTTACTAATCATTTTTAACTTAATTTTGCAGCAGTGTGCTCTGTTAACTGTACAGAGCTCTCACTAACACCGAAACTTTTATTTTATTTTATTTTATTCTTTTAAAACTACTCAGCGCTGACAAGCTTCTGATAGCCGCTGCCATGCTGATTTAAGACCGATATACCGGCGCTGCCAGAAACGGTAAAGAGCCCCGGTTATTGGAATGCTGCTGGCCGCCATATTGGAATATACCAAGTCCCCTCGAGAAAAGTCACAATTGATTCCATGCCAGAAAATGACCTTTCTGGAACTAATCATGGACAACAACAGACAAAAGGTTTTCCCTCCGGAGGACAGATCTCAATCACTGAGGAACTTGACGGCTCGGGTTATGTACTGCCGCAGACCGTCGGTCCACTTGTGCATCCGTCTGTTAGGAAAGATGGTAGCGACTTTTGAGACCATTTCTTAGGCTCGGCTGCACTCACTCTGGGACCTTTAAAAAAAACAAAAAAAAACAAAACTGGTCAGGATCCCATCTGAAGTTGGAGAGAGAGCTGATACAATTGTCACTAGAGACGAAGGCTTCCCTCAGATGGTGGACAGTTCAGGACAATCTGACAGTGGGGAGGTCCTTTGCCCCATGGTCCTGGATCTTGGTAACCACAGACGTCAGCCTGACAGGATGGGAGGCTGTGATTCTTCAGTTACGGCTCCAGGATCTCTGGACCGTTTGGGATGCTTCGCTCCCATTCATCATTCTGGAGCTAAAGCCATGCTAATGGCCTTACAAAGAGCCCAGGCAATACTTCATGGACACCAAGTCCGTCTGCAGTCCAACATTGCGACGGCAGTGTCTTATGTCAACAGACGGGGGCACCAGGAGCGTCGGGGCAATGAGGGTGGCTGCTTAGATATTGACCTGGGCAGAGAGTCACGTCCCCACTATTTGCAGTTTTGAAAATGAGCCTAAGTATCATTTCTTTGTACAGCATGTTCTAAAATACAAATAGAAATGATGATTCCAGGAGAATTTTTTTTTTTCCAAAAATAAATAACTTCCATGGAACTTCTTTGCATACGGTACTTTTAAGACCACATGAAAATGTTCTGAATTGCATATTGTTACCTAATTGTCTGTTTCATTACTTGTATTTTGTCTCTTAAAATATTGCACAATTCTGGATACAGTAAAGTTAAATAGTTTAAATTACACATATTTTTTTCTCTTTTACATATTAGCTTGTTGAATAAGCAAATAATTATGTATTATTAGATCTGGCATCTAATGTGAAACAGTATGTATGTTACTGTAAATGTGTCATAGTAATGTCCAAACTTATCTCTGTTTTACAGCTGGAGAGGTAGTCACTGTCTATAGGCTGGAAGAGAGTTCCCCATCCAATCTGGATAAGAGCATGTCCACATGGTCTCAGAGAGGGATGGCAGCAATGCTCCAGGTCCTGTCTCCTGAGGAGATGGATGGAGGTCTGCGTAGGGCACTAAAAGTAGTCTGTACATGGTCTGAACATAATGTCCTGGCTCCTGGAGAGGTCTTCATAGTTAAATCCTTTCTTCCTGAAGTGGTACAGGCCTGGCAGAAGGTTTTCCGCAGTGACACTGTTTTGCAGTTGTGTCGCAGGGTGAGGTCAATTTAAAATTGTGGTATATATTTAAATTAATTATGCAAACCATATTATGTAGGGGCTTTATAAAGTTGATTGTTTTTAGGAGGCGGGGGTTTGACATTTTGTTAATTTTTCAACCTTTAGTGAGCCATTTTCCGAGATCACATTTGTTACTGAAAAAGAAGGTGTGTTAGGTTAAAGTGGATAATCATGTGTAAGTTTAGTCATCAAACAAATGGCACCTTGTGGGCCGACTACACGTAATGCGACTGATGGAAAATTGCATGTAACTGTTCTTGGGTCAAAAGTACCTATGTAGTCTATTTTCTATCTCCTAATATAACTCCCAGAAAGAATGGCATGTATATGCCTGTTTTGCAAAAACATTCCAGTACTGAATATTAAAAGAATATTGTTACTTATTATGGTTTATAAAAGGAAAATAGAAAACTGTGCAAATGGTTTGTTTAAAGTAATATGTTGGGTTTCTAGAAAGACATAGTTTATAATAATATGCTAGGTCTGTGTGTTTGATACTTATTATAACATCTTGTGAGCATAACATAACCTACCTACATTGCTTATAAACCACCCTTTGTTATGACCGTAGATTAATTAGTATTAGTATACAGTGAACTAGACATCTCCTCCACGAGTTCAGATATTGAAATGCTGTACCTTGCCAGTTCAGTGTTCACATCCTAGCTCGGTTATTTCCCACGCACATAGCATGCTTATACAACTGCTGTAACTGTGGCCATGTAGCCTTATCACATCTGCTTGCATGGGCTTTGCGCTCATGGTGACAACTGGGGACTTAGAGGATTATTTCACCATTCTAGTGTGACGGATGTGTGTTATAGGTATGCTAAATGGCAGACTGTGTCTACGTTCCCATGAGCTGATTATTATAGTAGAAAAGTGGATTTACAAACCCAGTCTTCTTGTCTAGTTTTCCACTCTTGTGGAATCCATGTGTTAGTGATCCCATGGGCTCTGATTTTCCTAGGAAAGGGGCAGTTTTTGTATCTGCGTTATCAGTGTAGGAAATGGATGCCTATAAATAGTCCAAGGTATAAGTTACTTAAAAAAAAAGCTTGGGTGGCATGTAAGGCGTAATAATATTGCAATGTCTGTCTTTCTGCTTCAAATAAAATGGGTGTTTTAATTATGGTACCGATTTCTATAGTACGCCGTCAGCTGCTTTGCATAAATCCTCCTTCCCCAATTGGAATTATCGAGCCGCGAGTGCTGTGTGCCGTAGGAGCAGTCCCAAGCAGTGCCAAAGGAGCAGTCTGTCTATGGGTAGGAAGTGCTAGATGGTCAGGGACAGGTTTATGAAAGACTAAAAGACCTATGACAGCCATTAGGTTAATATGCCTGATTTACATTATACAGGAGATTCAGCAACAGAGAGCTGCACAGAAACTGATTTACACCTTCAATCAATTGAAACCACACAGTATTCCCTACATGCTGAGGTAAAATTGCAATTTGTACTCATTATGTTTGTATCTTAATGGCTGCATTGCTTAGATTTTGTTCTACCATCATCTTAATTTCGACATGGTGACCTTATGACACTCAGGTATTTAAGCAACTGGTGGAACAGAAGATTAATAGTGTAAACAAAAAAGGCAACTACACTACAAACAGCAGTGGAGAGGTTCAAGAATTTATATCTGGTGCTCCTCTAATCAACTACTCTATTCTAGATAATGGTCACATTTTTAAATATTAACTGTATTCCAGTCCATTGTCACATCACTGATCACCTACTGTATTCCATACTATTGTCACATTACTGATCACCTACTGTATTCAAGACCATGGTCACATTACTAATCATCTACTGTATTCCAGACCATGGTCACATTACTAATCATCTACTGTATTCCAGACCATAGTCGCATTACTGATCATCTACTGTATTCCAGACCATGGTCACATTACTAAACATCTACTGTATTCCAGACCATTGTCACATTACTGATCACCTACTGTATTCCAGACCATGGTCACATTACTAATCATCTACTGTATTCCAGACCATGGTCGCATTACTGATCATCTACTGTATTCCAGACCATGGTCACATTACTGATCACCTACTGTATTCCATACCATGGTCACATTACTGATCACCTACTGTATTCCAGACCATGGTCGCATTACTAATTACTTGCTGTAATCCAGATCATGGTTACATTGCTAATCATCTACTGTATTCCAGACCATGGTCACATTACTGTTCATCTACTGTATTCCAGACCATGGTCACATTACTGATCACCTACTGTATTCCAGACTATGGTCACATTAATGATCACCTACTGTATTCCAGACCATGGTCACATTACTGATCACCTACTGTATTCCAGACCATGGTCGCATTACTAATTACTTACTGTAATCCAGACCATGGTCACATTACTGATCACCTACTGTATTCCAGACCATGGTCACATTACTGATCACCTACTGTATTCCAGACCATGGTTGCATTACTAATTACTTACTGTAATCCAGATCATGGTTACATTGCTAATCCCCTACTGCATCCAGCTGATAGTCACATTACTAATTACCTACTGGTATACAGAGTTGCAACTCGATTATATCAATAAATGTCTATTTTACATGCCAGTTTTGTCTATGAGCCCAGGGACCACCATTGATATTCACTGTAACCAAGAGTTGAGCTACCCTAAACCTTAATACCCATCCCTCCCTCCCCCCTTCCCCTCTCCGGTCCCAAGAGGCTGCAGATCAAACACACCACAATTTAGGGAGCGCTGAACTAAACAATCCTCCCGCTTTAAATTTAAGCTGCAAAGACGCCAAACTCGTGGGAGTTGACAAAACCGGGGTATGATACATTTACCCCTTGATGTCAGAGTACTGTAAAATGTTTCAGAAGTGGTCCTGTCCCCTTATTCATCATGTGTCCTCAGTATCATTAATTTTAAATACCTTAAAAGATTATTATGATAAAAATTATACAAAATAAAGTTCTGTAAAAAGTTTTAAGGTGTATGGGATAGAAAGATTTTTGTACTGTCTGTTTGTCATAGATGTGATTAAGGTAATGCCCACAGCAACCAATCAGCATCTAGCCATCATTTTCTAGGATACACTAGATATATGATATCTAAAGGCATAGTCAATTAGCGGATGAACATCGTGGCAACGCATTTTTTATGCTAATATGGTGCCACAACTTGGCGGATTACCCTTCACAACTATGGAGGGCGAACGGAAATCCACAATGTTGGGGTAGCGCAGAGTGCCTTCGGGTTCATTCCAGAGTTATTTTGCGTTTAAATGAATATGACTGCCAGAATCTGTTTGGTTGCTGTGGGCATCTCATCCACTTTTTCTATTTAGACAGTTTAGTAAATCTACCTCTTTGTCTTTTACTATTCATGTAGAAAAGAGAAGGTGAATCAAGTGAGTGCCCAAAAGACACTGATTGATACTCTGCAGCCTTTTAGATTGGTAAATGTAGGCAACTGCCTTTGTTTAATTTTAAACATTGTGTACCTCCTTTTAATTTTTTTTTGCTTTTGGACTTGCACATTATAATATTTTGCAATAATTTGGAGTCCATGGATAATTGGAACTGTTACATCATTTAGTAATTAGGTTATATTAAAGGAGAGCAGAATAATTTTTCTGCAATTATGAAAAATAACAAACATAATAGTTTTACTCCACACGGGAAATGCAATTACTTATGTGACATGTACCAGTTCTGAATTTTTATTATGCATCTCCATTTATAGATATTTGTAACATTACATTTCTTTCATTTTTATGAAGCAAGTTTTTCAACAGTGCTTTTTTGTTCGCCTTTTTTATGTACTTGCAGATTCCTAGAAGTCTTCCTGATCTATTGTCATTCTGCTAACCAATGGCTAACAATAGAAAAATGTATGACAGGAGAATTCCGCAAGTATAACAACAACAATGGCGATGAAATCACCCCGACCACGTTACTGGAGGAGGCACTGTTGTCCTTTTCTCACTGGACTTATGAATTCACGAGTGGAGAGCTGCTTGTTCTTGACCTGCAAGGTAAGACTCGCATAGATAGGGTAGGCATAAACTGCGTAGCAAATGAAAAAGATTACCAAGCATTTATTGGGCAAAACAAAGATAATACATGATAGAGAAGTGATAAGCAATTATTCTCTCCTGAAACATGTACTTAACTGTAAAGACTAGCAAACAAGTAATAGGCAACAAAAAACAATAATCTATCTAAATGTTCAATTTGTAAATGTTTTATAGTATATAGTGCAATGCATTGGCTTCACATATTTAAAGTTAGACAGCATGTGGCTACATATCAGTATGTTTGGCTGGTCCTTAGCTTTTACTCTGTGACATTTAGAAAAGTCAAAAGAAAATGTTTGATTTTTTTATTTGAATGCTATAGAACCTCTTTCATGTGCACCAGTTTTAATACATGTTCTTGACTGTAGATATATATTTATATGGCATACTTGCCAACTTTAGGCTGGGCAAGGGAGGGAGGTGAATTACAAGAGCAGAGGGGGAGGGCACAAATGGATGCTGGAGAATGGCCTGCTCTCCCGGGGGTCCGGTTGGGCTGCCCAGACATTCCAGGAGAGTGGGTAAGTATGATATATGGCTGCAGATATAAGGTTCTTGTTGGACAATTATTTTTTCTTACTAAGTTTATCAAATATCGCACTGCATGTTGAATTGTTTTGGAACAGGTTTGTCCAGCTGAAAGGCTCAGTTTGATTCTTTAATGCCTCCCTTGTTTTTATTACTATCATATATTGTGTTTACTAATATTCTAATTGCATTCAGCCTGCAACATTAATGTGGTTCTATTAATGTGGACAGAATTCTCATAGAACATTTGCCTAGAGAAATATCAGAAGATAAATTGTCTGATTTATATCTACAGCACATGCACAGAACCATAACAACTGCAGTTAGACAGCTTTATTTATATAAACCGCATACATACATACATACATACATACATACATACATACATACATACATACATAGCACATCTCTTAGCTATCTGACATAGGCCAGTGTCAGTTTAAGGTTACATCTCACACATATTTACAAACTGGATTTACCTCAGATATACAGCAGATGTCCCTGTCTCTCTTTAAAGGATTTTATACTATGGCAGCTTTATCTAGCTTTCCATATTTAAACCCAAAGTGGCTTTCTACAATGTTTCACTGTTCTGAATCTTTCTTGCATGCATCTATTATCTGTAGTCCTCCAGTTTGTAGGATAATAGCAATATTTAGTGATTGAAGACCTTGAAGTATAATTTGAGAAATGTAAACACATAATTGACCAAAATATAAGACAGATAAAATAGAAAATATCAATTTGTAAAACTGTCTTCTCTTGTATGTCTATGCGTATGTGTAGATATATATCTATATCTATCTATCTATATATACATCTATGTATGTATGTATATATATATATATGTATATATGTATATATATATATATATATATATATATATATATATATATATATATATATATATATATATATATATATATATATATATAGTGTCTTTTTTTATCTTACAGGTGTTGGGGAAAATCTTACTGATCCATCTGTTATTAAACCGGAAGACAAGCAGTAAGTTTAATCACATTTTACAAGCTGCCACTCTGAAAATACTAAAGCCGATGTAACATTCAATTGAGATTGTCTGTCCATCTGTGCTCATCAGAGGGGTTTCTCTGCAGATTGCACCCTTTCACATGAGACGGCCTGTCTTAATCCACAGTTAATAGAGTATAATATATTTAAGGGGGGTTTCCAGCTTCCGTAATTGGAACAATTGTGCATTTAATCAGCTCAAACATCTATCTTTACATATTACTGGATGACAGAATAACACAACTACACAAATTAAAACAGCAGCAGTATAATTTATTACTTCTATGTTAGGTATATTGTGTTTTATCTTTGTGTCTTTGATTCCATGAAGTCTTTTATTTGCGAGGAAACAAAATATCTATAGTTAATAGATGTCTACAGCCTCGTGGGAACACTCATCTGCTCTGCTCTCTGTTTTTACCCTGGGACCTCTTTGAGCTGAAGATGAGCTGTTATTGTGTATATCATTTTGCTATTGCACTAATTGAGTAGTTTCCATATGTGTTGCATGAAATCACAATGTTTACAGGAAATATTTAGTCCTTAGCTAAAGCTAATGCTCATTTCATGAATGAGAAATGTCACATGCAGTTCTCCATTTTGTAAACAAGTTATTGGACCATTCTGGTGGCATATAATGCCTTAATATTATTTGTAACTACCACAATACTAGTAAAATATAGGGTTATGAATGTATCCATGTTATTGCATCTAGAAGCACATCTAATGATATATTGAATAGAATGTAAAAGCAATGCTAGTTTTGGAGGTTTTCAGTTTTAGGTGTCACATTTTCCAACATGTTGAAAAATGAATGAAAAATTAATTTTGAATACACTAAATGGCATTTCAATTAAAAAAAATAATGTCATGAATACTTGATATTCTAGAGGTGTCTCGCCTGCGCAAAGGCAAACCTGATGCAAAAAGTGTTCTGCAGCCCAGTTTAGTGTTGTGCTCGCTAAACATCATTTTATGACATCACTTCATGACATCACTTCAGTACACTGACATAATAACATTTGAATGCACCGCTGTGGTGTTAGTCTTCATCGTAGGTACACAAAATTCCATAGAGGGATTTGATGACTACTCTGACACTCCACTTTTCTCTATAGGTCAAGAGGTATGGTGTTTGGACCAGCCAATTTAGGAGAACATGCACTTACAAACTTTGTTTCAAAACACAGATGCAACTCTTGCTGCAGGAGACTCAAACTGCCTGGTACGTAATGAACATGTCTGATTACGCTATAAATCAACACTTCTTTTTTCTTTATTATGTTGTTTAAATGTGTAACTTCTGCCTAATTTCCAGTACAGTGCTGACATTCTACTTTCAAGATTATAAAAATATTCTGAGAAGAGTTTAGGAAGGGATTTATTTAAGAGCTGCTCAGAGAAGAGATTAAACAGCATTGACACTTTTACATTAAATGCGGCACATGATGAGACAGTCTTTCACTGCTGCTGAGTCTATTAAGTACAGCTGCTGCGTGCCTACCTCTCTGCCCTCGGCCTGTCAATCATTTCCGAGAAGAGGAATAGCACCAATACTGCCATAGCCAGCCATGCAACACAAAATTATATTAAAGTGACCCCTACCATGTCAGAAGGACAATCACAGTGTTAACAATTCAGTTATTAAACTCCTTATCCCTGTCTTATTTTAAGTCTTTGCTTTCCTCTGGAGTTTTGCTAAGATCATGTGGATCCTATATTCAGTTTATCTATGGCAAGTCAGAGTCATGCAGTCCCACCTTTTCATCAGAAATGCTTGATAACCTCAAGGGCATTTGCTATATGTTTTCAGAGTTGTAATTGCAGACTGTTTGAAGTGTGTCTTAGAAATGTACTTTGTTTTCTATTTTGCTTTTCTGAAGTGATGCTATTGAGAGGATGTAGTTGAAATGTCAACACTGTAATGTCGCCGTTCATAATATCAATGCAGTTATAATGTCAACCGTTATAATGTCGACAGTCATAATGTATACATGATCATAATATCAACACAGTTAAAATGTCGACATGTAAAATGTGGACACAGTCGGAAAGTCGACATAAATAAACAGATTAAAACGGCAATATATAAAAAAAATGGAAATAAATGTAAAACAGCTTAACCAACCCTAGTGCTTCCACACTTGGCTGGTACTAGCAAAATTGGGGCGACAAAAATTGTGCCTTGGTTTAACCAGGCCTGTGTTGAGTGGAGGAGCTTGAAGGGAACCTTATTATGAGTAAGTAACTTCCCGACCCTTTTCTTACAATTAGCTGAAGAAGAAAGGTCTGGGAGAATTGCTTACCACGTTGCTGGGTGTGCTTTCCTTCAAGTGCGTCTCTTGCAAGAAGATGATATCGGCTTCCTCTATCCTGCAGGCACACTGTCCGCTTTTTATGTTATTTTAGCCCGTTAACATTTATAGATATTAATTTCGGTGCCACTCGTGTTTAGAGAGGCTGAAAAAGTTTACTGATTCTGGGTCCACACTAGAGTGAATTTAGCAGACTTCCCCTGGACCAGAGGAGAGGAGGTGGGTGACAGGGGAGGGAATGAGGAATACTGAAAATCTGAGAAGGATAGAAAGGAGAAGGGGAGGCCCATGTATGCCTTATCAAAACAAACCTGTGTATGGCCCGTATGGTTATGGATTTTCATAGTTATGCATGTGTAGTAGATGGAGAAGTTCAGCCTGGAGATGCTTATCAACGAAATGTAGCATATTCTACAGAACAAGGAGCTGAGAAGGTGTCTGGGCACTACACCAAATTAAAGAACAGATGAAGGGGAGAGACGCAAGAAGTGGCCAGTAAAGGGGAACGAACAAGGGGTAAAAGAGAGGGAGGAAGAAGGCTAATGAAGAAAGCCAGTAGGGGAGAAGCAGATGGTACAATGCAAACTCGTAAATTGTTTCGTTGAGACCTATTTTTAGTGTCTTTGTGTTTTTCTTTAAGACTTCTCAGCTCAGAGCATATAATTATTAGCTTTCTATCTTCTGTCGCTTGTAAACTGCAGAGCTCAATTGCTTTATTTTCAAGGCTTCTCTTTCCGAGGGATAATATTTCTGCTTTAACATCGTCCATGGCTTTTTTTAAATTTCTACAGGATTTGGTCTCAATTTGATTTGGTCTTGCGTGTTATAACCAGGCTCCACATCTAGTGGATGAGTAGGGCTTGATGACCAGGAATGTTCTGGTCAACCTGTAAGCCCTTTTTTCTTCCACATTTTAGTAGGGTAGCTCAAATCCAAAGCTTGGCAGGAGGAGAGATGAAAAAGGAGAGAGCAAGAGAAACTAGGTAATCAGGCACTTGTCACTGATCCATCATGACAAGAGCACTCCAGTCTTGGTTCAATTAGGAGGAATCCATGTTTCCTGCGGAAAGCCACAGGGGGATATCATCCCCTTTAATTGTGTATGTATAATTTTTTTTAATTTACAGGTATTATTTGTTAGTATAGAAAAAAAATAATCTTGATCCAGGTGTAAAAACTAATTATAATGTATTCCTATTGTCAAAGGTTGGTGGGACTATAATATAATCATATTTAATTGCGCAAGCACAAAAAAGCAATCAAACCAGTACACTAAGTTTCATGGAGGATGGAAATATAACCCTCCCACATTAACTGGTAAAATGTCTGTTGTTTATAATACTACAGGTAATGGAGTGCTTTCCATAAACTTATGATTCATGTAAGTGCAGTTGCAGATTTTTTTAACTACTAATAGCATGAGAGGAAGTCGGGAATTAAGGTTCCCTATTTTATTCCCTCTAAAGGGATTCCTACATCTAGCTGGCAAAAAAAAAAAGTTCAGTTAATACATTCCTACACTACTAAATCACAGCCATTTAATTCACAGCGCTAAATGAAGTGTAAATGTATACCATCAGTCTACAGATGGTGACCATGCTGAATCAGTGAACAATATATATGCATAGTCAAGTAAATATTAAACTTACCTGCTACAGAAAGACAGTTGTGAATATGGCAGTAGCTAACATACAGTTTTGGGGATAATAAAGTTAATTTATGAACCACAAAATATGCAGCCTTGCATTTCTGTTTGTGTCTAATTGCGCACCTGGCACATAACAAAGTGCACGCACACAGCACAACTTCATTCTGATTTTGCAGGTTAGGCTGGAAATACACATGGTGGAAAGTGTAAAAATATCATGTCCAAGTCCTGCCTACTAACACTTTAGGACCATCCACTCATTTATACTTTTTCCATTGTTCTCCTAATCATAACCGTAAGAAGACATGGGGACTGTCCTTAGTAACGTGCCAGGGATACACCTAGAAAGCGCAAAAGATATCCCACTGACAGTATAGGCCAAGGTCTACTATCCACCACGCCCAACAAGCCACTAACCAGGGAACATCTGTAAATATAAATATAATCGTGATGCAGGACTAGATCTTCTTTTGCATATGGACATGAAATTATTTGTGCTTTACACCTGTAATTGGTTCTCAACCAGTATCTGCTGTCTTAAAACATGCTGCATTTTTTTTACTTTTCTGGAGAAAAAAATCTTAGCGACTGTGACATAGGATGGGAACCAATATAGGTACACTACTATTGCAAACCTCTTAAATCACTATAAATAAATATTATGGAGTTAATCAAAATAACACTGATGCTGAAGTTGTTAACAAGCAGAGCTATAACCTGACTTGAAGCATTTACTTTTTAACAGCCAATAGATTTTAAAGAGACACTATAATCAAAATATGTTTAAAATATAGCTTCAAGTGAGACCTATTCATCTATTTTGTGTGGATTCCATTTTTGTACAAATCATAAATGTCTCTTAATACTGTATCCTCTGTTATCTCTATTTTAAATTCATTAGATTAAGCAGTATTTTACTTATCACTATCCTGCACAATGGTGGCCATTGTTCTACTCAAAACTATCCTACCTTGTGCTTGCTGTGGATCACAATTGCATGTGACACAACAGTTTATTGATAAACAATGGAATTGAAAAAGTATTGAATTAATAACAATGTCATTGTTCTGTATGTCCTTAAACAGTTCATGGATCTGATTATTTCACTGCAACAAAATTGTTTGTAAGTGGGGAAAAATCTATGTAGGTGTGCCCAACATTGACCTGTTTTACAGGTACCCCCCAGGGTATGTCAGACAGATTCAAGTGTTATTTCAGCTTTTTAAATTTGACTGAAAATAACAGTATTACTAATGAAGAAATAAGTAAATGTTTAATATAGAATAGGTAAATATTTACAGACATACGGTCATATGTAAATTTACATGTCAGTAGGTACGTTGTTCCATATTGTGCTGCCTTTCCACTACAGCTTTGTAAGAGAAAGGTATTACCTCCCGACTCCATTACAGACTGCTGAAACTCTTCCTACATTTTTAGGATAGGAGTCATTTGAGTTTCTGTGACATCACTGGTCCTCAGGAGCGGGCTGGGCCGGGGGGCATTTAATTTATATTATTTGGTTAAGTAATAAACAGACTTTGATATTTATTAAGTTTAAAAAGTTAAATATTTTATTTGCTCTTTAAGCTACATACCATTCTGGTTTTCATGTCTGCTGTAATTCCTTCCTATGATGCCAGTACCAGCACTGAGATCTGTGTAATTTGGGGTTGGTGATTCCATTACTGCTGTGGGAACAGCTCCCATAGGAAATAACTTCAGAATAGCAGTGTTCCAGTGATAGACAATCACTGGTCAGACGTAATCAGTAATTGTCAACTGACACTTTGTGCAGCTTCCGTTTCATATAACGATACCAATCTAGGCTAAACTTTGTTAATGTCACCTTACAAAGCCTGTAAACCACAGCTAAAAGGATATGCAAAGTTGAATTCAATTAAATGATATTCGCTCCATTTTCAGATTTTAGTGATAACAATTATTACAAATTACTTAGTGGCAGAAATATAAAATGCTGAATAATAAATACAGGGACTGGGGCTGTGGTCATCAAGATGTTTTAACTGTAAAATGATCACACTTAAAAAGAAAGCAAACTAGTTTTTAGTACATTATTTTTAGGGAAATAATAGTGTTCACCTTTCATAGGAAGAAAAGATGCACCTCTTCATGTCCTGTCCTTGCCTATATAGTAGCTAGATCTCACTACACCACACTCCCCTCTTGTCAACGTTCCACTAGTGATTACAGTTTCATATCATAAGCTGAAACTCATAAACCATAAATTGGCCATATATGTGACACTGTTATTTATATATCTCACTGTCTTATTGTATGCAGTTTTTGTATTGGGCATTTTTCACCTTTTTTGGACATCACCTTTCTTTAGTTGTTTTCATTGTCCACTTACAGCCCAAACAACTTAATGTGTGATAAATTGATTGTATTTGTTACAGTGCATAGTTAGTTGCTATAGCTATGCAGTGTATTTCCCCTCCTACATGTCCCCATAGCATCAGGATCTGACAGAAACAACATGAAAGGTAGAGCTGTACAGCTAGTCCACATCTCTATGTCCTCTCTCATCTCCATTGTCTGGTATGTCATTATTTCCTCTGCTCTCTCAAACATTTCATCTTCTTCACCTACAGATTTGAAAATAAATGACTACTCACCTGGGAGGATCAATCTAAGGTTTGAAATTGGTGAAGCAGACACAGATGAAGATATTTTCGAATATAATACAAAATTCTAACACAACATTTCTGTCCAGCTATAAAATAATCTTTGCACCCATTCCCATTACAGTAGTATAACACTGGAGGACTGACACCAGAAGTCAAACACTGAGGATGTAAGAATACTTCTCGCACAATCACACTAGTTTCTAAGCAGGTTTCTTTGTTAGTAGAGAGTCATGTATTGTTTGTACACTGATAAAATCTCTCATTCATTCTCCTAATATTGCAGGCAAACAATGTACATTTTAATAAGTGTATAATTGGATTGAATAACACAACTACACAATAAAGTTCAGGGGAATCAGTATTTTTTGTATGTTTAAACACCTTTTTTGTTTTATTAGATTAGAAAGTCTTGGTTTGGTTATTTGAATTAATTGAATTAATTGTATAACATAATGGAGGATAGTATAGTAGTTGTATGTTAATCTTTTGAGATTAAAATTAATAATGCTAAATTTTTGCAGAGCCATTTACTAAGCAAAGCAGCAGCACCACACTTCTGTTCAGTAACACTTTGTACTAATGAAGCCATAGTGCTGAGTTAGCAATAAAAATGGTGTTGCTTTTGCAAAACAAGCAAAAATGAAAATATCATTAACAAACTTGTAATTTGCCTTCAGCAATTCACCCTGTTGATATTTTTGCTTTGAACAAACCTTTATCATCTTACTAAAAGTAATGTAATGCAGAATTTTTCAAGCAATGAAAACGCTCTCTATAGGAAACACCATTTCCCTGTCACACAATATCAACTTCAACTCTGAAAGGACTTCATGCAGCATTTTTTACTCAGGTGAAGCTATGTAGTGACATTGGTAAGTACTGTTTCCCGATGCTCTATCTAAATAAACTAGCTTGAAAAGCTGTTTAATACAGAATGAAAAACGACTACCTTCATAAACGTTAATGTGATACCAGTCTGTTAAATAGATTTCTAAGATCATAAAACGCGTGAGGACCTTATTTGAGTACATTCTTATGAAATGAGCTTTATACACCGCTTTAAAAAAGCTAATCTGATGTGGAAATACCGGTTGCATCAAGATTGATATTTATTCAAGATGCAAACAGTGTCAGGTTTCTACCTAGGAGTATCAAGAAATATCTAAGTATGTATTTCAAAACTGCATTTGCCAAATACATTAAACATACTCAAAAATCAAACTGATGTTACAGTAATACAAAAAGTCAAACACATATATAGAAATAACATTTATTTGACCATTACAATATCCTATAAATATTTTTTTATAATGTCTACTTGTTTTCATGTTGAATAAAGAAGTAAAAAGATTACTGATGGCTTCAATTTTAAAATAGGTCTAATGTAATAATGCAGGAAACTATGTTTATCAATGTAATATATTTTTGACATCTGAAAATGTGTTTATTAAGAAGAACACATTTATGGTTGTTCAATATTGTATGTAATGTACAGAGAATACAAATTGTTAAACCTGATTAACCTGCATATTATGTTCTGTTATAATAAAATGCAATCATTGTCATTCTGTTGGGCTATTGTGTTTTATATCTCCATCGAATTGCAGTAGTATTTGATAAGTTTGAACGATATATATGAAACATAAAAACATTGTGTTATTGTTATATTTTCATGGACCACTAAGCTACTCCTCCCTATGTAAACTAAATATACAGTATTTAAACATTTGGACACAAGTAATCAATGGTTTGAACAAAGGAATGTACAAAAAAACAATTTCCCTCCAATGTAATGATTTTTGCTAATTATTTGCACAGTTGGTATTCGTAGCAATGAATCGCAGTGGCTGGTGGTATCCCGGCTTTGTAATACTGGTGCAGGCACTCAATAATCTGGGAACTTCATCTTGACGCAACATTCAAGTGCATAAAAGTTCCTTCAGTGTGTGCAGCCATTGGTCTAGGATTACAGCGTGATCAGGCCATGCCTCCAACTGTCGCTGATACCGAGACTTGCACCACCAACCTCCCCCTGCACCTCAATCGGGACAGCAGAATCAGAATATGAGTAGTATTTACTAGTATGATATTTGTAGAAACTAGCCCTAGCTGCATAACTGATCTGACCACATATTGCAGGAGTCTGAGATGACAGTGTTGTAGTCTGTGACATCCAATTTCTTCAAATATGCTCCAGATATTGCTTTGAAATTGGACTGGACTACCCATTAGTCAAAAAAAGAATGAGTATTGTATCAACTGGATGTTAGTTGATTACTTACCAAATTCCCGCTGACTTAAAATGGAGAATCCATAGCCTTTTCATTCTAGCCTGATCATATACTCCTGTATTAATCATTGATCATTATTTAAGAAATACGGTTTACTTCTAATATAAAAACTTACATTTTCTTTATTTCTAAACTGTAAACAATATTTCTTTGTTTAGTTAGACATTGGGTGTAGCTAGTTTTCTGCATCTTTCAGGAAAGCTTGACCACAGTTGAGGCGACCATGGTTGGGGCACTCTATTAGGTAAACCTTTCTAATACTGGGTAGGACAGCCCTTTGGCCTACAGAACAACCTGATTTCATTGTGGCATGGATTTAACAAGGTGCTGGAAATATTGCTTAGATAATCTGATATCTGTTGATAGCATAACACAGTTGCTGCAAATGTGTTGGCTGCACATTCATGCTGCAAAGCTCCTATCCCACTACATTCCAGGATGGATCCATGGATTCATGTTGTTTGCAACAAATTCTAAGGACATTGTTGGTAATACAAAGTTCTACATGCAGTCACTGAAATTCTCAACCAAGCACAAACACGGCACCTGTCTGCTGCCAGACTAAGTATAACGTAGTCTTGTTAACACCTTCCAATGTCATAATGAAAAGATATACTGCTTTGAAACCAGCTACGTTATTATTGCTGAGTTCAAAAGAGGGGAGAATAGTGACAGGGTGGACATATGATGGGGAGGAAATTGAGGCAAGGTCACAGGGGTAGATACAGAAAATAAACTTTTTCTTTCTTTTTGTGACAGTCCTGATTGCTTTGAATTAATGAATTAAGAAACAGCCAGTACTCCCCACATACCAGATGTTCCCATACCTGCCCCACTTTGTGGATGGTTCATGGTACCCCACACACAGGTTATGCCATTACAACAGAAACAGACATACTGATTTAAACACTGACTCACGTTAAGCTTTTGGGGTAACTAACGACTATGGCCCAGTATGAAGTAGAGGCTTTGTAGGATCTGCAGGTAAACCCATAAAGAATGAAGACTACATATGGTCATTCTTCACGGCACTACAGCTGCCCAGTCAATTAGCAGTAGTAAAGGTCAAAGCAGACACTAGCGAAGAGAACATGCAGAATAGGGGAAATGCCCTGGCAGACCAAGCAGGAAAAGAGGCAGCTCTAAAGCCCCTTCCCACCCCAGTTATGACAGTGAGCATTGAATCATTTGATGTTTAAACTTTTAAAACCATGCAGAGCCAAATCTCCCTGAAGGACCTAGGGGAGTGTAAAGCAGAAGGAGCAGTTGAGGACCAAGAGGTATGATTAGCAGGACATCGATACTGCCTACCTCGGTCACTCTATCCCATAATAGCTCAACTCCTACATGGAAAGGCTCACATATCATGTGATGCCATGATTAACAAGTTGGAGAAAATTGGATTGCACCTGGATTCTTTCAGGCAGCTTAGGCCTATGTGTCAGGATGCACTATATTTGCCCTTCACAACCCAGGTAAAACTGTGCATGTGCCCAAAAGACACACTGTCAAGACTTATTACCCATTCCAAAGATTCCAGGTATATTTTATTACGCTGCCAAAGGTCTCGTTCTAGGAGTATGTCCTGGTCTGTATAAACCTTAGCTCAGATTGATTGGGGGCTTGGCCTTGTAGGGAAGAAAACGTAAAAACTGTAGCGAAGAAAATCCTTGTTGAAGTGGTCTGCAGATATGGGGTTCCAAAAGTCATTTAAAGTGACAGAGGTACACATTTGTTAGGGGAGATTTTGCATCACACATGCTCACCACAGATCATACCATCCACAAAGTAGTGGGGAAAGTTGGTAGGCTAAATGGGATCTATTAAATTGAATGGAATGTCTACAATTAGCTTTTTTCTCTGCAAGGAATACCACAAATACCAAAACCAAACTAACCCCTTATGAGATACTGTTTGGTGCCCCCACTAAGTTAGAGTGTTTTTTTCCTCAGCAGTTACAGTATAACATGGTGACTTGACTGACTCTATGATAAATTTGAAAGGAAAAAAAAAAAATAACCAAAATCCACCATCAGGTTTTTGCTTCGATTCCAGATCCTAATCAGATCAGTGGAACTCACAGTCTCGAGCCAGGGGACTCGGTATGCATAAAGAAACATTTCAGAAAAGCACTTGAGCCACGGTGTGACGGCCCTTTTCTAGTGTTGCTGACCACAGCAACCTCAGTGAAGGTGGAAGGACTAGATTCGTGGATCCGCGCTTCACACTGCAAGAACATTAACAGGACACCATTAAAAGATAATTAATGGGTCCAAAATTGTCAGGACAATAGGGGTCCACTGTTGCTAAAGTAATGACCTGTGCTGGGCTAACGCCTTTTGCAATTGCAGTTTTAGTCTGGTCTCTTTTTCTGGATCCTCACACATGAGATCCGGATGAAGGATCAATATACCACAATCATAGCCAAAGAGAGGTACATAAAGACTTGCAGGATCCATGGGACAATAGATTTGTTCAGATGCATTATATGTTTGCAGAAACTGAAATTTTCTGATTGCTGGATATGCACTCACTCTCCCATTTCATCGCAAACAATGCCCATAACATAGAAGCCTTGGCTAAACTATTTGATAATGTCACGGACCAGATCTTGAACATACTAGAAATTCAGACTGACACTTTGCATTTTCATGTTAAGGTACATAGACAGCATCAGCTGGTACTTGATACCTCACAGTAGCCCAAGGGGGAATGTGACAATAGACCCCACCTGCTGCTCATACATTCCAGTTAATTTCAGTGACCCCCTTTGCAGCCATATTGCTGAGATCCACAGATTGAAAGATGAATTAAGAAAGCAACATAATGACCCTGAATATAATCTAGACAGAAATGGCTGGTTTTCATGGTTAAACCCGGCTAACTCTGAATGTGACAATTACTTTAACAGAACAATATGGAAATCTGTATTACATGGCATGATGCATACACAGATGAATGACAATATGTTACCAAGCTGTCAAGTCAAGACAGCAGTATAATGTTACAAGATCATTTTTGATTGTTGTTTTCTTTTCATTTATAGAATACTTTTATAAGCATTGTATTATGTTATACTAGGGATAGTAATTTGCAAGGATCACATATACATAAGAATGAATGGAACTGTGTGTCCCATCTTATCACAGCATTAGGTTAGGTGAAGTCGGGCTTATGTGAGTGAGAATTGTAAGGTAGGGACAGATAAGGCTTAATTAAATAATCAAAAGGAGTGAAATAAATAATGATGTATTTAATTAAGAAATGTGACTTGTATAGAAATATTTGGTATCAGAATGACAATAGAATAGCTTACGTACAGAATTACACAGTTGCAGTAATTGTGATTAGAATGGCAAGTTCTTCTTTAAACTGAGAGAAGAACTGTAAAACTAAGATAACGGGGTGTCCATAATACAGGTTATAAGACAAGATAAGACTGGTGGTCATGAGCAGTTTTGCAAGGATGTTTAAAGGACATGGTAAACAAAAATAAATGTGCTAACTATTGCACAACTTAAGCATAAAGATAAGTTGGGCGTATAGAGTTGATTTGACAGACTCTTGTGTGACTGCTCAATTCTCCAGCGCTGACCAAATCAGAAGGGATCTTTATAGGTGACAAAGTCTGGTTGGGTTAACAGTACCATCTGCATGTCGCTTACAATTTGTCAGATCAGGCAACATTTTTCTTGGCGAGCATGTGCCCACTGTAGCCTCAGTTTTCTAACTGATTGAAGTGGAACACGGTGTGGTCTTCTGCTGCTGTAGCTCATCCACTTCAAGGTTTGACTTTGCATTCAGAGATGCTGTTCTGCATACCACTGTTGTAATATATGGTTATTTAAGTTACTATTGCCTACCTGTCAGCTTGAACCAGTCTGGCCATTCTCTTGTGATCTCTCTAATCATTCTCATCTGAAAACAAGGTGTTTTCGCCCACAGAACTGCCACTCGCTGGATGGTTTTTGTTTTGCGCACTATTCTCTGTGAACTCTATAGATAGTTGTGTTTGGAAATCTCAGGAGATCATAAGTTTCTGAGATACTTAAACCACCCCTTCTGGCGCCAACATCCATGGTAATAGTCACTTAGATCACATTTCTTATCCTTTCTGGTGTTTGGTCTGAACAGAAACTGAACCTCTTAACCATGTTTACATGCTTTGGAGTTGGCTAACTAGATATTTGCATTAACATGTAGGTGTACCCTGTAAAGTGACCACCAAGTGTGTATAAGATGTTTTGTGTAATTATATGTAAGTTACATCCTTATATTAGCATTCTGTGTAAAGTCATTCTAAAAATAGCAGGGCCGCCAAGAGGGTGCCAAGGACCCTCAAAGTTATATCATGTGCTGCTTCATCTTTTGAACAATAAAACAGTCCCATTACAGTGCAGGAGAGACCTGTACCAAGTCTCTCCCACTTGCTAGCACTAGTATACTATTGATACTAAGAAAGTCTAAAAAAGTAAATATTATACATACTTGTCAACTTTGGCAACATTGCATCCAGGAGATGGGGGGTGAGGTTGGTCATGGGGGGGGGGGGTTAGAGGGCTCGTCAAATCGCAACAAATCTTTGTTCTAATGTCTCGGGAAGGAGGGTGGTGGTGGGGGGGGGGCGGCAGATGAGCAGGCTGAAGGGAGCAGGCTGAAGGGGGCAGGTGAGGTGGCTGAAGGGGGCAGGTGATCAGGCTGGAGGGGGCAGGTAAGCAGGCTGGAGGGGGCAATTGAGCAGGCTGAAGGGGGCAATTGAGCAGGCTGAAGGGGGCAGGTGAGGTGGCTGAAGGGGGCAGATAAAGGGGGTTGAAGAAATTGCTGAGTGGGGCAGTTAAAAAATAGAGTAGCTTTGGATGGGCATGATCTTTGTATAGTGCAACGGTTATGAGGATGATCTCTGTGGTCTCTAGGGTCACTAGAATACTGAATAATAGTCAGGCGGGGCTGGTAAAGGTTTGTGTTTTTTTTATAGCTCTTTGACAACAATTTTGATATATTTTATTGCCTACATATGCCTGTGCTATGGGGCAGTTTTATCTGGCCATAATGGACTGTTGTGTTTGGGCTAAAGGGCCTAATCATTCAGGGTTTATTAACATTTTGCATTATAATAAAATTGCTGCATGCTTCCAAAACAGGACCTCGAATTTCCAGAATCCAGCTAGAAGACAACAAAGCTGCAAGAACAAGCAAGAGAGAAGAGCAAGAACTGGTAAGAGAGATTTCACAATCTGTCTAAATGTGGATGCTGGAAAATACTCCTGAATATTCATATTCAAGAGTAATCCTAAATGCCTATATTGGGGGAAGGATTGGGGGGGGGGGGGGGTGCTATGGCTGAAATAGCCAAGGGCAGCCGAAACCCTTAATCGGGCCCTGGCGGTGGAATAATCCCAGGCTGTTTTTCGGAGACTATTTAACCAAGTTACTCAAATGAAGAGTACCTGCATCACAGAGGAATGCACATAATGGCGCAAATGTCAAACTTAGCGGTACCTGCAGTAACCTCCTAGAACCCAGCACACGGTTCCAGCGCCAGCACTCTCCCACAGAGTGAACCAGTCATCATCCTGATGAGGGCAACTTTTCCGTACTAATGTGACAGCTGGATTTCCTGGGAGACAGAACAACTGAGACCGAGCCAGGGACCGATCCAGACTTTTTTCTTTTGGGGGGGCGGTTTCTAGATTAATCCTGACTCCTCTCCCTTTGCAGTCCCGACTCCTCCCCTCCCTGTCTACAGTCCCAACCACTCCCCTCTAGAGCACTGAATCCTCCCCCTCTACAGCCATGAATCCCCCCCCTCTACAGTCCCAACTCGTCCTCATCTACAGTCCCGATTCAGGTTTGTTTTTTGTTTTATTTTAAGTAAAACACTAAATAGCTATAAAATCATAACAATCAGAGAAACAAATAACAGATATGTCTGTCCCATCAATACACTGTTCCCCCTTCATCACACTGCTGTCCCCTTCATCACACTGTGACCCCCTTCATCACACTGTGGCCCCCTATATTACACTGTGACCCCCTATATCACACTGTGGCCCTCTTCATCACACTGTTACCCTCTTCATCACACTGTGGCCCCCTATATTACACTGTGACCCCCTTCATCACACTGTGGCCCTCTATATTACACTGTGACCCCCTATATCACACTGTGGCCCCCTATATTACACTGTGACTCCCTATATCACACTGTGGCCCTCTTCATCACACTGTTACCCTCTTCATCACACTGTGGCCCCCTATATTACACTGTGACCCCCTTCATCACACTGTGGCCCCCTATATCACACTGTGGCCCCCTATATTACACTGTGACTCCCTATATCACACTGTGGCCCTCTTCGTCACACTGTGACCCCCTTCATCACACTGTGACCCCCTTCATCACACTGTGACCCCCTTCATCACACTGTGGCCCCCTATATTACACTGTGACCCCCTATATCACACTGTGGCCCTCTTCATCACACTGTAGACTCCTATATCACACTGTGACCCCCTTCATCACACTGTGACCCCCTTCATCACACTGTGGCCCCCTTTATCACACTGTGACCCCTTCATCCACTCTGTCTTTTCTGCCAGCTGCTCCTCTCTGCACAGCTCTTCACTGACAACATTGTGATATGAAGATAACGTCACAGAGGGAGGAGGGCACAGGGCGTGGGAGCGAGCCACTGTCCCATTGCACTGGAGGCGGTAGTGTGCAGTGTCAGACTGGGGCATGAAGGGCCCACTGGGAGAATGTAATGATAGGGACCCATGAAATAGTGTGTGCAACACTGCAAAGCCAGAAGGGGTGAAATGACTAAGGTGAAATGACTGGGGTCGTTACTTTAATCCCCCCCCCCCCCTGGTCAGCCACTGGAGGGGGATTAAAGTAACAACCCCAGTCATCTCCCCTTAGTGATTATACTTACCTTTGATATGGTGTCCGAAAGCAAAAAAAATCACTCAGGTGCCTGGGGCGGTGATTATTTTTCCTTCCAACATAACACATGGGACATGACGAGTTGAAATGGTGCAGTGCTGAGACAAAAGCAGGATTTCTAGTGGTGGGTTTTCACTCCATGACCAAACATCATTAGCTATCACTTTAGCCAGTGAGAGACTGCTCTCCAACCCCTTCACATCCATTTTAAGTATACGGACAATGCTGCGTGCACTACTGTTAGGTGCACACAGTTCTCCTTTCATGAGCACAGTAGTGTGAAGCAGGACACACTGCCCAACTGTCAGTGGGGACAAAGTCCTGTCTAACCGGGAAAGTCACCCAAAATAAGAATCAGTACAGTTGCAGACTGTCCTACCTGTTCTTGCAACGCTCCCTTCCAGATGCTGTTGATCTTTTAAACTCAGTATATGCTTGTCTAGACACTGGGATGTTCAGTGCTTGGGAAAAGGAAGAGTTAAATTAAATATGGAGTCTATAATGAGTGAACTCTCTGGGCCTCCTTCCCCCTAACCAGCCCCAACATTAAATCAAATGCTCCCATGTTTTAGATCTCCCTACCTGCAACCAGCCATGATGTAAATAATAGTCCCATCACACCACCAATCAATTGATATATCCCACCCACTATTAAATGAATTGCCCCCACCCTCATAATTCATTTTGCATGTCTTTACAAGGTGAGTTTCTGTGGACAATACAGTTAGGTGTGAAAAAAAATATTTGCCTGATAATTTTAGTTCTATTTAGTTCTAAATATGTCATTATTGTATTTATGCAAGATACAAATTCATGTAAGATTTTACAGTATAGAACAAGAAAATGTATACATAGGATTTCATTATCTCCTACCACTGGACACAACATGATTACAACAGGGGAAGGCAGACACACACCAAGATGAATTTTCGGACTTCTGTACAGCAACTTTTTGGGCCCCCTCCAGGAATGCTTAGGGCAGAGTTTATGCGCCGCCGTACAGTCATAGGGAGTGTGGCCACATTTCTTCCACCTAAATGCACTGAGGCAGAAACACCCTCGCGGTCTATACCGACCTGCTGATACTCTGAGTATTACCCTGTCCCCCTTTCACACTTGTTCATGCAAATTAAGTGTCAACTTCTATTAAGTGTCTACACTATCTCTATTTCCTTGAACAACAACCCTCCATTATTACCTACAACAATAAGCAGAATTTATCATGTACCAAACCCCCACATAGACACCTTGTTATAATGGACAGTCTAGTGGTGGTCTAATATATTCATGACAGCTGCCCCCCCCCTCCTCCTCACTAATTGCACCCTGGCTTACCTCTCTTATGAGTTACAGGATTAAAGTTTCCTCTGCCCGCTCTGCTCCCATTCTCAGCATTTCATGTGCTCAATCAATCTCTTGCATGGTCTGTTAGTCAGGGGAAGATGACCTGCGGAGCCTGCGCGGTGGACTCGCTGCAGACGGAAGGAGCGCAGTGCACAGGTGATTGGAGGAGATGAAAGGAACATGATCCCATCGTGTATGGAAGTGGTTTCCTGCCAACGGGAACCCCCATCCCAGGTTTGTGCCACAAAGTGGCAATGGATCTGTAAGGTCTGCAGCCACATTCAGTAAGGTGGCTGGTGCTGTGGAAGGGACCACCTTAACAATCACCAGAAGGGGGGGTTTCCGGACAACTGGAAATCCTTCTCCCCAAGAGCGCATCTGATTGTACATTGACTATGTGCATTCACCCCTTCCCTACTCTGTTTCCATCCCTGAAATCATAGGCTGTAGTAAGAGTCCTTTGGGCTTGAAGATGAATTGGAAGCTGTTGCGTTTGGTCTGATTCTGGGTGAGCGTAGAGTAATTGTACGTAATATACACAAAAAACGCCATTTATGCTCCTTAATGAATGAGGCCCTAAATGTCTGCGTCAGACTTCCCAAAGTTCAAAAATGACACTTGCAGTAAGTGCAATAGAACTGTTGTTATTGCTCCATCTACATTTAGTGTTTCTGCTTCTGATAAATACGAATGTAGTGCTGACAGGTGCGGACGTCTGCACATGTGCATCAGGGAACTGCAGTCAACCGGGAACTACAATCCTGAGCTGCTGCCGGAGGACTCAGTAAGAGCTTGCGAAAGAGGGAGGGGCTAGCGAAGGAAGTGAAAAACCAACCGAAATTTTTTTTGACTAACTGAAAATAGCTCAGACAAGAAGAGAAGAAACTGACAGGTCTGATGGTGGAGGAGCTGAGGATAAAATGAAACCAATATTTTATCACAGGGTCAAGAGGAGATTTGAACTAAATCCTGTCAGCTGGCTCAGTAGTGAAACAGAGAAAGTTGCATAAAGGAAGAGAAAGATCCTGAGATCTCATGAGGAAAGGAGTTCTCTGGAAAGAGGGATAAGTAACCATCATTCACTTATTGCTTTTGGGGATTGCACTTTGTATTAGTTAGCTACTATTTAGATAGATAATAGGTGGTGAGAGACCTGAGGATTAATCATATTTGTCTACAATGTCAAGGACTCCTCCGGGAGATCAGGGGGAGGTGGGCGTGTTGGGACCAGGGGGCCCGACGGGCCACAACATTTGGCCCCGCCCCAAAACCATCAATCACTGTATACGGCCAATTACAGCTGGAGCCGCGATGATGCGTGATTCGCGTCCTAAGCCCCGCCCGCCACTTTACTTTTGTGGCGATTAGAAACCAGAAGGTTGCCTCGCTCTCCTAGGAGTCCGGGAGGACCCCAGAAATTCGGGAGTCTCCCGGACATTTCGGGAGAGTAGGCAACTATGGGATAAATTATAAGCTCTTTTGCGAGACTGTGCTTATTACAAGGGCTGTGAAATGTGAGAGGCAATAAGGGAGCAGAGACTGAATAATTCATATACAATAATCCAGATTGTTACTGCTGATAAGAGACGAATTACCACTGAAAACAATATAAATCGCTTTAGCACCACGGTTTACCCGACAACTGTGATCCTGGACCAGTTGCCACTTTTATATTGGACTGTCATTAAATGAGTGGATGGGACTAGTTGGATGCTGAAATTTATATAAGGGCCTATTATTATTATTATTATCGTTTATTTGTAAGGCTCCACAAGGTTTCCGCAGCGCCGTACACGGCACAAACAGTAGACTATACAGGGTAAAACAGTACAGAACAATAAACACAAAGTACCAGTACTCCAGAAACTCCAGGCAGGCAAATACAGTAGAGACGGAGCGGAAGAACAGGTATGGAGACAGAAAGGAAAGGGGGGTCCTGCTCATACGAGCTTACATCCTAAGGGAGGGTAAACAAATCAGGCACAGAAGGGAGCCAGTGAAGCAAAGGGGAGAGAAAAAAGGGGCCAGGGGAGAAACAGAAGAGATGAGAGGTTAAGTGGATAGTTGGTAGGCCTTGAGAAACAGGTGAGTTTTAAGTGCCCACTTGAAGGAGCACACATTGGGTGAGAGACGGATGGAGCAAGGGAGGTCGTTCCAGTGAAGGGGGGCAGCGCGGGAGAAGTCTTGGATTCTGGAGTGGGAAGAGGTGATCAGAGTGGAGGAGAGGCGGTGATCATTGGCCGAGCGCAGGGAGCGGGCGGGAGTGTGAATGGAGAGGAGGTTAGAGATGTAAGGGGCAGTAGACTGGGAGAGAGCCTTGTAGGTGGTGGTAAGGAATTTGAAAAGGGCCTATCATCCATAATAAATGTATAAATCCCGTCTTCAGGACTTTGCCCGGGCTGCTCCTCTGCTGTGGAACGAACTTCCACGATCAACACAGGTTAGCATCTACTCTCAAAAGCTTCAAGCGTGCCCTTAAGACTCATTTCTTTATTCAAGTCTATCAGTCCTCCTAACTTCCTGGTCCTGGCTCTCTCCCCCAATTGGTACCACCCTATTTGTGTCTCCCCCTTCCCTTTAAGATGTAAGCTCTCATGAGCAGGGCCCTCTTTCCTTGTGTGCTCCTTCTACTGTTCCTTCACCCTCTGTACCTCTTGGCCTGCTTCGCTAGCCCTGTTTTCCTTGTTTTCTTAAGCTTTGGCCTTCTTCTTGCTGATTTCTACCATCCCTTTCACTATCTGTCCCATATTTAATCTGATTTTCTTTAGCCTGTCACCTGTGTTTGTATATATTTTTGTATCATGTTGTGTCTTGGTTCTGTTTTCTGTATATGTAATGTATGGCGCTGCAGACCCTTTGTAGCGCCTTATAAGTCAAAGATAATAATAATAATAATAAATGTATATTTATTTACTGACATTGGTATATCTATGTACCCGATTGTAGTTAGTGAATCTATAGTGTTGTAAATGTGTTAACTTAAGCTATATTTAAAACTTACATTTTAATTAAGAAATGATGTTCAATAAGAAAGTCAAGTCAAACTCAGAAAATTTCTTTGGGAGCTTACGCTGGATTAATAAACAGGTCAGCGTGGTTTTCAAAGAGCAATTTGTGCACTGTTATTGGTTGTGTGTGCCTGTGGTTTTATTAGTAGGGGACGGAGGGCTCCTTGTTCTCCCTCTGGTGTTGCTTATACAGACCCAGTGGACACAAGGGGAAGGAAAGGGGTGTTACACGGCTACTTCCTGTACTACAAGAGTAGTATCAGTTTGGATCTTTATCACATTACTGACAGGGCTTTTGCAGGTTTGAGGACAGTTATACAACTGTTGCCTATCTGGATCTGTATCACGGTATAAAATATAGTCTAACTTGAAGTCATTATGCACACTGTAACATATTTACATAGATATAAGGGATTATTTATTAAATTCATTCAATCAATTATCTAATGTGTCATTGATTAATATTGTATTATATCCACTATGCATGTATGAGAAGAGCCCATTCCATTATTAACTGAATGGTAGAACTAACGTTTCCTATGGACACATTGACCATTTTACTCTGCAACCCACCACATGATGTTAATCTAACAACTAAAATGTTCTCACATATATTATTAAAAAAAAACTTCTATTTCAGCTCTTAAATTGTCTATCATATTGTATGTGTGGAGAAAATAATATATTACCTCCATATATAATATAACATAGATATTTTTATTTCTATTACATATATTAGCAGCTGAGAATGCCCCAGATGGATGCCACGTCATCTGCAACAATGTAACGTGCTTTGAGTCTTATTGTGAGAAAGGCCCTATATAAAGAAATTATTATTATTATTATTATTATTATTATTATTTTCTTATTATTATATTTCCCTTTACTTATATTTTTTACAGTTTTGTTTTGCTGAGTGACAGCTGTAACTTGGCAGCGTTGCTATGGTTACTATGTGTGACATCACAGAGCTCTCTAGTGACATCACAGTGTTACCCCCATAACATTCTATCTACAGTAAGTTGACTGCAGTTCCCAGTTACCTGCCAGCTGACAGCTCGTGTAAGTACTATCAGTAAGAAGGAGAAGAAATGTAACGTTATAAAGAGAAGGATTTGATGAAGGAGGAAAACAGGTACTTTGGGTAGAAGGACAAATAATTGGGAGAAGTACAGGAAGGATGAATCATTTAGGAATGTAGAAGTGGCTGCAGGAGCAGGGATTTGGGTCATGAAAGAGGAGGATACAGGGTAACTGTACATGTGAGAGGGTAATAGAGGAAAGTGCAGAGTGCAGGGGGGCAAGTAGAGGGGTCATTTACTACTAAAGGGGTCTATGAGGAGAGATGGAAAAGGGACATAAATTCATGTGAATTAGTTAAAGTTAGTTAGAGGTAAATGTGCTTAGCATGTGAAAACAACAGACATTTAGAAATGTAGGGGCCTATTTATAAGCTAAGCCTCCACTGCAGCAATAAGGCTGTGACATAACATGGGATAGCAAGGTTCAACGGCGAGAGCGACTACAGTGTGGCATCCAGTGGGCAGAGGGACCATGTTGTGAGGGCTACTGACCACCTTTCTATGAGCACGGCTTAAAGTGTGAAAGAGTGCAGAAAGAGATCAGAGTGTGAGCGTGAGTGCTTGCTCAGAGAAGCACCTGTAGGTATTCACTGAGCTGAACTTGCAGAGATACATGTGCGGTGAGCATAGGGCCATAAGAGGCCTGCCCCCCATCCCTTGTTACACGTGACCCCCCCCTGTTAATGGCATATATGACCTCCACTAACTCTCCCACTGATGGTGTCACCAGCACTCTGCCCAAATCATTGGAGTGACTCCTGTGTAATGATGTGGACACTGTGACCCCACAAGTCTTCCTGCTCTGCCTAGGGTGCCAACAGCTACAGGGGGCCTTAAATACTGAATGAGTGATCAAATGTCACTCATCCAGTGATATTAATGCCTTTGTGGTGCTCCCACGTGGAACGCTGAAATAGAAAAACTAGAAATAGAAAGAGAAATAAAGAAAGAGCTAATGAAGTCATATAGATGAAATATTGAGTATTAAAAAATGACAGTATCTACTCTAATCTGCATACTGTGGGTATTGTATGGTGAAAAGGTAGTTACACTAGGGAGGTAAAAACCAGGACATGATAAGTTTTGCCTCTGGGAAGGATTGTCTCATTTTTTTAATGAAAAAGACTAAATGGGTAATTGTTAAAATCTAAGATAACTCATAAAATGAAGTAATACAATCAGAGAAATAGTTGGTGTAACTGGAAAACTAGTTGTTTAGATCTACATCCGATGGTTTCTGGCAATGTGATTTGCAGAGGGTCGGATCCCCTGGCAAAGTGAGTTACAGAGGGTCGTTTTAACGGTAAAGAGATCTGTGGTGTGTCAGTAGCGGCCGGCAAAGAGATCTGCAAAGAGTCAGTTCCCACCAACGGAAATCTGGGACGATTCTGAAGGTATTGACATTGACTGACCTTTTTTTTTCCGATGAATAAAGATTAACTAAACTATAAAATTAAGAAGTTGAATCGTTGAAGGTTTTCTGTAACTGTATCAGTCGGTCATTGCAAGCTGAAGGATATAACATATGCATATGCCGAAATCAGCTAATGTATTAAAACTTATTGTATTCGGAGTTATAAATTATAAGACGTATACACGCTGACCCATTGTACGTATCTCAAGCACTTTTTGAATTCAGAGAGTGCATATTTTCCCACTATATCGGTTCTGAATATCGGAGCTATATATATATATATATATCATATCATCAAACCCAGAGATCAGAGAACAAAAGAGTAGATTTCTGGTTCATTACAGCGGAATCTATTAGCAACCCTATGCGCAGACATTTGACTGCAATATTACACACAATTGCAGCATTTATACTGTCTGGACTCTTATAAATTATGGGAAAGAGAGAATAATGTGCATGATTATTAACTAATAACTCTGCAGTTGAGGCATCCACCTCATTCACAGGATATGCAAACATATTATTGAGCAAAGAGCTGGTCACTGTGATAAAACATATTGATGATGAATACACAATATTCCGCGTAATTAAAGAGGAGAGATATACCCTCCTAGTAATGTCAAAGCTGATAGTGGATACAACAAATCCCTCCTGTACTAAGTTATTGAGAAATTAATATCTTAAATTACGAACATCTAATAGAATAAATATAAATATCGTTGCCCTTACCCTACTTCTTCCTTATTAAGAGTTATATTGGTACAATATCAGGTTTTCTATAATTGTGATATATCTGTGTTAGACCTTATACTTCATTGTGATACCATTACTCTCTGAACAAGTAACATTCATGTGATCTGTTATACTCTTACACCCAACTACCATTCAATTTATATACAAATAGAGAGGACGGCGCGTACTAGCAGTATTTTGCTAGTCTTAACAGTTTTTGCAATGTTTTGGTCATAGTTTTCATTTACAAATTTTAATATTTCACTGCCCTAAATATTATTAAAATAATATTTTTAATGTATACTAATAAACTTTGAATATGTTTTATATTATACATATCCTGAGAGTGCCCCAATTAACACATATTGGTTCTCTGTTATTGTGAATTTCTGGTACTTTGTGTGGGTGCACCACCTCTAGAATTGTCGGCTTTCTAATAATAAGAATTTGATAGACATATTGTTGAAATAGTCTTCTCCTAGAACGTATAGGATATTCCTGGTGCGATATAGGTGTGTCTTTTTAGGAGTGCTAATGAAGTCATATAGATGGAAATTGAGTACTAAAAAAATTTGTGACATATTAAGCTACCTTAATATATCACTCTAGGCACCACTATGGTACCAGAGCGTTTGTCTAAGACCTCTGTCTAGTGTTAATTCCTGGCTCCCTATCAGGGGCGGACCCAGACATTTGCCCTACCCGGGGCGATTTTAGGGGGGGGGGGCGATTTAGGCCCCGCCCCCTTTCTGTGTTCTAAGGCTGACGGCGGCTGCACAGTATGTGCAGGTCCGTTCAGCAGTGAAAGTGTGCTGTCCTCCCGCTGCTCTGATTGTGTTTAAAACACAATCAGAGCAGCCGGGCAGCATACTGTCACTGCTGAACGGACCTGCACAGTGTGCAGCTGTCGGCAGCAAGCCCCTGGTACAATCACAACCTGCAACCCAACCACCAGCAAAATTCACGGCTAAAGTGGTGGTAATAGTTGGGATGTTTCTAAACAGTATGGATGACCATATCCGAAGAAAACTGTTTAAAGATATACAGGTGTCCAAGAAACTTATTGGTGTATACATATAGTGCTGTACAGTAGTTGCCCCTAATCACCACCCACTGTGATGTTTCGGGCACCAGTACTTCAGGTTCCAGTGGTTATAATATAAAATAGGATATTTGTTTTTTTTTTCCCAATGCTTTCCTCTTTCAAGGGGATATGCAGAATAGCTACAAAAAATTATAGTGGCCTCTAAACACCACTCCTGTAGTGTTTCCATGGCTGATTATATCAAAGAAAAGGAAATATAGATATATGATCAAACCCCAATAAACACCCTTCTCCCTGTAGCCTTAAACTAATTTACCACCTCCAAGTGGTTGCCTAGCGAGTATATAGGGCCTTTTAGCAGATCCCGCGGTCTCCTCTGATTTGTGCCTGCATACATTTGATGCAGCAGATGCTGAGGTTTCATATATGGACAATAGTAAAGGCCCTCCCCATAAAAAACAAAAGTCTGGTCACAGCCAGCAATACATAGAGAAGCTATCAACTCTACTGCAATCCAGGACTAATACAGGACACTGGCTGCTGTAACAATGGAACTCTCCAGGCTCATGTGCCTCCTGGGGTTCAATGAATCAGGCTCCATACCGATCCACATTGACTCCTCCAGCAGCCAGGAGACAAATCACCTGCAGGGAAATGCAACTGCAGTAAAACTGTCGGAGGCTCAACAACAGACTGCACAGCCTGCCTAGCTCACGGCACCACATAACAGGTTCACTGCACTAGGAACCAGAACTGGAACAAGTAAGTAAACAACAAAAGAAAAAAAAAAGAACAGCACAGGGAAAAGTCCATATAAATCACTAACAAAAGATATGAATGAAAACTCATGTGCAACAATACACAGAAAAATACATATAACTAATCATACCTGGTAAGGGCCAAGTACAATATAACAAGAGAACCAATGCAATCAAAAAGTACAGACCAATAAAAATAAATTGATGGTTGGTACTGCATAAATATATAACATAAGCAGAAAAAACACAAAGAATCATACCACCCGTACCACTGTGATTCCCACTTATGGACTAAATGGCATATAACATAACATCCACCTATGATGGTAAAAAAGTTTTCATCCCATATGTTAGTGAGAAAACATGGTCAGTATAGGAGATGTCAATAACTCCTTAGGAGATATATTAACCCCCAACAGCATAAGAAGTTGAGGTCTCAAACTATTTCATTATAGAAAATATGCCACAGTCAGTATAATAAAGTTTATAGGACTATTCAAATAAAGTCTCAATTGCCACTGGTGATTGAAAACCTGGCAAACAAGGGGCAAATATATCAGAAAACTTACAATCTCCATGATTGTTTGATTCTCCCCACTGCTGGATCCACAGGACACTCCACGATTATAAGTAAGTCAAGGCTACTAATAACAGAGGGGGAGTTCTACATATAATACCCCCACAATTAAAAGACATTTGGTCTCCAATACATAGGTTATAGGATACTGTACATTAGGATTGTAGAATGCTTGCTACTGCATGTTCAGGCATCAGATCTCTTATCCACAAACTCAATATGCACAAAACTTTGTAAAAACAGGAAACCAGAAAATAGTTGCTGGAGTGTCATATACCTAGACATGATAGCCAAGCACTCCCTCCTACAATCACTGTGAGGAGCTTTGTTAAACAATATAATGATGAGGGGAGTGCCATGGGCAGTGTGTAAAAAGACAAATATTGTTTCTAAATGTAATATAGTACAGGGGCGCACGCAGGATTTTTAAGGGGTTCCCCCCACCCCCCAAAAAAAGAAAAAAGCAAGAGAGCTGCTGCACATGCGCACCAGCTCCGTTTCGGCAGCACTGTACTATACAGCAGCCGCGGCGCTGTCAAAGAAGCGTCCGCGGCGGTGCTGTGTAGTACAGTGCGCTATGTAGGGGCACTTATTTAGCGGAGGGGAGGGGTTTCTGGAGACCCAGAAACCCCCCTGCGTGCGCCCCTGTAGTATACGTTACGCATTGTGTTCAAAACTACAGAAAAGAAACCATAAGTCCCAGTTATTCCAGATAATAGGTTCTATACCTGTATCTGCTCCTTTACAAAAAAAGTGTATCTGTCAGCCAAGCATGCACCAAAACCAAACCTGGGAAAGTGGTCATTATGGTGGTTATATATTTAAAATAGAGGAATAACTTTTTGATTAAGATATAGACTACATTAGATGAAAACTAATTAAAACTGTTTAAACTATAACAACAGTATTATCCTTCAGTAAAGGACATAGCTATAAATCCAGCAGGTAGGCTACAGCCAAGCCCCAGGTGATGATTCCCTCTTCCTACTATTAAAAGTAAAATTATTTACAGTGGATTTTATGGTAGTAAAAAGCACCACTAATGTTTTAGACAGACATTATACTTAATAATATGCATATACTCTCATTAAAGATTATATATTATAATCAAAGTATTAAAAGACAAGACTATAAAATGACTAGAGAGTGAAGTCTAATAAATCTAAAGTTGCAAAGGCAAACATTTATATTTATTAAGAGTAGGTGATCAGTTGCAGTTGAAACATGTCATTCAGACTTGGGGCTAGATTTACTAAGCTGCGGGATTGAAAAAGTGGGGATGTTGCCTATAGCAACCAAACAGCTTCTAGCTGTCATTTTGTAGAAGGTACTAAATAAATGAAAGCTACAATCTGATTGGTTGCTATAGGCAACATCCCCACTTTTTCAAACCCGCAGCTTAGTAAATCTAGCCCTTTGCATTTAAATGAATATGCCTGCCAGAATCTGTTTGGTTGCTATGGGCATCTCATCCACTTTTGCTATTTAGACGGTTTTAGTAAATCTACTTTTTACTATTCATGCAGAAAAGAGAAGGTGAATCAAGTGAGTGCCCAAAAGACACTGATTGATACTCTGCTGCCTTTTAGATTGGTAAATGTAGGCAACTGCCTTTGTTTAATTTTAAACATTGTGTACCTCCTTTAAATTTTTTGTTTCTTTTGGACTTGCACATTATAATATTTTGCAATAATTTGGAGTCCATGGATAAACCAATCAGCTTCTAGCTGTCATTTTGTAGAAGGTACTAAATAAATGAAAGCTACAATCTGATTGGTTGCTATAGGCAACATCCCCACTTTTTCAAACCCGCAGCTTAGTAAATCTAGCCCTAAGTGTTCCCTTGAATCACTGGGGTTTTAAAACTGCAATAACCAAGGCTCTTTTGCAATTGTTCTCTTTGATCTGAGATACAAGTATATGATTTCTAATGTCCACACACATTCCACAGCACTGTGCAAATAAAGAAACATCAACACAAATCACAAATAATCAAAATACACTGCCACTGTGCGTCGGGGAAGGGATGACTTGCCGGTGTGTGACTCCTTCATTGCTTCTTTTGGCAAAACATTTGATGAATCCGGTCGTATCTCCTCTGCCTCCTCCAACATCCTGCGACTTCATCAGGGACATGGATCTGTGGGTCAATTACACAGAACCACAGTGGAATAATGTGGCTTTGCTGGCAGCATTTTGGCAGGGGTTGTCGGATCGCATTAAGGATTAATTAGCCTCTTGCGAGCTTCCTTCCTCCCTTGACAACTTGATCTCTCTGTATAATCGGTTGGACATCCATTCTCGTGAAAGATCCCCAGAGAAAGAACCTATTCGCCAGCCAGTTTTTAGACTAGTGCCACACTCCCAAACTCCCGGTACCCCTGAAGAATCTATGCAGCTTGGTTGTTCCCAACTCTCCCCCGAGAAGCAGGAGAGGAGGTTGAAGAATAATCTGTATCTTTATTGTGCAGAGTCTGGTCATCTCCTTGTGGCTTACCCCAAGCATCGAGAGAATACCTGGTCCTAACCTGTTCAGTAAAGGTCAGGTTAGGTTCCTCCAAGCACTCTCCTACTTCACACAGTCCAACAATCAGATCTATCTCAGTTGTCCTCCATTATCCTTCCGGATTGCAGAACACTACAGCTTTTATCGATTGTGGAGCAGCAGGGAATTTCATCTCCTCCAGTCATGGTCCCTTCCAACTTCTCTTCTGGAGGTCCCTCTGGTTCTTACCGACATTGACGGGAGTCACATTTCTAGTGCTACTATTCGTCATTGTACATCTCCTTTAACTATTCAAGTGGGAGCCATACACTTGGAACAGATATCCTTTCTTGTTTTTCATCATGCTACAAGTCCTGTTATTTTCCACAAGACCTGTTATTTTGGGCTCTGCTGGCTCCATCTACACTCTCTTCATCTGAATTGGTTTTCTTCACAGCTATTGATGTAGGGGTCCTTCCTTTATGTCTCATTGTCTACACAAGTTACTCCTCTTCCAGTGTTACCTTCCCAGTTTACGGCTGTTACTTCTTCCCTTCCTACTCAATATTCAAACTTCAAGGACATTTTTAACAAAAAGCAATCTGAGATTTTGCCACCTCATTGGGCATGGGACAGCTTTATTGGTCTTCTTCCTTGGAAACCCCCTCTGCAGCAACGTGCTTATCAGCTCTCCCTCCAGGAGACTCAAGCAATGACTGAGAACTTACAGCAGGGAATCATTACACCTTCATCTTCACCAGTCATGGTTAGCTTTTTTTGTGTGAAGAAAAAGGACAGAACACTTTGTTTTTGCATTGATTATCATGGCCTCAATGCTATTACCATTAAAAACCGCTACAGTGTACTTCTCATTACTAAGTTAATTGATTGCAGAAAAGGAATCAAAATCTTCACTATACTCAATCTTTGTTGGGCCTATAATTTGATTCGTATCCAAAAGGAGGATGAGTGGTAAACAGCATTTAACACTATAGTAATTTAGGGATGCCCTTAAAGCTTCTGCAATGCCCCCTCGGTTTTCCATTAATGAAATCTTCAGAGATCAACTCTACTCCTGTATGGTCATCTATTTGGATGACATTTTGATTTTTTTCAAAGGTCTTCTCATGCACAGCCTTCAAATCTCAAGCTTCTGTCTCGTCTACACAAACTCAGACTCTACTGTAAACTAGAGAAGCATTCCTTCGAACCTACTCAAATGCTTTTTCTTGGATATATTGCATCTGGCTCTGTTCTACAAATGGACCTAGAAAAAACCTTTTGGTCTCAAAGCTATCAAACGATTTCTTGGCTTTGCCAATTACTACAGACAATTAATTCAGGGGTACTTTATACTAGCTGCTCCCATAATTTCTCTCACTCGTAAAGGTGCAGATGTTAAAAATTGGATCATAGACATGTTTGAAGCTTTCCTTCCTCTTACAATGTCATTCTCTTCAGCTCCTGTCCTCAAACATCCTGGAGCTGTACTTTCACAGAAATCTTCCACAGAGAAGTTGCTCCCTTTCGGTTTCTTTTCTAGAAATTTCCTTCCTGTAGAAAGAAATTATGCAATTGGAGATATGTACCTTCTGGCCACTAAACTCGCCCTTGCTGTATCTCCAATATGCTCAATGTTTGAGCTCTCACCAAGCCTGCTGGTCCCTCTTTTTCTCTCTATTTGATCTTCATATTATCTTTAGATCGGGGGATAGGAACAAGAAGGATAACGCTCTATTTCAAGCATTTGAAGACGGTCAGAATCTTGAAAATCATCCTATTCTGGATCCCAAATTCCTCCTCTCTGCCTTTATGGATCTCAATGTGACTCCTCCTCCCTAAATTTCAGAAGAAACTTCTACAATGTTAGATTTCTTCTCGCTTTTCTGGGCATACTGCTACTCGAAAAACTCTGGAGTTCATATCAAGGAAATATTGGTGGCCAACCCATCATCTGGATGTAATGGAATTTGTTTCTGCCTGTACAACCTGTGTTCAACACAAGATCAGTTGTCATGCACCTTTTCTTCCTTATCTCCTATGGAAGTTCCTGCAGTCAATTCTTTGTGTCAGGATTTCTCTACTGCTTGGTTTAATGTAATTAAAAACCTCAAGAAATCCTCCAAATGCTAATATTTTTTTTTTTTTTTTACACAAAACAACGTGCTATTTCAGCACTTAAAATGAGAGACAGACTCTGGCTTTCATCTAGAAACATACATCTAAAAGTTCCTTGTATGAAATTTGCGCCCATTTACATTGGACTCTTTAAAATTCTTCAAATGATCAACCTGGAGGCATTTAAGATAAAGTTATCACCTTCACTTCGCATCTCCAATAGCTTCCACATCTCTTTATTGAAACCACTCATTGTCAATCGTTTTTCTTCTTTATCCTCTCCTCCATCTGTAATCAGCACTTAATTTGAAGTTAAACACATTCTCGATTCCAGATGTTCCCAATAGAGGATTCAGTACTTGATGGATTGTAAGGGTTTTGGCTCTGAAAACGATTTTGGGTTGACTCCTCTGATATTCATGTTCTAACTCGTCTGAAAAAATTCCATGTTAACTTTCCCAATAAACTTTTTGTAGGGTGTTCAGTGCCTATCCTTAATAAGAGTGGTACTGTCATGTGCCAGGCTCTCCAGATGACTTGCTGGGGTCCAGTGAGTAGGCCTGTCCTCCTCCGCTGGGCTCACCTCTGCCGCGATCTTCCGATGCGCAGGCCCATTTTTTTTAAATAATTTTCCCTGTTCAGCCATTTGCTGATTACTTGTCACTCCCCATCATCCTCCAGACTATTTAAGGCATCTGTTCTAGCAGTATTGTGCCAGATCTCCATGTCTAGTTAGCTTGTTAGCTGCTTAATTGTTTTGCTGGTATGCTGTGTCCACTGCTATTCAGCAGATCCTGGTATCCAACATTATATTCTTCTCAGCTAATCCTCCCCCTATCATGGAGACACCAGCCCTGCACTCACTTACAATACTGTTAGTTTATACCATAGCAGAGAGAAACCAGCCCATGCTGTCTGCCACTGATGAGGATTGAGGTTGAGGATCTCATATAGGAGGTAATACTGCACATTTTTTCTTTCATTTATTGGCCTTGCTTTCCCCATCAATTTTAATGTCCCATTTCAATGGGGTTTCCAATGTACATACAGCTATATGTATAAGCCCATTAAAATAAACGGACCAATGAAATTAATTTTTGAAAACTCTGTACATGCATATGCCTTTTTTGAGGCAAAATCAAGTGTCTGAAAGCAGTAAATTTATTTTTGATGATTTACTAAATTGAGTTTTAATAGATTACCCCTGTCCTACACTGATAATGCAGAAATGTGTGATTTGTTTAGATTAGTTTGAAGATTTAGTGACTTATATGCCAATTCCACTTTAATAGTTTTAACAATTTGAAAATATTCATGTAAATCATTTAAAAATGGAAATTTAAATCACTATTTATTAAAACTGTGTTTTATTCGATTTCCCCCCTAATATGTGTGATGAGGAAAGAAGTATCCCCAGTCAGCAAGTGCCACAGAAAAATAAAAGAGAAGACATCAGAGAGCAGATACTTCAAAGGTGTTATATGCTTTCCTTGCATTAAATTACATTGACTGCTTTTGATAGTGATTGGCCAGGAAAAGTTTAAAATAATAATGGAGATGGTGGCATATGATTGGTTACAAACCATGAAAGCCAATCACATGCTGTCTACTCCGACTCTCCACTAATTAGATGCTATCCTCTTTGACACCGAATGATACATTTTTCAAACTTATCCCAGGCCTATTCTTGTCAAGAGCAGCAAAAGGCGTTTAATCGTCATCATCATCAACATTTATTTATATAGCGCCAGCAAATTCCGTAGCGCTTTAATGTAAAAGAATATACATTCTTTTACAACAAAGGAGGTAAGGCAAAACCAGTATATGAAGTATTTGGTGAAATATAAAGTAATAAATTGTTAAGAACAAACATGAGCTGAAGAAATTAATCATGGAAACTATTCCAACATGGGATGAGTACATGGCAAATGGCAAATACATTTGTGAGCTTGTACAGTCTAACAAAAGTCCCCCTCCATTTAACTAGAAGTTTTCCACTGTTCCTCATCTGTTCCAGTAAACTCTGCTCCTCCCACATTTGAGGATGATACACTTGAAGACATTAATTACAAATGTATCCAAAAGTTCACATAGTAGAATGTCTCTTACATGAGATGTCCTGCTCCAACAATCCAAAACTATTTCTCCAAATTAATCACGGCTGGTAACAAACACAGTTATTGTGGCATTGAGTATACTTAAAGGTTGGATTTTTATTTACTGTTTTATGCATCTATATAATTAAGGGGCTTTTCATTTGTCAAATTCTGCTAGACCGGTGTGAATTCTTAGGTAACACTTAAGGAAAACCTGTTACTTTTTTAGGTGAAGAAGTTATGATTTCTAAAAAAGGGGAAGGAAAAATAATGGTGTCGATTTCAAGTAAAACGGATTGAAATACAGTTTCAGCCTATGGCCAAAAACACCACATCCTAACAATGGGTTTCTAATGGAAAAATAATCTATGTACAAAATGATTACTTCAACATCCCTTAAGACTTAGCTGCCCTTGAAAGAATCTGAGATAGCTGAAAATAATTACTTTGGTAAGACTTAATGTTTGATTTAAACAATATAGGGGCATCATAATGTAACTATTAAGCCTAAAACAAAAGCACATTTTGTCATATTTTAGATCGATAGAATGCATCAAAGAACCAACAACTTTGTTTTCAGTCAGGCGGATGGGAAAACAGGAAAATTAAATTTTTCTTATTTGAAAGCTTATATGTATGTACTGTACCTATCCTTAATTTTATTGTTTAATTTTAATTTCTATGGAGCTGAGCACAAACAATGAGTATAGTATAATAATTAATAAATTAATATTTTCAACTGCATTGCTATTTAAATAAAGGATTATGGTATGCATTCTCCTGGTATAACAAGGTTGAATTTTGAAATGACCCTCTTCACCATGAACAATTTTAGGTGGATCCACAAAGCTAGGTGCTTTTTTGGGTGCATTTCCAAGAATCAGGAATTTGTGAACATGTGCTAAACGGACAAAGAGGTGCACTTGCGCAAATAAGTGCAGGTGCTCTGGTTTGTATATGAGCCTAAGAAAATGCTAAACATTAGTATTAGTTCAATTGCTGCTGTATTTATCGATTATTCACTAGGTAATTATGTTTGACAGTTTATAACATAAAGCCTTTCCTCCCACTAATCGGTTGCTATTCATGCTATAGGTGGTTTGGTTGTCTGTGCTGGTGGAGGGGTGTACTTGTGGTCTGCTGTCTAGACATATATTAGGATTTCCTGTAATGTTTAGAATATGGGAGAGTCCCATGGCTTAGCGTTGTCGGTGGAAGAAAATGTGTGGATTACCTTATGGGTGTACTGTACCCAGGGCTGGACTGGCCATCTGGCACTTATGGCAAATGCCAGAGGGACCGATGGCTATGTGGGCCGATCCAGCTGCCCGCCCGAGGAGCAACATCTCCCTGTGCGCTGCTCGTCAGACGGAGATTCAGAAAGGTTCGGCCGCATTCCCTCCCTCCGCATTGTCTGGCCAATCTGCAAGATACCAGTAATCACATGTGACGCGCACCACATGACAGGTGCTGTCCCATGTGTGAAATGAAGCAGACTGTGCACGCGGATGTAACAAGGTTAGTGTGTGTGTGTGTGTGTGTTATGTAATGTTAATACAGTGTGTATATGTTATGTTAATATAGTGTGCGTGTTATGTTAATATAGCGTGTGTGTTATGTTATGTAAATATTGTGTGCGTGTTTGTGGGTGCAGTATTTAAATATAGTGCGTGTGTGGGTGCAGTATTTTAACATAGTGTGTGTGTGTCCGCGGTATTTTAATACAGTGTGTAGGTGGGCGCAGTATGTTAATATAGTGTGTGTGTGGGCGCAGTATGTTAATATAATATGTTAGGGAAAGGGGATCTTAATATAGTGTGGCAGGTAGGCTATTTATTGCTGGAGTGTAGGTGGGGGCTAGTTATTTAAGGTGAAATGACGGAATCTTTAATTTAATGCTGGAGTAGTTTGGGGCTATTAATTGAATATGGGGCTGAGTTTGGGGAGGAGGGCTATTTATTAAATGTGAATATGAATTATTTAATGCTGGGGATGGTGGAAAATGGTTATATTTATTAAATATAAATGCTATTTTATTTATAGCTGGGACTGTTTGGAGGGAGGGAACTAGGTTTTGATTAAATGGGTATACTGTTAATTTAATGTTTGGGCTGATTAGAGGGAAATAGGTCTATTTATTAAATGTGAATATTATTATTGTTGGGAATGGTAGGAGGCTAATTATAAAATGTGATTTAACACCGGGGCTGGTAGGAGTTTTATAACTCTCATGTAACCTTTTTTTTCAAAATAGGGTATCCAATATTCCAGGATCAAGACAAGCAGAAAATGAGCTAAAGAAACCAGCTGCTACAAGTGGTGAAAGTGACAAGACAGGTAGGAGAGAGCAGGACAGTCTGCCAACTGTCCTGAATCTGGTGGAGCAGTCCCGAATTTGGGTGACTGTTTCGCTTAATCAGGATTTGGTCCGAGTGCAAGGACAGTAGGGAGGTATGTCCTGCTTCACAACGTACTGCTTGTGAAGGCAGAGTTGTGTGCATCTAACAGTAGTGCACACAGTATTGCCTGTGTATCTCTCTAAAATTTGTCTAAAATTATAACAATGTTACATAATAGGGGCTCTGCTGTCTTAAATACCCTGGGTCCCCCGAGCCTTAATCTAACTCTGGTTGGGGAAGGGAGCTGATAGCTGATCTCGGTCCTTGGACAGGACACACCATGCAGAGCATGCTGAGGGGCTCTAAGTATCACAAGATTTGGTAATCTTGTGAGACACAGAGCTTCCCTGCTCACTCTACAGAAAGTTCCCACCCTGATGGATGTCAGCAGCACCAGAAGCATAGATAAGCACAGTGGGCTGGGGGTGTCATAATGTGGCTGTGAGGGCATGATAAATGAAATGTTTTATTACAATATATGTTTCAATGTCCCATGCTGACAACGCCCCCAGCACAAGGTGGTTACGCCCTTTTCAGCGCCGCCACTACGCGCCGGTACACAGTTTATTTGGTACTCGTCTACGGAGGGGGGGGCAAAAGTTCACTGTGCCCTGGGCCCCAAATTCCTCTTTCCGGTCCTGAACATACCATTATCTGATACGGGTGCGCCCTATGCTGCAAATAGAGAGTCAAGCTGCGTGTAACACATTTATAACTCACAGGACACCGTATAACAATGAGGTTTGCAAAAAGTACTGTAATTATTATTAATAAGATTTTTATTATTATCTGGAACAGAGGTGGGCTTGTGTGCTTTAAATGCCAGGGTTGATTTTTAGTCCCAGTCCAACCCTGACTGTACCTGTGTTGTTGCTTCTTTGTGAATGTATGTGAGATATTTGGTGTGAGACATAGGTGGAATTGAAATTGGATGTATGTATCTGTTATCATTGTAGGTTTGTATCTATTTTCCTTTTAGCTGTTGTTCTTGTGCTCATTTCTGTTTTTGTTTAATTCTTTTGTCACCTTATGGTTGGTGTACAGTGTTAATCATCCTGTAGACAGCTGAAAAGAGCAGAAGGAGATGTTTCGGTGGGGCCAGGGGAGACCTGTAAGAAAATAAGAAATCTGGGGAGAAGTTAAATAGGAGGTAGGAAGATGGAAATTAAAATTACTATACAACTAGAAGGAAGATATGCAGAGATAAAAATCTCATCCTCTGAAAAATACAATGATGATAATTAAATCAATGATATGATTTAAACTTAAACGCACTTGCATCTTCTGCTGTATGTGCAGATTATGTCATAAACTGTATAAAGCTGATGATGATGGTCATCATATTGAAGCCACAAATGCGCAGTGCAGTTTTATATGAACATCACCTGCTGTTTGACATCAGTATTGCATGCTTGAAAAAGAATACAATCTTGTAATACTATAATGCAAGATTTGTTTTTTGACCACATCACTCAACACCACTCTAAGCTATGTCAGACCAAAAGGGTAGTTAGAGGAGAATTCATCTCCACATAAAGTGAGAAAAATAAAAATGCTACATGTTGTACTGTGAATGAAGAGTACTACGTTATGTATCTTTTACAATAGCTTACAGATAATATGTAATTGCAGCCATACAAACTTCTCTTGTAATTAGAAAAATCTTGCAGCATTTTACTTGGGATAAAATAATACATCGAAAGCCTATTAAAAAAAAGATAAAATATTTTCTTGGTGTTAAAAATGACAGTAATAGGAAATTTTAAAAATGAAAGAAATCAGAATAATTCCATTTAAACAGATTCAAAAGCACTTACACAGACTGAAAACAACTGCAGTATATTAGAAAATTCGGAAATTAAATGAAAATGTTATTTTGTTTGGTAACTTGGAGCAAGCTAGACTGGTATGAGATGATGATGTAAGTGTAAGTATTTACATAACAACTCAATTTCGATCTGTACAGTACAAATAAGGATCCCACAGTGAATGTTAATTTATTTTACAGAGTGAGTGACCAAAATGACATCGATGATCTTTTAGCCTTGTTAAGTCTTTAGCCTTATTAACGTTCTACAAGAGAGGTGTTCTTTCCTTATTGCTTTCTACTGTGCCACAGTCACATTTTATTAACCATTTAGGACCCTATAAACCTCTCTGGGTTGTAATGTGAAGAATCTGAAGTTGTAAAGCTGGAAAAAGATGACTGCTTCTGGATAACACCTGCCGCTTTAAATGTCAGTCATTCTTATGGAAGCTTCTCTATCTCTTAGCACTAATTTGTGCTGTCTAGTAATTTTGATGCATTAACCCCAGGGAGAGGGATAAATTATTACCATATCAAACATCTAATTTTTAAAGAACCATAAAGAGAAACAATTGTTACAATACAAACTGTGCTAATGAAGTAGCTTAAGTAAAAAAAAAAACTGAGTTAAAAACTCAATTTAAAGACTTTGCCATGTTTATGAAATAACCACTATACCGTGCAGGGCAAGTGAGCCTAGTCCTCAGTGAACGTTCTAACTTACACATAATGAGTGTCCCATATTGTCTGTTGCATCAAAAACGGAAGTGCTAACATGCTAGCCTTGACCAGAATTGGCAGCAGGAGTGAGCTATTTGGAGGTAGCTGTCTTGAGTGCAACTATCTCATCTATACATGGTGGCACATCATGCGGTGCATCCACCACCACTTTCCTCTGAGAGTGCTTGTATCTGTACCAAATTTCTGCTGTTAGCACTGTCATGTCAATAGGAAGCCGGATATATAAGGTGGTTGGTGGACTCTCAGGGTATGTGCTGTCAGCAGGTAAGGGAGGGAATCATGCATGCAGCACCACTTGACATGATGCATCACTTGATGACATGACTGTGACTGGATCACTTATAAGTAACTTATGGTATAACTTTATTTAAAGGAAATAGTGCAGGGCACTTATTTATATAATTGCAAATGCACTTATTTTTTGATATTGTGTATATTTTGGTAAGGGAAATCTTTTTTTCTGCGACCAGGGAAGAAACCTTGCATTATTTCTGATGTATATATCTGATACAATAAGCCTTTGTTTAGGAAGTCTTTTGTGTATCTTGGTGTAAGGAAATGCCTTGTTTGGGGTTTTGCAACTTTTCTTGGGGAATTCTTTTTATTTGGAGGAAATGTGTATTCTGCAACTGTTGGAAGAAAGCACCCATGCTAATCTAATGTTTATTAGACCTTTTGATGTGAGTGTCCAATACCCCTTAAGGGAAAGAAAGGGGTAATTAGACTTGCTGTCTTATGTTCACTGTGTTCAAAATAAGAAGCAGGAAATTACAGGAAGGTTTTAGAATATCACAGATAAGCGTAAATATTGTTAGCTTTGCATTGCATGGAAACCCATGTTTGGGTTAACAAATTGCATCCTGATTCTAAAAATAGTATGTGAGGCTATGTATAAAGCTGTATAAAAAGAGAGCCCTTGTACACTGAAATGTATCATTCTGATGTTCCATCTGACCTGATCACTGATACCTTTAATCAGTGGAACTGTCCTTGTCAGGACACTTGAGCGAAATAAACATCACTCTCTGCATCAAGACCCTGCTTGACAACTTGTTCAATATTGCCGTATTCCTGTGACCTACAGATTAGACCCTAAATCTAATCCGTCCTAAGGCTGTTCTGAAGTTTGGACCCAGCTCTGCCTGCTACCCAGCAACTCTGGCCAGTGTGATAGACCAGGGGGGACCATCTACAGCACCTTGATCCATAGTAAGTCAGGGGTACCAGCTCAAGTGTAACAGCACGGGAGTACACTAGCAGCGACAGTTACCCAGGTTCTGGATGACATAAAGAAGTCCAGTGGGGGCAGCAAGCTCCTCCTACAGCAACAGGAGGGGCGTATTCAGAATAACGAAAGAGACCCCCCAGACAGCAGCGACCTTTACCCAGCACACTGCACCTGCACAACCAGCCCCTCTGTCCTATGATGAGCACAGGGCTGCCGGGCTAAAGATCCAGCTGGCGGCTTTAGGGGACAAAGCATCTGCAGCTGAGCGGGCACAGGTCATCGAGGCATGGTGCCAAGAGGGAAGGGCACCAGCCATGCAGCCCAGGGGGGCGGTGCCCCCTAGAGGATCAGGGCTGTCATCTCTACCTTGCCCTAAATTTGAGGACTGTGTTGGGAATATTGATCAGCACCTGCAGGTATTTGAAAGGACCTGCAGGCTGCATGCTGTACCCAGAGAGGAATGGGTTAAACATCTGGTGCCCACACTGCAAGGACATACAGTGGAGGCCTACCGTGCGGTGCCCACAGAGGGCTGTGCGTACTATGATATAGTGAAAAGGGCACTCCTTAAACTGACCTTACCAAGAATCTCCAAGCCACCCATGAGGAGTTTGCCAACCTGCTGCGGGAGTCTGCCAGGAAGTGAGTGCGCGGAGCAGGTGCCCAGACTGTGGAAGAGGAAATAGATTTGATGTGCCGAGAACAATTTCACCGCCGGTGTGCACCGGAGGTGACAGAATGGGAGCTGGACAGGAAGCCAGGCACCCTGGAAGCAGCCGCCCAGCTGGCAGATCAGTATGTGGCACTGAGGCCACACTGGCGGAAGCACCAGGTTAACAGCCAACACCAAAGGACTGTACAAACAGAGGGACACCCCTCTTCTACTCATCCCCAAAAGCAAGCACCTAACCATTCGGGTGCCTCTCACCAGCCACTGCCCCGCCCTGACCCTGGGAGTTATCAGAGACCATCGGAGCCCAGGCTGGAGAGAAAGTGCTATAACTGCAGGAAAATCTGTCACTTAAGGATGGACTGTCCCACAGCCCCAGCGCCCTAGTCTCGTGCCCCTAGTCCGATTCCTGGGGCCCATCTCACTTACTTAACTGGCGAAGGTGAGCCAGTAGAGACTGTTTCCACCCCTGCCAGCCCAATAAGTGTGGCGTGTCTGAAGTAGACTCAGCAGAGAGAGTCACTTGTTGTTTTTTCCAAAAGACCCCCCAAAAACATGTGGAGAAACCTGTAGTTGGTCAAAGTGGGACCCCTGCAGGGTGAAGGACTTAGAGACTCAGGGGCCTCAATTACTGTTGTGAGTCCACATCTTATTGATCCTGCTGCAGTATTGCAGGGTGACACTACATAAGTTACTGTGGCAGATGAACTGGATAAGGAAGTGCCTGTCGCAAGAATGTATCTGTTCTGGGGAGATGGCCAAGAGTTACGAGATGTTGCTGTTATGGATGGCTTCCCAACTGACGTGATCTTAGGCAGCGATGTTGGGGGTGGAATTGTGACCGCATTTCTCAACTTTATTACCTGGAGCCAAGCTGCTAAACTACAGTCTTCAAAATCTAACCCTGCATAAACCAGTCCAGAGGAAAAGACCACAGCTGCTAGACAACAGCCATCACCAGCAACCACAGCTTCAGCCAGCCCAGAGAAAAGACCACATATGCTATTTCTTCGGGAAACAGCCAGCCCTTTCTCTCTGGAAAGACTCCGTCCCCTAGCAAAGCAGAAGAAGTTGTCTCTTGCCAACCTGATCTTGAGGGGTGCCTGGTGATGCTCCTGTCCCTAGCAGCGTATCCTAGCAGGGAAAAGTTCAGGGCAGCGCAGCTCTCTGATCCCTCACTGGAAGGCATGAGGTACCAGGCTGGTGACAGCCTTCCAGCAATGGAGGTGAGGAGTGTGACCTGCCGTAAAGGGTTGTTGTACCGTGTAGCTAGAAAGGTAGATGGGGATAGACCAGTTTGGGAACAAGTTCAACTGGTGGTACCACAGGGTTTCGCGTGCAACTAATGTCAGTTGCCCATGAAATCCATATGGCGGGACAACAGGGAAGAGATCAAACACTGAAGCGCCTGACACAGAACTTTTTCTGGCCTGGAATGTTGGATGACGTCCGGGCCTACTGTAAGTCCTGTGATGTGTGTCAGCGTCTCGGACGCCCCAGTGCTCGTGCTCCCCTCAGGTCCTTGCCAATAATTGTGGAATCTTTTCAGCGAGTGGTTGGGGACACAGTAGGTCCCCTGCCTGTGTCCAGTAGATCAGGGAAGAGGTACATACTCACCGTGGTGCACTACGGTACTCTGTCCTCCATAACTGCGGAAAAGGTAGTGGACGGCCTTCTAAGAGTATTTAGCAGAGTAGGGTTCCCTAGTTAGATCCTAACCGATCAAGGGACACAGTTCATGAGTGAACTGCTCCAGTGTCTCTGGGCAAAGTGCAGAGTGCAGCAACTCCGTACTGCCCCCTACCATCCCCAGACTAACAGACTGTGCGAATGGTTCAATGGCTCTCTGAAGCACATGTTACGAGCATTTGTAACTTCGGAGGGGGGGACTGGAAACGCTATCTGCCTCACCTCCTGTTTGTTTATCGGGAGATGCTGTAGGAGTCTACCGATTTCTCCCCCTTTGAACTACTATATGGCCGCAGAGTCCGTGGACCTCTTGACCTGTTCAAAGAGCCTTAGGAAGGGGAGCTACCCACCCAGGATGTTTCTGTGGTGGAGTATGTGTTGAAGCTCGGTTAGAGAATCTCATGGGGCTTGCGCAAGCTAACCTAGTGGAAGCGCAGGCGAAACAGAAGACTTGGTATGATCAGGGTGTGCGTGTTTGAGGTAGGCCAGCAGGTCCTTGTTCTGATGCCCACGAGACAGAACAAGCTCCAGGCTGCCTGGGCTGGACCATACACAGTCTCAAAACGCCTAAGTGACATCACTTAGGCGTTTTACCCCGTAAATATGTTGAAGGCATACCATGAGAGTTTGGAGTCGGTAGGAGCGGGTTGCTGCTTACCGACTGAGGAACCAGGAAGTGACCCACTACCTGACCTCCTCGCTGATGTTAGAGAGGAAGGTGGTGTAAAGAAAGAGGGCTGGGATGAGCAGTTGAGTGCCTGCAAGAGGGAGCAGCTTGAGGCAGTGCTGTGGCCATTTGCGACTCAGCTCAGTAGGAAGCCCGATCGGACTTCCTTGGTGATGCACCATGTGGACACTGGTGAGCATATGCCAGGTAGCCAACCCGCATATCGGGTCTCACCAGCGGTTAAGGATAATCTATACAGGGAGATGTGGGGGCTACTTGAGCTAGGGTCATCGTGTGGTGGAGGTAGGGTTAGGTCAGAACCAGCTAAGATAGAGACAATCCGAGACTGGCCCCAGCCCACGACCCAGTTACATGTACTGGCATTCTTAATGACTGCAGGGTACTGCAGGCGTTCTGTACCAGGCTTTAGTACTGTAGTGAAGCCCCTGACAGATCTCACTAAGAAGAAACTCCCCAAAGTAGTTGACTGGATAATTGCTTGTGAGCTGGCATTTCAGTCATTAAAGGAAGCGCTGGTTCATGCTCCAGTACTATTGGTGCCCAATTATGACAAGGACTTTATTGTGCAAACTGACGCATCACAGTATGGACTGGGAGCAGTATTTAGCCAGGTGGGCCAGATGGGCCCACCTGTGGCCTATTTGAGCAGAAAACTGCTAAACCGGGAGTTGGGGTATGCCACAATTGAGAAGGAATGTTTGGCCATTGTTTGTGCAGTGAAAAAAACTTCAACCTTATTTGTATGGACAACATTTTACTGTTGTGACTGATCATAATCCATCACAGCAATGCGAATGGAATGTCTCAACAGGAAGAGACAGATCCCCCGGGTCACCCCCAGTAACCCTAAAAACTGCGGGACCAGGAGCCAAATCATTAGGACATGGCACGCTGGTTCATCCTGTCACAATGACTATCCCACTGCTACTGTAATATTGTTTCCCTGGGAAGTACATTCTTTCATTCTCTCGTTTCCCCTATCCTTCATTCTTCTGCCTTTATTCCTTTCCTTTCATTCCCTATAGTTTTATTTGAATGGTTGTTTTTGTGACTTACATGTCCTTCCCAGTATACTAGTTTAAGTAATTAACAGTATACTATGTGTAAAAGGGTGGTAGTCTGGGTATGGGGTTCTAATAGTATGATAAGAATATTCCATTCTGTAATATAATATATCACTATGGCAAAATAGGACAATACTTTCAAGGTGCAATGAAAAAAGGATATATTTAGTATGCAGTGTATAACTTTGAGCACATTACTATGAGATAGTAAACACCTCTTGTCTCCTTTCTGCTCAGACACCCATGATACTAATATATCCACTAATATATCCTTAATTTAACCTTTTTATGTGTTGCACAGAGCACAAACTTTTGTTGGGGGATAAAAAGTAATGCAGAGGAATGGGAAGGGGGCTTGGAAAGGCTTGAAATTATGATGGAATTTGAATATTGTTAGTGATTTGCAATAAATTAATAATATTTTATGCATATAGTCAACAATTATAATTAACATTTTACATTTAATTATGAACATTTGCTTGTAGAGTTATTTCGTTACACTGTCTCTTCTTGAACTATTTTTTAACAAGGATTGCTCCAGATGCAGATAGCAGTAGATAATGAATAAAAAATGCTTTATTTCAGTTCCACTGGGCATGTGTGAACCGACTAACCAGATCACACAGGTGCATATCCACTGAGTATCTCTCCATTGCCCCAGCGATACTTTATAAATAAATCGCAATAATTGCTTTTCTATCGATGAGCGGCAATAGAAAATCAGCCTTATCGCAGTTCAATGAAAACTAGGCCCTGTAGTCATTTGCATTTCACTTCATTCTTTCCTCTCCTTCCTTTTTTACCCCTTCACCACTAACTAGCATTCCTTGTTTCCTATCTTCAACTCTTCTCTCTTGTCACTCCATGCCTTCATCTGTCCCTCTTGGTTACTCGCTCTCTCTGTCTCTCAATGATTCGATCCTCTGAGGTGGCCACAGTTCCGCTCCATCTTTCCTGTCTGTCTTGTCAGAGCTGAAGCACAGTTGTGTTTAACGCCTCAGTAGCTCAAGCAAGCCGATGCGTGAACTGCTTCCTGATTGGATGTCGTGTGGGAGTGGCAGGTTGCTCGTTTTCCCCAAGTGATCTCCTACCTTCAGTTCAATGCTGGCATGAGCCACATAGCAATCTTGTGCCGGTTTCCTGTGCAGCATCTAGCAGCAGCAAATATATCAAACATTAATATTTGAAACAATATTTAATGTTTTCTCTTTACTTATGATATGAGAACATGGGAGTACCCTGATTATATGATGTCACTAGGTACAGTGAGGGGCAACATCCAGCCTTTAAAGGGGCCTCATAGAGAAAGGAGAGATTGCACAGTGCACTTCCTCCTCCTCCGGGTATGCCACGTCAACTCTCTGCACTGGGAGGAAGACGGTTAGCCCATTCTAACATCGCGAGTAACGTGGTAGGTGGCCACAATAGAAGGCTCGTTGGTCTTGTTGCCCACTGGAGATCTAGTGGCATGTGTTTGGCATATGTGTTCAGCTTTAAAAGGTAGCAATAATAACAAGATTGTATTTTAATTGCTTTAAATGTATATGCTGTTATTTCTCCTATTACTACATAGTCCAGACGTTAAGATGAACTAGTGCAGTAAGTCATATTCATACATAATATAAATGTAAGAGCTACACATCAATCAAATGAACACTGGTTTTGCTATAGGGCCTAATCTATGTATGGAAATAGGGCTCAGAGGTGTGTAAATATTAACAGACATTTCAGGGTAAAACAAAATGCTTAATTGTTATTGTGTATATTATGTGGAGTCTAATAAATTCATTTCTCTTTTCAAAATAAAAGTGTCTATTTAAAATAACCTTTGTGATCTTAATTAATCTGTTTTTTTTCTGTTGCTGATTTCAAAGAAATGGAAAAGTTGGTACAAATAAAAAGAAAGCATATAATTTATTTTAAATCAGGAGTTTCCATCTCCAGCAAAGATTTAAACTCATGGTACAGTAGCTATGAACAAGACTGGATTAAAGAGCTAAGCTACCATGCTGACTCTATCAAAGCTTGACTCTGTATATCTCCATTATCTGAACAGCTCTGTTAACCAAACCTATTATCTTTTCCCCCTTGGTTATCAACTTGAGAAAGTGAAAGCAACTTTCTATAATGGCTCACAGACTGATGATTAACATTTTACATGTCCCAGCTGGTAGGTAAAAGAACTGTTTAGTGGACATTTAGGATGCCTAAGAGGAGAAAGCAAGAGTCAAGTTGCTTTATTAAGTTGCACTGCTTCATTAATCACCATCTTTTTTTTTATTGCACTGCTTACAGCCAAATTCATTGTACATTTCCGGAATAAGGTTGAATCAAAACCGAGGGCGCTTAATGCACCTTGACATCTGGCCCAGCAGCTGGCTGTCCGCTATATCATTCTTAAGAAGTGTCTAGAGTCACATTTGTTTTGACCATTGCAACTCTCTTGAATAATGCAACCGCAGAGGGCAATGAATTATCACAAAGTAGCTTCTTTCTAAAACCCCAAGTTATTTGGACCCCTGCCAGCCACAGCACTTCATGACTATGTACAATCAGACAATTGAACTGATTTAACTTTGCCACTCCTGGAGTTTCATCGCAGTTAACCTGGGATGTAATGTATTTGGGAAGGGATTAGGGGCATTTGTTGTCATGCTTTGTGCTTTTGTTACCAATGGGAATGTTCATTACAATCTCAACTAGGGCACCCTTTCTTGTTAATTTACCACTGCATTGGTTTACGGAGATGAGGGCTAACACCATGTAATGGCAATAGAAAACTAGGTTGAAACATAGGTTAACTCTTCAATTAGAGAATTAGAGTTAGGGCCACATATTGTTTATAAATAAATAAATTATATATATATATATATATATATATATATATATATTATTTATTTATAAGCAATACGTGGCCCTAACTCTAATTCTCTAATTGAAGAGTTAACCTATGCTTCAACCTTTTTAACCTTTCTTGTTGTAAATTAACAAGAAAGGGTGCCCTAGTTGAGATACAGACACCTTTCTGGTGATGCACACATTGTGTGAAAAAGAAACCTTGGTGAAAATCATTGTACAGCTGGCACCTCCTTGCATTACCCCCTTAATAGCACAAATAATAGTATTTCCCCTCAAAGTTACATCATTTTGTGGGGCCGGAATGTTGATTCGGCACGATTGTTGGAGGACTGTTTCTGAAACAGTCAGGATTACCAGTCAGTCGTGAATGTCAGGTTCACGCTGTCCATATCGGGGAAACTGTTGTTGGCATTTTCTTAATTGCGGTAACGTACCCAACCCAAAATCATTTATATTTTAAAGCAGTGTGTTGGGCACCTATCAGACTATCGCTTAAGCCTTGCCGGTATGGTTAACACATCATTTATCTATGAATGAATGATGAGAGTGATCATGGATTTGACTAATACACCATATGTAACACAACATGTCTGATCTAATATTCATTTATTATTATAGTTGGGCATTTATTGCACTAATTTAATTTGCCAACACAGAGTGCTTGCTGCTGAGTTGGACATATGCCTGTTTGCATAGTGTAAACTCCAAAAATTTGCACTGTGCACAGGATTTCTAGAGGATGGTTTCCACACCTCCAGAAATGGCATAACCAGCATGTAAGGAATGTGACTTTTAGCCAGTGTTGGGTCACTCTCCAACCCTTTTCCATCCACTTCAAATACATGGGCAACGCTGTGTGCACTACTCTAAGGTGCGCACAGCTCCTCAAAAGCCAAGCAGTGTGTAACATGACATATTACAAACTCCTGAATGAGCAGGACAGTTACCTAAAATCAACATTAAAATTAGGACTTTGCTGTTCTCCCCTCGCTGTTCAGTCTGCTTTCACTACCTGCTGCTGCTCGTGGCTTAAGCTCAATAGCTGCTTGTCTGAATTCTGGATTGCGGAGGAAAAAGGTTAGGTACATGAAATATAGAAAGTAGAGCAATGAGCGAATACTCTAGGGCTCCCTTCCCCCAACCAACTCCAACGTTAAATCAATAGCACCCACATTTAATAATTAGACCCACCTCTCTTTAGCCAGCCTCAGCATCAAATGAATAAAATTTACACTTAATAAATAGACCAATAACCCCTCATCTATTTGTGACATGCTTACTATATTTGATGCTACAGAATAATAAATAATACAAATTATAATGGTATAATCCTCAAACAACCCCAACATTAAATTAATAGTATTAACCTTTAATAAATAACCCCCCACCCCCCAAAAAAATAACACCAACATAAATTAATAGTATTCACATTTAATAAATATATACCTATCGGTCCCCCCCACTATTAAATTGGTATTTACATTTAGTCATCCAACTAACCTCAGATCTATACTAAGATGCCCACCAGCCTGGGTAATTGCACAGAGAGAAGAACATCATCTGACTTAGGTTGGATTATATGACACACTGAGTAATGCTGTTTGAAACTGGGGTATTTAAGGGGGGAAACTAGCTGGGGCTTTAAACAGTCTGTTTGATTAAGATGTACCTTAAAATTTAAACTCCAACAGTATTAAAGCAGCTCTCAATTTTTGTATGTACAATGCCATCATACATTAGGTCAGTATAAAAAAGCAATATGTAGATTGTCCCACCATAACAAATAAATATTCACCCACACTTTGTTTCCAGCAAGTCATTAAGAGTACACCTTACCCTCCTTTGTTCAGTGCTGAATATTTCAGAGGCAGACATCTGACTGCCTCTGTTGCTGCCTGTACCGTTTGTACAGCAGCGGTGCTCATGTCACGCTCCACAGGACAAGAGCAAGAGAGAGGAGAGAGGAGCCGGCACTCATACAAGCTAAGGAAAGGAGGAACAGATCACAAAGATCCATGTCTGTATGCAGTCAGGTAGCTGGTCCCACAGCATACATATACGCGCACATGCAGAGTTGAGCACACATCGGACTCTTGCATCTCCTATCGACTGAAGAGGCTGAATATGTACATGCTTATGTGGGTGTATGTATGTCTGATGTAAGGCTGGTGTAAACCTAACGTATATGATGCATTTGCAGAGCCAGATGCATCTTTAGATGCCTTCATCATGTGCGTAGATATGCTATTTTTGTCAGTGGCTTTTTGAGCAGAAATTACGCCCAACTTGCATCCAACTCAGCATCAGGACCACAATGTCTATAGAAATTATTCAACAAAGGGGATTTGCTAAAAAGACTGCACTTTGTGTATAAATTTATATAAATATACAGTCATGTGAAAAACAAAGTAAACCCTGTTTCAAATCTGTGTTTTTACCTATTAGGATATAAATAACAAGTGTCTATTTTTTCCTCACCTAAAACAGATTTTACTTTTTATTTATTGAACAAAATTTTACGAAGCCGTCTGTAAGAAAATAAGTACAGCCTTACTGCTTTCATATACATTGAAAAGCTATTTTAGCCAGGTGCCGCTAACCAAGTGAGCTTAATTTTTTGATCACCAGGAGCTGCTACCATCTCTATATAAAAGCAGGACATTTGGTTGTTCGGACTGGAACACTGAGTTTTACAAATAATGGCTTTGGAATGCCTATATCAAAGTACAGGGGGTAGTTTACTAAAACTTCTGAAAAGGAAAAGTGGATACATGTTACTGCATACTTATTTGAAATCTCTTCCATCCTCCTTTTGCACAGCCTATTTACAGTCTGTACTGTTTCTATTTTTATGTTCAAAAATACCAATAAAAAGAATTGATTGAAAAAAATATATAAAATGGAGGTGTTGCCCATAGCAACTAATCAGATTCTAGCTGTCATTTGTATATTATATGCTAGAAAATGATAGCTAGAATCTGATAGGTTGCTATGGGCAACATATCCACTTATCCTTTTTAGAAGTTTTCGTAAATACTACCTCTAGACTTCAACCCCATTGAGATGATGTGGCAGGATCTTAAGAGAACTGAATAAGTAAATAAGGTATATACTAATAAACTCATACAGACGATGATTACTTCAAGTTATTGCTGCTAAAGGTGGTTATATAAGCTTTAAATCATAATTTCCTTTTCCCTTACCTTTTCACATATAGCTTGTCCATGTTGGCTTCTTTTTGTTTGAATAAACAATGACAAATAAAATCTATTTGTCACATAAGATTAGATTTATGGGGCCTGATTCATTAAGCAAAGTAAAGTAAAAAAATTATTATGTTTTCTCCTGGACAAAACCATGTTAAAATGCAAAGGGAGCAAACTAGATTTTTATTATTTTATTTTTTATTTTATTTTGCACAAAAGGTAAATACTGTATGTTTTTTTTTCATGTAGGACACAAATACTTGATAGCTTATTTGTACACTGAAATTTAAAGTTAATTTAGGACATGTCCTACCTCAAATATAAATCTGACATCACATTTTACATTTACATCCCCCTTGAATGCAACATGGTATTGCCAAGATGAAAAGTTACTAATTTTTTTGCTTTACTTTCCTTAATGAATCGGGAAGCCCATTATGTTACTGATGAATAGATGATTATTAATTATGTTCTGGAAAATAAAAACACAGATTTGAAAGTAGATGTACTTACTATTTCGCATGACTGTATTGTTCTATTATTAAGATGTAATATTTGGTGATTCCTTTGCATACATAGGGATTATTTCCTTTTAGGTCCCATAAAGGTAAAACTTGGAAACTGATGACAAGTTGTCCTGTTAATTTGGGTTAACCAGAAGTTTTAATTTTCAAAAAATAATTATTGTGAATTAAACAGCTGAGTAAAATGGGTATCGTCCTGAGAAAACTGGGGCATATGGGAGTCTTACTGTATATTTACTGCGGCTTTGTGGAAATTATCATTACACAACTAGTTATATAAGCTTGTAGCATGGAATTGATTTAGCCACTTTGCTTGCAGACAAGACAATACCATGCAGTGTTCTTGAGTATAAACATAGATTGGCATTCTGTACTGGCTTGTCAGGAGGGTGAGCCTTTTTTATACTGTATTAACCCTGTATTGTGCTATTATAAGCTATATGTTATGTAGAGACTCAGTGTTTCAAAAGTGAATGTTTTGACCTTTAACGTATATTGATTAACTGTAAGATTCAAAGAGAAAAGTACAATAATTATACATAATGCATAGATATAATGTATAGTTAATGGGAACAGATTTATTTATAGAAATACTACAGCATACCAGCTAATATTTTAGGTAATGCCCATCCATCCAAACCTTTTTGGACGAGGTGACACTCATTTTGGATGATAACATGTCCCATATGGTAGGACTAGCTTGGAAAAATCTGCACTGCTAACAGCTATGTTCTGGGTTTTCTTTTTTTAAAAAACATTTCTCCATATTATGATAGCCAGGGATTTGTAAGAGTTTTATTTAAAAACACAATTATGTTCTCCTTTATTCTAACAATATGTTAGTTGTTTGAATTATTAACCAGTTAGTCCCTGCACTGCCGGGTAACTCAGCGTGCCTGGAGGGGATGAGGTGGTAAATTTCACACTCATGATAATCTCAACTCTTTTCTAGTTTCTCAAACACTGTGTCTCCATCAGAGTCATGTTCTCTTTTAGGGGTTGCAGACCTTGGCAAGGTCAATCAGGGGTTAACACAGGAAACACATGGCCTATAAATAAATGGTGTTAAAACACTTACACAAATATCAGGAAATGGGGAAAGCCACTTGGCAAATTTATTAAATGGCCATGTAAGGTAAAGGACTGAATCTAGTTGATCAAGAGGTAATGAGATTACGAGGAATTGATTTTGTCTGTGATAAGGTTAAAGTTGTTGAGATCAATGTAATCATGAAATGTAAAAGACATACAATGGCAATGATGTAATATTGTTGCAAAGGATTAACTTAAAATTGCATTCAACAATGACATGAAATAATGACAATCAATGAGAACAATATATAGCAGTAATAAGCATTAATAGCATTGGTGAAATGACAGATTCAGCAATGAGAAAACTCTTAGTAACACTATTCACTGAGAACTGTGATAGTTATTCTAGCTTTCTAGAATGTGGCTGTGTAGCTTTTCTTGTGTAGCTTTTCTGTGTGCTTTTCTTGGTCTCTTTTCATAGCATTATCTTTAGGACTGTGTCATCTTTCACCCCTCCACCAACACAAACATTTGTCCACATTGCATCTGCCTTACTCCACTCACCTCTAGCTAACACCCATGAACTGTTGTCCTATTTATTATCTCTAACAAGTCCAGCCTCCACCTGTCACCACAAAATAAAAGGTCACACATCTTACAATCCCCTTACCTATCTTTCTCTCTTTGCTTCTATTAGCCGGTGATATATCACCTAATCCAGGTCCCCCACACTCCTCACACACACATACATCAGAGCACTACCGCTCTATAGCAAACCTCAAACACATCACCTGTCCCCTCTCTTCCAAAGTCCTTTAAATGTGCCCTTTGGAATGCACGCTCTGTTTGTAACAAACTTACCTCCATACATGATCTCTTCCTCTCAAAAAACCTCAACCTTCTGGCAATAACAGAAACATGGCTCATGCAATCAGACACTGCCTTACCTGCAGCACTTTCACATGGTGGCCTCCATCTCACCCACACCTCCAGACCTGAAGGCAGACAAGGCGGTGGGGTTGGACTACTTCTCTCCCCACAGTGCACGTTCACAGTTCTACCAAATGTCCCATCACTCACGTTCACATCTTTTGAAGTACATGTTGTTAGGATTTTTAACCCGTTCTCTATGCGTGTTGTTGTCATCTATTGCCCCCCTGGTCCAGTTTATTGAGGATTTCTCTGCATGGCTCCCTCACTTCTTATCTTCAGACATCCCCACCCTCATCCTGGGTGATTTCAATATCCCCATTGATAACCCAGCTTCCAAAGCTGCTTCCAAACTGCTCTCTCTAACCTCCTCACTTGACCTCTCCCAGTGGATTGAATCATCTACTCATCAGGATGGCCATTGCCTTGATCTTGTTTTCTCTAGACTATGCTCACTTTCTAATTTTCTTAACACATCCTTCCCCCTCTTGGATCATCACCTTATCAGCTACACGCTCACCCCCACTGCTCTAACCTCTCTACTGTCTAACACTACCAAGCCTTCTCATACCCGCAGAAATCTTAATTCTGTTAATCTTCCACAATTTTCCAACTCTCTCCAACACCTTCTCTCACCTATCTCTACATTCTCCTCCCCTGAGATGGCAGTACCTCATTTTCACCAAACCTTAACATCAGCCCTTGATCAAGTGGCTCCAGCGACACTACATACTACACGTCTACTTCAATGTCAGCCATGGCACACTACAGCAACGCAAAATCTTCAAAAACTTTCCCGTAAAGCAGAACGTTACTGGCGTAAATCTCACACCGCTAATGACTTCCTTACATATACTGGTATCTACCACTGCTATCGAAATGCTCTGGACACTGTAAAACAAACATACTTCCAATCTCTTATCTATGCCCAGGCTTCTAACCCCAAACTCCTTTTTAACACATTTAAATTACTTCTCAATCCTCCCACTCCAAACCCTCCGTCTACTATCAATGCACAGCATCTTGCTTCCTACTTCAAGTACAAGATGGATAAGATCAGACTAGAAATGGTATCCTCTTCCTCGACAAGCAATCGGCTCAATTCCTTCGCACCACCCTCTGAAACCCTCTCTTCATTTGATCCCACAAATGAAGAGGAAATTTCTACTCTCTCTCACTCACTCGCACAATAAAACTCTCCTCTGGTCTACAAACTTTCAAGCGTTCTCTGAAAACCCACCTCTTCAGACAAGCTTATAATATTCCTCAACCACCCTCTTAACCTCCCTAGACTACACTATTGCCGCCCGTTACACAATTTCATACAAGACAACTACCATCTGAACAACATTGTTGTGTGACAGGATCATTTAGCTTACAAATCACTTTTACCTTTGCAGTCTGGCTGGACCAAAAGGCAAAATGTAGACTTAACCTCATGTATCAAACTCCCATTATCCCATAGATTGTAAGCTTGCGAGCAGGGCCTTCTCACCTCGTTGTCTGTTTTACCCAGTTTGTTTCTTACTGTATTTGTCCCCAAATTGTAAAGCGCTACCGAATATAAATTAAATAATGATGATAATGAATTATTAAAGGATTTAATGAAAGGAGCATCTTTCAGCAAGGTTAGTAACACTTTTGTTGCAACTGTTATATTTGCTTAGGAGAAGAATTACTTCAGATTTCAGAATAATTTCCACCTTCAGATACAGGGGAGCAGTATAGAGGCCAATTTGGCCCCATGTTAATAATTTTATGTGCAATATAGAGCTGACCCTGTTAACCGATATGCCCAGCAAATCACACACTGGTTTAGATATGTGGATGACATTTCTATGGAAATCTGGTGAACTAAGCCTTTTAAATATGGTTGAGACTGTGTATAAATCAAATGATACAATCAAATTTAGATTGACGAAGGACACTAAAACTATAGTTTGTTTAGATGTGGTGGTGTTTATAAAGGACAATAGTATATCTACAGTTATGATGATTATGTTACACTGAGATAGCTTTCATCCACCAGGAGTTCACCAGAGGATCACTGAAGAGTCTAACTGATTAGGGTTGGGAGATAACACTAGATGATGAGAAATTTGAAAGGAGGGTCAAATAGGTTTTAGATACATTTAGAAAGATGTTATATATATATATGGCTGATGACATGAATAAAGCCTTTAAGAAATGCTCCTTCACATTAGCACTTTTTATTCCTCGATTTCCATGTCTAGTGTACAATACAGTATCACTGATTCTCCACCTGTGTTAATCTGAATAAGGATATATCAATAGTAATTTTTTTAGACTAAAATATAACAGACTACAGAGTCAAACGGGCACTCCACTCAAATGCTGCTAGTAGCTACACCAGGGCAATACACCTATTGGCCCAAAGCATTAAAAACTACAATATTATGAGCAATTGACAAGTGTTTCTGTATACACCGAAAGGGATAAACAAGTTAAATGTTTATAACTAACAATCTTGTCCAGATATTTTGAATTCGGAGATCATCAGTCTGGATCTCATGAAATATTACTTACTAGACTTCAAACTTCAGAAAGCCAAGTTGGACTCCAAACAAGATCTGTATTTTTCACCATGCCTCAAAAGCCAGAAATCCCCTATCCACCACACGGTTCAATAATACCACTGCTCCTTCTGTTTCAGCTGTGTATCCTTACCATCGGCGTCTGAATAGATAGACACTCCCACCACTATTAACATATGCGTCCTTACATTGGTCCCAGGGTCCGGTCACATGTAGGGGGATGTAAAAAATGCCAAACGTAGCGTAATACCTTCAGATAAAAGGGCTTTTCATTTATTATTCAATCAGGTTAAAAACAACTAAAAATGGACCCGTACCATGTTCACAGTAACATTAGCATATCGTACACATTGCTCATACCCGGGATCGAGCGAAAAATGCACCAATATAGAACAATAGTGTCCAGGATAAGTCCACAGGTAACAGATTAATACTCAAATTCTCACTTTTCGCATCAACGCATTTCAGCTCTCTCTGAGCCTTTCTCAAGATGATAGTGGGAGGAACAAATTTACCAGCTATAAATACTGAATAGTTAATTGACCCATAGAAGCACTTGTACCTTAAAGGGACACATTCCATTACCAAACATTTAAAACCAGCATGATACACAATTATAAAGTGAATTTAAAATAATTTAAAATAATAAATATAAAATACAATAAATATAAAATACAATATTTAAGAGGAAACCCAGGCAAACACGAGGTGAACATACAAATTCCAAACAGATAAGGCCATGGTCGGGAATTTAACTCATGACCCCAGTGCGGACAAATATTAATGCTCTTCTGTAATGACCCCTAATGGAGCAAAAGCCAACCCTTTAAAAATAGTAGTCGAGGTTCTGGAGATGTTTAAAAACCTGTCCACTTTCCTCTAGGAAGGCACTGCGTATTCATTCTAAAATGGGAAATATCCAAAAATGCCTAGCGTCCACCACTTTATTCTGCAAAATAAACTGTTCTTCATACATTATTAGGCAGAATCAGACACATAACTATGAGTATACTGCAGTCTGCTTGGAACACCCCAATATGCCCATAATCAGCAGACTCAGCTCATCATAAAGAGCAAAAATGCGCTGCTTCTGCATCATTCAACATCATCTTCATTTGCCAACCTCTCTCTCTCTCTCTCTCTCTCTCTCTCTATATATATATATATAATATAAATGTCTAGTGGCGTGTGTTAGTCTGTCTGTGTGTGTGTGAAAAAAAAAAAAAAACAAGCTGCAGCGCCACCTGCTGGGCAAAGTTATACACTGACCTATATATTTCTTGAAGGAGAAGTGACAGTTGGGAGTGGTTGGTGGTTGCCGGGGATAACAGTGGGGAGTTTTTAACACCTTAAGTAGCATGATTTGACTAGAATGCATGAGTATCATGCACGGGTTAACTGACCTACTAAATTCTTAATGTGTGTGGAAAAAAAAACTCAAAAAGGGCTGAAATTTGGTATACTGACATTATTGACGAGTTGAGGGGTCAAACTCATTTTCGTGAGGTAATTTTACCTCATGAACACACATGTGTACAGTGGCGGATCCAGGGGGGTACGATCGGGGCAATCGCCCCCCCCCCCAGCAGGGGTTTGCTGCCGACGGCTGCACAGTATGTGCAGGTCCGTTTGGCAGTGACAGTGTGCTGCCCGGCTGCTCTGATTGTGTTTTAAACACAATCAGAGCAGCCGGGCAGCACACTGTCCCTGCCTGTCACTGCCGAGCGGACCTGCACATACTCAGAAGTTGGAAAGGGGGCGGGGCCCAAATCGCCCCGCCCTAACATTCCCCCGGGGAACAAACATTTTCTAGATCCGCCCCTGCATGTGTAGCGGCGTGTGTTAGTGTGTGTGTGTGTCTGTGGAAATAACTATTTTCTCAGAAAGGGCTCATCCGAATGACCTGAAATTTGGTATACTGACATTATTTGACAAAAAAAATGCATGAGTGTCATGCACGGGTTAACTTGTGTATATATATATATATATATATATATATATATATATACTTTTTTTCATTGCAATGATTGTAAGAACGTGTGCATCAAGCAAGAAAGGCAGACAGAATATGGGGATGGGAATAGGGGGGATAGGATCTTAATGTCATTTTTTGATTGTTGCCTTTGTTTGAAGTACATCTTATCTGTTACATATTGTAAAAGTAAAAAAGTTTTTAGATAAATGCAAAATACTTTTTCCTTCAACAACTGTAAAACATGTGAATTTAAATGTGGTGGTTAATAATTTGTGTTTGTGACAGAATGGACCGTCAATGCCACCCTGTCTGTTGTTGCTGGGAACCGGCTGCGCTTACTTTGCCACTGTTCCATTTCGTTATCCCAAATGCTCCCTCTTGCCGCAGTAGGAGGGCTTATAATGCTGCCACCACTGGACTCCTATGCCGGCATCCAGGTTTCTTCTGGGTCACTGATGCTGCTAGCATGTCTCGTTGCTGGTGTACCTGGGCTGGTTACTCCGGACCTCTTACTATGGATCCAGGTTGCTGTGAATAGATCCCTCCTGGCCTATCACATGGACCAGGGCTGCTGGGTAGCAGGCAGAGCGGTGGTACTGGAAATGCTTGGGTCCAAAACCTCAGAGACAGCCGGAGAACGGATTAGGTTTAGGGTCTAAACTGTAGATCACAGGAATACAACAATATTGAAGATGGTTCCAAGCAAGTCTTTGAAGTAAGATGTTTATTTGCTCTCACTGATTAAAGGTATCAGTGATCAAGTCAGATGTTGAACTCAGAAGAACACTTACATGCTCACACAGCTTATCTTTTATACAGTTCAGAAATAGTCTATTTTTAGAATCAGGATATACTCTATTTACACAAACATGAATTTACATGCATTTTAAGGCTAACAAAATTTACACTTATCTATGAAATTCTAGAACTCTGTGATATCCTACACCTGGGGGTAAATGTATGAATCTCCGGATTCTTCATCTCCAGCGTGTTCAGCCTCTTCAGCGCTTAAATTTAAAGCGGTGCTGCATTGTAAAGGGAAACTTCCCTTTACAATGCAGCGCCGCTTTAAATTTAATCGCTGAAGAGGCTGAACACGCCGGAGATGAATAATCCAGAGATTCATACATTTAACCCCTGGTTTTCAAATGCAGAGAAACCAGGAGCCAGTCTTAATTAAAAGTTCCTGCCTTCAATGTTGGACCTTCACACATCAAAAGATCTAATTAATATGTGGCCTTTCATCAGACTGTTCGGAATACATATTCACACAGAACAACAAAAGGACCCACAGCAAGCCACTTCCCCAAATCACAATACACCAAAGGCTTAGTAAACACAGGCTCATTGTATCAGATATATACATCAGAAATATGCATATCATATAGCAAGGTTAAACAGAAAAAACATCTTTTCTACCCTGGTCTCAGAGATAACGATATCCTATCTCACAATAAATAAAAATAAGTTCCCTGCGCTATTCGTTTTAAATAAAAAAAATTACCAAAAGTTATTTAATAGTGATCCAGTTACAGTTTTCATGTGTGGTGAGGTATTAATTTAACTGCAGGACAATTTAATTGATTGTGTAGGCTATTTAATTCAATAGATGTGTGCCTTTTTTAAGTGGGGTGACAGGACTATTAATTTAATGCTGGGATGGTTTGGGGGCTATTTATTGAATGTGTGGCTGAATTTGGCGGAAGGATGGCTATTTATTAAATGTGAATAATATTTTATGTAAGGGCAGGTTGTAGTGGAACAATTCAAGTGTTAAAAGTGAGTGCTATTGATTTATTAGTGGGGCAGGTTGGGGGAAGAGAAACCTAGAGGGTTCATTCATTGCTAGGATTTCCATATTTCATGTTCCTATCCATTATCCTAACTGGAACCCAACATTCCATAATCCAGACAAGCAGCAACTTAGCTTAGGACACGAGCAGCAGCAGGTAGTGAAAACTTCAAGAACAGGTAGAATAGAATGGGACAATCTGTCAATTGTCCTGATTCTAGTGAGGCAGTCCCGATTTTGTCGGCTTCACACCTCTCAGCTAGTGACCTGAGGGCTGCGTGGACCTAACAGTAGTATTTGAAGTGTATGGGAAAGCGTTGTGGAGTGTTCTAGCACTGGATACAATGATAGCCCCGCTCCTTGCATGCTGGTCATGTTCACTCTGTAGGCGTGGCATGGAACCCTCCCCCTTGAAATCCTGCCTTTGCCCATGAAAACAGCAATGCATTTAGATGTCTGAACATTATATTTTATTTGTTTTATATATATATATATATATATATATATATATATATATATATATATTGTTAAGTGCGTATTGTCGCTAACCAATAACGATTGTCGAACCTCGATTTGTGTTTCCAAAGCACTAAGATTTATTCTCAAAAAGTAGCAGAATAATTCTAGCGAAATAATAATAATAATAATAATAATAATAATAATAATAAGTACAGCCGTTACTTATCGCAGGCGCTCTGGATCCAGTGTGCAGTCCTTCAATCCTGAAGTCTGGGGACAAGATGTCTGAACACTAGATGTGAAGCTGCTGCTTATATGCACACAGAAATACAGTAATACAATGAAGATGGTATAGCTTGCTTCTATTGGTCCAGGTTTCAGGAAGGTCCAAGGGGTTGTCAATCATTGGCTAGTTCATCCTAAGGAATCCAAAGGAGGGGGTCATCTCTCCAGGGGGTATGCTCTGCTCTTCCCGCCAAGATTCCTTAGTCTTAAGTAGTTCATAATTCCCTATCATTCATAACTTGTGTATGCACTCTACGATTCCTTTGCAGAGTGAACCAAACAGTAGCAAATGTTAAGAGGTTTATTATGATACCACACATGATATGATTCCTTCAACCTGTTCCATATATTTCACTAATGTGCATATAACTTATAATATAAAACATAAATACTACTATACAACTATGTGTTGCAACTACCATTAATGTGTACTATTTTAAAAGTATGCGTGTTTATGCGAATGTATGGTAAAAGACCAATTACTGTTGCTGCCACATGTAGTAGCTGCGTACGCCCTTCCACGCCGTAGCGTGCCCTTGTATGCCGTAGCGTACCGTACGCATCTTTTCAGACAAAGACAACCAAGTTTGCTCGATTTTAATTGAAATGACTTTATCCAATTTGCTGACTTAGACAATATATATATATATATATATATATATATATATATATATATATATATATATATGTATATATATATATATATGTATATATATATATTATATGCCATTTTACGACTTTTACTTCAATGTTGGTGAACCTTTGTAAAAACATGTGAGTTAGGAATTTTTTTTACAGATTTTTTTTTTATGACCTTGATATTTTTAGAGTGATTTTTGCAGCTACAAAAAAGAACACTGTGTTTTATACTAAAAATGAAAGAACAGAATAATTTATGGAAAATAATTTCCTAATTTGCTGTCCCTAAAGACTGAAGAAGTCTAAGAAATAAAGATAAGTTGCAATGTGTCTTTTCATACAATAATCAGAATGGAGGCATCAGAGTCACTGAGTCAGGCTTTGTAATACAAACCACCCCATGGTGTGCATGATTATCTCGCAGCACTCCTTCATCCAGCCATTCCCTCATGTTGAGAAAGCGTTACCTAATTGCTCCTGAATATTGGTATAATGATTCACTGTTCCTTATGCTAGTAGTAACCAGCTGCTTGTATAACATATAGTTAAGTGTATGCTTTTTTCTAGTTAGAAACAAATTGTGCGCCCAGACCTAAATAATAATAAAAAACTAAACTGAAAACAAAACGCCTCCCATAAAATCCACATTGTGCATTCCCATTAACATTCCCAAGCCCGCTGAGAGTAAAATAACTGAAGATACGGATGCTTTATTTTGTCATATAATTGAATGTTTATCAGTGAGCTCCTGCGGTTACATCGTGGGATATGATAAAAATATACAATTTATCATGGTATCAGGTAATGTGCCTGTTACTGCTGCAAAAGAAGTATACAGATATTTAAATAAACACAAAGAAATAAACATAAAATTAAATTTTATATTAGCTGTAATTATAAGTGGGAAAGTTTAACATGAACATTTTGCCAATGTATTACATATGGCCGATAAGACGCATTGACATAAAATAATTAACAATGTCCGTGGGGGTAGGGGGAGACTAGATTTCTTTGATGCCTGTGACTGGCCAGGGTAATACACTGCATACATCACTGGCCAAGAGTTTTAGACTTGCCCAGAGATGTGATATATGTGAAACTTTGTGTCATACAGTAACACGTAGAGGTGTGGAAAGTTTAGTTAGCCCAGATCATTATCAAACTACAAATATCCTCAGGGCTAAAAAAAAATGTTTAACCAATCTGTGTCCAGGAACCATGGTCAGTTGAATGAAGAATTCCGCACACGTTTGTTAATTCATTGGTTTGTATTATGTGGAAACCGTATTCCACTTTGCATACTGGGCAGGATTTTAGTTGTACATACAAATGGACAGGTTACTTAGAATCTACTGGCCTACTCTATATAATTGTTACTGCTGAATATGTACTCAATTCTTAAAAAGCTGATCTATTTTAATGAAGCAGAGCAGTGTGATGATGATGGATTGATGTGCGTGGTTATGCTGTAGTGATTTTTTTTTTACTCACTCACCTATTATGTAACTTGCCAACAGATTTTAACCATAGTTGCCAACTCCCGGAAACTTGGGTGCGAGACTGGAGGGCGGGAGGCAAATGACGCAATTGGCCTCGTCTCGCCCCCTCCCGCCCTCCAAAATGGCGGGATTCACCAAGAATCGCGTCAAATGACGCGTTCTCGGTGAAATCCGGGATGCGGGAGAAATGCCATCTCCCCCGGGAGCCCGGGAGACTGACCCGAATTTCGGGAGTCTCCCGGACTTTCCGGGAGAGTTGGCAAGTATGATTTTAACCCATAACATAAACTGTGCTGAATAAAGCATAATCATAACCGACTGCATTGTATATCAAATGAATCCATTTAGTAAGCTAGAAGGTAATGCAAATGACTTCAAAGCAAAGCCTGCTCTGATAGGGTTAATGACCTAACGCAATGTATAAAATGTGAGCTTAGAAATACTGTCCTGTGTTTATTCTGTGACTTTGTATTGTCACTTTTAAGGGGAACTGAACAGCTTCAAGGACTTCATGAGGTGAGCTATGTCCTGGTATAGGAGTGGTTTTTGGCATGGGCTGTGACCACATGATGACTTGCTATATTTTATATAGGCAAATATAATTCTGTTTCCAAAATACCAATTACAATCAATATAGCTAGTGATAACCACATATTCATAAATAGTATGATGAAGGGAAGCCCATACATCAAATAAAGCTGTCTGTTACACAGGGAATGAGAGGAAATAAGTACCAGCTCAACAAATACACTCTGTTTCGTATCTGCAGATTTGTATTAAATGTATTAATTATAAAATTAGGTCTGTGTGACACTCCCCAGAAAAGATATGTTACTGGCACGGATTCTTGCCAAAACTGAAGACTACTTTCTGGTATTGACACTGCTAAGCAGGGAAGCGTGGAGTCTAACATGCCTCTGCGGTCTTCACCAGGGACCCCTGCAAGGGAGTTTGGGTTTCGCAGCTAGAGACGTGCAGGTAATGGCCCTCCAAGTAAGCCACCAACGAAGCATTAGGTGACCAATCGTAATCGTTTGCAAATCAGAGTCAAGCCATGTGGACAGATCAGGTACCGAATGGGCAGACAGAAGCGAAGTCAGGAAGCCAAAGGTAAATCAGGAGATGCAGTCAAGCCGAGGGATAATCCAGAAACAGAATCAGGGGTAGCCGGGGCAGAATCCAGGGGGTCAGGCAGAGTGCAAGAAACTGAGCAGGAATGCTGGAGCATTAGAAGACCTAGATACTCTGGCACCCACCTGTCCGCCGACAGGAAGCAAATGAGCGTCCCATTGCTAAGCAACAGGGACGCAATGGAGAACTATGCATGCGCGCATCACGGAGGCCCGGGCTGGTAGAAGGGAGCATTCCGTTACTTAGCAATGGGACGCGCTGCCAGCAAAGGAAGGCGACTGTTCCTGGCACTTACTGTGCATGCTGGGACGGCGCCTGTCAGTTACATTTTAGCATTGGGTATTAAATGGGGAAGATGTAAATTGTGGTTGTAAAACTGTGTTACTGGCCTCTCCTGGAGACCAACGCCTGTAGTAGGAAAAAGGTGGAAAAAGTGTCTTTAAAAATAGGAAACCACTTACAAGATATTTTGGAAAATCAATTAACATTGATAAGCTGTCCATCTTCCAAGCCAATTTCCCTCGGTGCATATCATACAATTCATATGTAAGTTTATACTCTGAAAGTTTTATCCTTTTATTTTACGTGTTTTGCTTATGTTATATCACCTTTTATTAATTATTTTTATAACTTGTAAGCATTCTACTTTTTTGTATATTAAATTTTACATTTAGTAAGTGGTCTAAATTAATTCACAGCCTGTTTAGATGAGATTGACTGCTTGGTTGTGTTAACCCTTGAAATACCAGTGTGGAAAGTGTTAACTCCTTTAGCTATCAGAGTGTAGAGTGTGAGCAATTGGGTAATTAAGTCATAGGATTTCTGCCTTATAAGTAGATGGTGGCAGATGAGGAGAGGTGTGGAAGTGTATGCCTGTGTTGAGGAAGGGGCCAGTTAAATTGGTAACCTAAGGGATAGTTGAGTGCAAAAATGAGGCTGGAATACTGTGTGTCCCCTTACGGTAAACTTCCAAGTCATGAGTGCACAGTGTACAGTTTGTGACTAGTAAAGGTAGTTAGAATTGGCTTCCTGATAAAATAGAGGTGATATATTGTTTAACTGTTTGAAAATTTGATAAGGTCAGGGAGATGGCAGTCAGGTCTGTCTGACACCAAACATGAATATTGTTGCTAATTTCAGAATTTAATCATCAGAATATTCCCAGCTCAAAATCAATTACATCAAACGCTTGTAGTAGCAGGGTAGCTGAGTGTTTGGTTACACTTAGGGATATGTAAAACATTTTGGAAAATTTTGATTTCTAGAAATTAGTGTATCGTGGTATGAAAAAAAAAATCAATATCTGGGGGTAAATGTATCAAGATGAGAGTTTTCCGGGGGATTTGAAAAGTGAAGATGTTGCCGATAGCAACCAATCAGATTCTAGCTACCATTTTGTAGAATGTACTAAATAAATGATAGCTAGAATCTGATTGTTTTTTCAAACCCGCCGGAAAACTCTCAGCTTGATACATTTACCCCCTGGTTGCTTTTATGAAATGAGAATGACCAGAGTCATATTTATTTATAAGTCAGCTATGTACCTTGAGAGTACCTTGAGAGATTTTCCTTGGGGCTTGATTCATCAAGGAACCCAAATGCCTTTACGCACCCTATTTTGCTTAAAATTGCTATGAGCATGCCCAGAACCAAACTACACCTCAGAGAACGCAAGGGCATGCGATTGTTTGAACGCAAAGGACGCTTACATCAGCATACGACTTGGAGTGGAACGGGGGAGGGAAGGAGCAGTTGAATGTAGCTGAAGTCCAGTAAAGGTGTTCCCAAGCAGATACGGACCATTCAGGCTCCATCATACACAGAATTATGCTCCTTTTCAGACAGAAGGTTTGCACCTTCTCCAGGTGTAGTGTAAATGATGACTGATAGTGATGACTAAGCTTGGCATATATACAGATATTTGTGGCATGATTGTTAATTCACCCACACACCTGACACCACACATCTCACCACATAATATTATAATATCATGGCAGGTGGATGCCATTGTGCAATTTAAATTCAAAGTAAAAAGCACATGAAAATAAACCACTGACTGCTTACTGAAAAATGATAGGTGAAACTTTCACATGAGCGTCTCATATGTTAGTATGAGAGAATATTTTAAATTGTTGAGGAGATCCTTTTTTAAAATGTTGTTCAATGTGAGACTTATAAAATCCATCAAAAGAATTCTCAACTTACATTATTTTAAATGGGTGGACATAGTTGCATACATTTTGCAATGCAGTTTACATTTTAAATGTTAGAACTGTTGGCTATGTGATGCAGTTTACAGATAGTTGCATACATTGTTTTTGTTGTTTTTTTATGTAGCACAAAAAATAAACATTTTTATATATTTGTATGTACCAAGCTATTTTATGTTGCTGGAAGTATGTTTTGTCTATAATGTATAGAACTCAAAGGGGACCCTAAAATCTACAATGCATAAAGGAATATTTTCACAATATTGCCATCCATGAGTGCAAAAGTCCGAGGTTGCAAAGGATGATGCTGTCGATCCTAGTCCATCAGATTCATCAGCCTACAAGGCATACGTGATTTCATCTTAGGCTAGGTACACACTGGAGCGTTTTCGCCCAATAAACGGGCAAATCAGCCGACATACGAACGTTTGGTCGGAAGTCGGGTCAGTGTGTATAGTGACACGATGTTCGAAAGTCGTTCCATAGTGTCGCTTGTCGACTCATTTGGTTGGTCGTACTGTTTAATATTTTCCGACCAGTCACCAACCGATCATGTAGTGTATATGCACTCATGCTCACGATCTCCATAGAGTCTACAGACTCGTGTTCTTTTCAGCTGAAGCTAGCAATGAATGTCCCAGTGAATAAATGTAGAGAGTGCTGTATAAGGAATAATTTATTTGTTCGTTCTGAGACAGAATTTTTCGTTTCGGAGTAACAGAAGCTAACGAAATTCGTTAGGACATGTGGATAGCTATAACAAGGCGGTTTTGATCAGTGTGGCAATGTGACAATAATGAATGAGTATTGTGCTGTCATTTTCTGAAGACTAGAGGGCCAGATGTAGGACCAGTTGAAGAGCACAGATCTGGAGGTAAATTGTGTCAGTGTGTATGCATGAATCATCAGACTGATCGGACTTTCAGTCGTAGGTACAATTGTTTGAGATAACACGCCAGTCGGAAAATTCTTCAGTGTGTACCTAGCCGTACTTTACATAGTAGCTTTAGGTTGGCTAAAAATGTAATGCTTACAATGCATGGACAAATAAGCAAGGAAACTATTATTTTTTCAAAACAGTGCATTTAGTGGGGCAAACAAGAAAAAGTGACAAACACGAGTGAAACACACAATAATAATTTCACTTTTCATCCTCTCTTGCCCCCTGGCCTAATATTCCCTGTGTTACTTGATTGGAGTTGCATCCAGGTCACCCTAAGCAGCAGATGACACAGGGGCAGGAGGGTCAGCAGATGACATTGGTTTGGAAAGGGCAACCTATGGCAGTGGGGCAGCAGAGGCAGCAGATGGAATTTAGGTAGGAGGGGCAAAATGTGGCACAGAGGCTGGAGGGGCAGCAGATGGCAGTGGGGCAGAAAGTAGCAGTGTGGGAAAAAGAGCATAAGATGGTACTGGGTCAGGAGGGGCAGCATATGTCACAGGGGTAGGAGAGTAAACTGGTAACTGATGGTAATGAGAGTAAAATGGTGGCATAGAGGCAGCAGGTGGCAAATAGGATAGAGAGTAAAAATAGCGAGAATGGGAAGGAGGTACAAAATGTGTTACAGGGGAAGGCAATAGTTTGCATAGGAGAAGGATGGGCATAAGACTGCAAAGTGGAAGGAGGGGCAAAAGGTGGCACAGGGGCAGGAGATGGATTCTGGTTATAATCAATAATTGTGTCTGAAAATAACTCCCATGTGGAATAGATCATGGTGAGTGTCCATTTTTTGCTCTAAATTAGTATTGCTTTGATAATCTTATAAAATATTTTGTCTAACTTTGAGCACTGCCCACTACCTCCAGCTCCTTCATCCTGGGGCTGCTGTTCCTCCGCCCTGTCATAGGTGCCGCCCCCTGTGTCAGTCTAAAAAAACAAATGGAACAAGGGCGCACTTCCGTAGTGTAAAATCATTAAACCCCTTTATTGAAAAGAGAATACAAAGATAGCACACATACCAAAAATGTATGAAGGCATGTATCAGCCAAAGCTGTATATTCCTGAAAAGCTGTTACACACCAAACATGTTAACAGCATACAGCAGTGTACAAATGATGCAATTAAAACTTGTTCTGAGCCAAACTCTCAGCACATTTCATCAGAGACTTTGTTATTGTGTAATAATGTGATTAAGGATGGTTCTAAAAGGATTTTGCATACTATGGAAAAGAGCAAAATAAAGGGAATAAGATATACAAATGAGAACGAGCAGGCAACTGCGACAAGTTCTAAAGCCAAAAATCTGCCATTTTCAACTGGATGATAGTACTCTGGTGTGACATTAAGACTCTGTAATGAAAATCAATAACATTTTCAATCATCCATTCCATAAGTAGAATATTATTATGCCAATGACAATTCCCTAAAATAAAATAATATAAGTTATAATGCCCACATAGGGCTGTATAATTAAGCCTACTTCCAAATTCCCATCTTTTGAAAAAAAAAATTGACTCAACTTCCTTAGTAATGTCAATACCCATGTGGTTAGCCACACATTTTTCTCTATTCCTTACATCACAGTACATAGTTTCACCTTTCCTTCTTTGCATGAAATTAAGTGGTACAGAATCTGCAGTTATTTTACAAAACACGTTAATAAGGCACCATCTGATAAATATGACAAGCAAATAAATTAAAAGATAAACAAATAAAAAAAAATATTTGTACCCAGGGCCCGATTAAGGGTTCTGGCTGCCCTAGGCTATTTCAGCCGTAACAACCCCCCCCCCCCCCCTCCCCATCCTTCCACTAATATAGTCATTTAGGATTACTCTTGAATATGAATATTCAGGAGTATTTTCTAGCATTCACATTTAGACAGATTGTGCAATCTCTCTTACCAGTTCTGTCTTCTAGCTGGATTCTGGAAATTCGAGGTCCTGTTCTGAACACATGCAGCAATTATATTATAATGCAAAATGTTAATAAACCCTGAATGATTAGGCCCTTTAGTCAAAACACAACAGTCCATTATGGCCAGATAAAACTGCCCCATAGCACAGGCATATGTAGGCAATAAAATATATGAAAATTGTTGTCAAAGAGCTATAAAAAAACACAAACCTTTGCCAGCCCCACCTGACTATTATTCAGTATTGTAGTGACCCTAGAGACCACAGAGATCATCCTCATAACCGTTGCACTATACAAAGATCATGGCCGTCCAAAGCTACTCTATTTTTTAAATGCCCCACTCAGCAATTTCTACAACCCCCTTTATCTGCCCCCTTTAGCCACCTCACCTGCCCCCTTCAGCCACCTCACCTGCCCCCTTCAGCCTGCTCAATTGCCCCCTCCAGCCTGCTTACCTGCCCCCTCCAGCCTGCTCACCTGCCCCCTCCAGCCTGATTACCTGCCCCCTTCAGCCTGATCACCTGCCCCCTTCAGCCACCTCACCTGCCACATTCAGCCTGCTCCTTCCAGCCTCCTCATCTGTACCCCTAGAGATACCCTACAGGAGCAGTTCAATAGGTAAAAAGTGAACCAATAAAAAAAAATTGTCATAAGGACTAATGGAGTGAAGAGTGTGCACTAGAAGAAGGTGATCCACAGTGTTGATGAGTATGAAGTGCCAGCAGAGGAAAAAAATTCAAAACATTGGTAGGAGTGAGAGCATTAATACAGGTGTGGTCTCTAAGCCTTAATTGACCTAATCTTTAGCAAAGTGCTGTATGAAAAATATGTGCACTATTGATGTTGCATAGTCACCTGTCATTTGTAGCTGGTATTGCGGTGGATACTCACATTCCATAATCTCAGAGATTGGTTGAAGTTGATCTGTTCTTCTCCTTTCTCGCATGCCTTGACAGTTCAGAGGGAAAGGTAGTCCCCAGAATGTCCTTCCTTCCTCTAGATTGGTCCTCAGACCTCAGTACATATCACCCCTGTAAACCCTGCTGATTTTGGCTCTGCTGAGTCAAAAGAAAAGCGTTTCTCACAATAGGCTTGGACTGAGGCTTATAACACATTCTAAGATAGGGAAATATTGGTCTCCTCCTTGCTTTAACCCTTTACAGTGTTTTAACTATTCCATTGCTTTGGACTAACTTGTAATTTCCAGTGGAAATGACCGCTCACCTTGACATGTTGTCATGGGACCCTGTAGGAAATGGTCAGTACAGGTGCTCCTGGGACAGGCTAGCACCAAAGGTTCTATTAATAAGAGAAGCCACCTCAGAGTGGACTTAGCTCTTTTTGGACAAGTTAGAACAGTTTACAGCAATAATCATAATATTAACATTATAAGCCCACTCACATTTAAAAAAAATCCTTTGGGGAAGTGACATCTGCATCTCTGGGTGAAAAGGGTGTTGACCTTGTAGGGGTCCCTTGTTATGTACTGTCTGGTGTCCTACTCTCATCACAAAAAATCACTCCAGAAGATGGAAGATATCTTTAACAAAAAACTTAATGATAAGAGATGCATATGACAAAGCTGTAGGATAAATTAAAAGAGCCATTGTAGACAATCTCAACCCATTTAACTGGGAAGAACTTAGAAGGGGGAAGATCACTAATGGGGTCCATGGAAACAGTCATTTAGATTTTTTTTTCAATGGATCGTTTTTCTTTAGATTCGATCACAATAAATTAAGTTAATCAATTCCAGAGTCGTTAAAATGGCAGAGTGACCAAAAAACTTGCGATATTTAGGATGAATATCTGCAGTATTTAATGTTTTCACTGTAGGAATTGTTGAGGAACCTAGGCATGTAGCAGATGGATGTATGACACATGATGGCTCTTGAAAAACTTTTTAGACTAGAGGATTTATGAATCAATACTAACATTTTCAGTTCCTGGGAAATAGGCAAAATAGTTGAATCAGGAAAAGAAGAGGCTTGTCAAGAATTCAGCCTCTAAGCTTTATGACAATAATGGAGATTTTTATGATCCATGAATATGGTAACTTGACTGAAGGAAGGCAGAAAACACTTTTGTTGGACTGCCTTGAGAAGCTCATCCAGTGGCGGAACTACCATTGGCGCGGAAGATGCCGTGCACTGGGGCCCATGAAGATAATGTAAATGGCTGCATGGTAGATACAGGTCAGGGCCCCCGGTTTTTCCCTCCCCACCTCCATGCACCGGGGCCCACAGCTCACTAGTTTCACCTCTGAGCTCATCCCCCTTTTTAATTGAGGTAATAATGGAGGAGTCATTTTTGATGAACTGTTATTAGTAGATTGCACAGCACAGAAAATATTGAATAGATTACAGGCCATTAGGTTCTGGCCAGTTCAAGGCTACAGATACTTCTCATAGAGGTTTTTGTAGATAATATTCAGAACTCATATGCTCTAATAGAATGTGTGGTTGCTTTTCAAATTTGGTGTGTTGTGAATTTAATGGAAATTGGATGAATTCAAATATACTTAAAAAGTTAATAAGAGTTAATAGCATGCACAATAAATGGTCTATTCAAGTTGGTTTCAAACAAAGAGGGAGATAAGACTCATTCATGTACTAGTTGTACCGAGAACAAGAGAAACCAGATGAAACCAGATGTACTGCGGACCCTTGCAAGGTCAAACTCTGTTTAGGGAGGAGTCCTAGTACAGGGTTTATTGCTAAAATCTCCCCAGTAACAAGAAAGGTATATTATATTAAACTATGTAAATGCATTATTTGTTCTTCAGATTCTTATTAGAATGCTGCACCGTGTTTTTATGTCTGAGTAAAGACATTTGGGTCTTTGGCTTATGATTTTTGACTTTATACTGCGTGGTAAAATCCTAGCTATAACAGCTTGGTGCCTAAACCCAGGATTCCACAGACAGCTCTCTCTCAAAGAAATATGATAAATCTTAATCATAGGACAGGAATTGACTGTGACCGCAATTAAAAGGTGATATTTATTGCCTCTACTTCCTGTCTTATGAAATAACATTTTGTTCATTTTGAGAGATGCTGTCTTAGCCAAAAACGACACTGAATTCTCTGGGTAAGATTCAAATGTTCTTCTTTTATTAATGCACAACAGCAGACATCTCTATTACTATTGGTTCTGTCACAAACGCCCAGCTTGTCTCAGATACAACAATCTGAAACAGCTGGCTGTGACTGGAGTTGCCTTGATCTCTTACCAATGAATTCATCTTTTCTGACCACCATGAAGGAATTACTATGGAGTCCTTATGTTCACCAAAACCACGTATTACTATTACACACTTAAATAACAAACACATGTAGCATGAGCCTTACTTGGCTTCGTAAATTCACAAAGAATCACGGAGAGTATGCTAGATTAATTTTTTTAATCCAAAAAATGTTTCCAAGGCTTAATTACAAAACAGTTAATAACAAGACATACAAGATAAGTAGCACAAATAAGTTTCAGAAATAAAATAGGAAATAAAGCCAGAATCACTAACTTTTTAGTTAAGATATGGCGTGTGAGGAGTAGGAGATACATGGCACACTTTCACCTTTGACAGGTCTCCCCAGAGAAAATGAACATATTACTGTGTAAGAAAGGGAATTTAAAACCCTTTTTCCATGGCTCTCATCCCCACCTGGAATTAAATTTTCAATTAGGTCAGATTGATTCCCAAGATGACTCAAGGCTTTCAAAGTGAGCTATGGATGTCCTAAGATCTGGATGTAACAGTTATGTAAAGTGTGTAACAATGCAGTAATGTAGGTAATAAAATATGGAGTACTTGCCTTACTCTAGATCAGCGCTGGTCGGCCGGTGGTGTGGAGTCTAGTGAACTCACTGGTGTTCACCAAGAACCGCCGCAAGGCAGGATGGGCTTCGATGCGGAGGATCGCAGGTCACGGTCTACTGTTCTGCCTCTAGAGGTAAGGATGTGGGGGGAAGCTCACGATCACACTGAAACCGGAAGATAATATGAACCACTCCGTGGTCAGGATAGCCGGATCAGAATACGGGAATGCAGAGCGAGACGTAGTCAGGAATAGCCGAGGTCTGGTACACTGGAGCAGAGATATAACGTTGTCAGCAAGCCTGGGTCTGGTACACTGGAGCAGAGATATAACGTGGTCAGCAAGCCTGGGTCTGGTACACTGGAGCAGAGATATAACGTGGTCAGCAAGCCTGGGTCTGGTACACTGGAGCAGAGATATAACGTGGTCAGCAAGCCTGGGTCTGGTACACTGGAGCAGAGAGTCTGGGAAGTCACCAAGCAGGACTGGTACACTGGAATCACACAGAAATGACATATCAGGAACAGGAAGAAGTTGCTCTGATGCTGCCCAGGCGTCAGAGCAGGGTTTTAGTAGTTGCAGCTTTTAAATTCCCCGCCCTGCAGGTCATGTGACAGCGCTGCCGAGACCCGGAAGAGGAGAGGATTTCGCCGCTGGAACGGGGACAGGTGAGTTTGTAACACTAGAATGTTCACAGGGTCTTACCTTTGGATGTTCAGATTGTTGACCCAAACTCTGTAAAGCTTCAAAGAGATTATCTCTGTAGCCGGTCTACTTTAAAAAGAATCTTGACACTTGCATAGATAAGACTCATGTCATCTAGCAAAGCACACCTCGAAAGGTTTGTTTTTTGGGGGGGTAATTTGTTTTTCATTAAATCTTCAAAAGCAAGTAACAAGTAAGGCATGTTTTAAAATTAGAGTCACAGATAAGATTAATAATCTAAGCCACAGTAAAATAACTGTTTTTTACGAATGTACAATACAGAACAATTATATAAAGCTGTAATGACATAGACATAAAAGAAGACGAAGAAAAGTTAAACAGAAGAGAAGGGAGGTAAGAGTGGATAGGGAAGGGGGTAACTCCTCAAGTTGTATAAAGCCCAGATAAAAGAGATAGTGTCCACAGGGTTTACATGTAACGTGACCTCTCGCATAAGCATCTATCAACATTCAGATCTCAACTGAGAATAGTTAACCCGAGTTGATAAGAGAGCGGTAAGATGTGGCTTCTTTAAATTCAAGCCATCGTAGCCATATTGCAGCGTATTCAGTGATCTTGTTTTGGCTGGAGAAGTATATGGCCTCCATAAGCCAATAAAGGTAAATCGGTCTAAACCACCCCCGTATGTCAGGGGGCACAGAAGACCGCCAATGGTTTGGGACAACTGCTAAGGCGGCATTATATAGATGCCGAAGTAAGGATTTTTTGTGTTGAGAAATTGGTATATTTGAGATACTAAATAACCAGAAGTCTGGTCCACCTGGGGCTGAGGTGCCTAAAATCTTCTCTGTAACAGTTTTCACCTTACTCCAGAATGTTGCTATCACAGGGCAGGACCACCATATGTGGAAGGTGGTTCCTGGTCCAGAACCACATCTCCAACACGACACCGAGACATCCAGATGCATTTTGCTAGGTTTAGAAGGGCATCAGTACCAACAGGAAAGGACCTTGTATCGTGTCCCCACCACAGAGAGGCTAGAGGAGCTCGCCATCGTGTATTGGAAAGCTTTGACCCAAAATTGTTCAGAGGTTTCTCTCCTCAATTCTCTGTTCAAAGTACTGGCATAAACAGGTAATTTGGAGTTAAGTTAACAATGAGTATTTGGTATATCTTTGAGATAGTGTGTTTGGGATCAGTGGAGAGGAAGCACAACTCCTCAGAGCCGGTCAGACCCCTACTCGCGCCCTCCATAACATCTCTCGATTGTAAATAGTGTCTAATTTGCAGGTATGACCAAAACAAATAAGATAGGTCTAGTCTGTCCTGTAAGAGAGAGAAGGCATGTACTTGTCCATTAACCACCAGCTGTCCACTCCGAAACGTCTTGTCTGTGTACCAAGTTCCAAAAGCCCCTGGTGTGAGTCTGGGTGTAAAGTCAGGATTGGCAGTCAGGGGCGTAAGAGGCGATAGTGGGGATGATATAAATGTTAAAATTCGGAGTCTGGACCAGCATTGAAGAGTGGACCCAATTATGGGATGTGAAGTGTGTGCGAGTTTGGGCAACCAGGTAAATATAATTGTGGAGACCCCGATTGCATGTTCGTCAATATGAATCCACTGCTTAAAGGGTGTTGTTCTAGTCTACTCCATCACCCTTTTTAGAAGTACCGCCTGATAATATTTAGCAAAGTGAGGGAGCTGAAAGCCCCCCTGAGTCTTCCGCCTATAAAAAACATCATGGCAAAACCTAGGTGGCTTACCAGTCCATACAAATTCGCATACCAATCTTTGTAGATCTAAGAAGAATCGGGGAGGAATATGTATTGGGAGGGTTTGGAGAAGATCTTTGGAAGAATATTCATTTTGATAATATTTATCCTCCCTAGCCATGAGAAGCCCCAAGAATGCCAACGGCCAAAGTCTGCTCGAAATTTGGGGATCAATGGGACAAAATTAATTTTGTATAAGATGGAGAGGTCTTCCGATAGCAGTACCCCCAGGTATTTAATTGAGAGGGATGCTAGGTGAAGGGAAATTAGCTTTTAAGACCTTCCGCAACGAGCGGTGGGATGGAAAGGTTCAGAGCCATAGATTTTGTATAGTTGATTTTAAAATTGGACAGTGTCCCAAACCTTTCAAATTCTAGCATTAAATTGGCTAGTGAGATTAAGGGATTGGTTATCGTTGCTAATAGGTCATTTGCGAAGAGAGACAATTTGTGCTCTGTCGTCCCCACCCTCACCCCAGAAATATTAGGATTTTTTCTAATCGACCGGGCAAGTGCCTCCATAAATAGGACAAAAGTCAACGGGGACAACTGGCATCCCTGACGTGTGCCATTGTAAATGGAAAATGGGTCAGAGAGAGAGCCATTAATCTTAATATGCGCAGTTGGTTTCTTATAGAGGGAAAGGATTCTATGAAGACAAATCAGACCCAGTCCTATGTGCTCCAGCACGCCTTGTAGGAATTGCCAGTCCACCCTGTCACAGGCCTTCTCAGCGTCAGTGGATAACAAAAGGGTAGGAGAAAAAGGTGCATCAAGTCAATAATCTTGGGGGTGTTGTCTCGTGCGTCATGGCCCGGGACAAAACCTACTTGGTCGCTATGTATTAGGTCCGGTAGGAGTGTTTTTCTATGTTTAATAGGGATATCGGACGATAACTGGAGCACAGGAAAGGGTCTTTTCCATCTTTAGGGATAATTGTAATGTGTGCTTCGAGGAACTGTCGGGAGAAGCCTGACTTATCAGAAGTCTCATTCATAGCCCGTAGAAGGAGGGGATTTAACACCTGGCCGAACATCTTATAGTAGCTAATAGTGAATAAATCTGGCCCTGGACTTTTACCAGTTGGTGTGGAAGCAATGGCTTCTTTTAGTTCCTGTATAGTGAAAGGTCGGTCTAGCATCTCCCTATCCAGTTCTGAAAGCATAGGGAAATTGCATCTCTTGAGATAAGCTCTAATTTGTTCCCATTTTAGATCTGAATCTATCAGAGGAGGAGAACTCACTATACTATATAGCCCAGAGTAGTAGGCATGGAACGCTGATGCTATGTCCCCAGTCACTACCTTTCTCACGTGGCTCTCACCCCCACCTGTGGAATTACATTTTCAATTAGGTCAGATTGATTCCCAAGATGACACAGAGCTTTCAAAGTGAGTTCTCCCCTCTGGATGTTCAGATTGTTGACCTAAACTCTGTAAAGCTTCAAATAGGTTATCTCTCTAGCTGTCACAAGCCGCGGCGGTACGCGATCTAGCATCCGGGCGCGTGCTCTCGTTTCTATGCTCTGCTATTATTCTTTTGGAATATCCTTGTGGCATAGATGTAGGAGGATGTAGGGACATACTCCAACTCCAGGGGGAGCTATCATATGATTTAAACTGGTTCATTTATATTTTTATACATGCTTCCTGGTTTATGTTATTACCTATGCCAGTTCTAGCTAGTAATTAATTAGCAGCCTCCTGAGGCTGATTGTCAGCCCTGTCCTCCTCTGTCCTGATTGGCTCTTAGTACTATTTAAGGCAGTGAGGTCTGAGCCTCACTGCCGGTTATAGCGTTCTGTTCCAGTACTGCTGCCTGCTCCTGTTCTTGTTTAGTGTTTGGTGTTGAAGTCTTGGATTGATTACCTGTGTATGACCTTTTGCCTGTACCCGGACTCTGAACCACTGCCTGTGACCCCGATCTTTTGCCTGTACCCAGATTCTGTACAACTACCTATGACCTTGACCTTTTTGCCTGTACCTGACATCCTCTCTGGTGCTCTGTCCAGTCTGCTGATCTCTGGCCTGCTGCTACACCGCGTGCTACCTCCTGTACCTGTGCGCTGCCGTGTTAGCATAAACTCATACTACTCTGAGCATAAGACCTGGGGGCATCCGAGTACCTGTGAGCATAACCAGCCTCTATGGGAATGGCGGCTCCTAAAGGTGAAGACCTCTTCTACCAGTTCTATGAGTTTATGTCGCACTGGTGGCCATAACACTAGCCTGGCCACTTTCAAAAGAATCTTGGCATTTGATTAGGTCAGACTCATGTCATCTAGCAAAGCACACCTCAAAAGGTTGCATGAAACATACAAACTGTTATATATGAAGATTTGAGGGAAAATAACAATCAGTGATTAGACATAACACATAATCGTCACAGGTACCTTAATAATTTTTCCTCCATTGTTGAAACACCTGTTGAATGGAAGTGGTCGACATGGAAATTTAGAAGTTCTGCTTTGAAATGAATGGCCATGGGTCTGGGGGCTGTATAGACCCAAACAGAATTCTTTGGGCTTTTGATAGAGTGAAATTAATTTTAAATGCATTTTAAAACTATATAGTATGATATTAAACATATTAAATGATGCAAGACTATCCACTCTGTGTCCCCCACCACTCCTGTGTCCAATTACCTTTCCTCTTTGTCCCTCCGTCTCTAATGTCTCCTTTGTGTTGTTACGACTGTCTCTATAATATTTTAACAAAACTTTCCAAAATATCTCCCTTATTTCTTCTAGGTACCCCTTTATCTGTCCCTTGTCTGTTTCCTTTCTCTGCCCCTATTTTCATTGCAGGTATCCCTCTCTATCTGCGCTCCCCTGTGCCTAACATCCTGCTTCTCTTGCTTCTCCCTTACTCCTTAATCCTCTCTGTCTGTCACTGTTCCTGATCCTATTATTCCCTCTCACTAGTGAATTCACTCTTTTGCCCCGCCATCATCACACTGCAGCCTGCTTCATCACACTGTGCCTCCTTCATCATACTGTGTACTATGCTCCCTCCTTCATCTCATTATGCCCCTTCCTTCATCACACTGTGCCCCTTCATTCATCACACTGCGCCCCCTCTTTCATCATACTTTTGCGCCTTCATCACATTGTGCCCGCTTTATTACACTGCTACCCCCTCTATTACATTTCTGCCCCATTCATTACACTGTATTGTCCTCTCTTCTTTACTTACCTTTCTATGACCTTCATTTCTTCTGTCTTCTTCACTTTCTCTTCTGTCTTTTGTTCAGTGTACTGGCTCCTTTCTACGCTGCTCCTCACCAACAGTGTTGGGATGTGATGATGTCACATGCGACAGTCAACGAAAGGGGAGCAGGAGGGAGGGCTCTGCAGCCAGCACCAAGTCAATATTTATTGGTTGAGTGGACAAGCGGGTAAGGCAGGCGGAGCAGAGCACCTATCTGGCATGGTGTTCCCCCCGCCCCCCTGGCTAGCTTACCCTGCATTCTACCGGCCCTGGCTGCCTGTAAGGAAGTTGGGCAAAGAAGAGCCACTATGTCATATCAGAACATACCACCCCACTTCAAGCACTGTCCCTGAATGTGACAAGAAAGGAGTGTGTTTGTGGGAAGACAAAGAAATAACTTTCTTAAGATCCACGAGGTGCCAATGAGTGTCCTTAACTAGGCAATTTTGTCAATTACTGTCAGAATCTCCAATAGACCTAGATAGTAGAGTGTGCAGTTATGTGTTTGAGTAATAGTGAGTAAGTGGAAAGCCTCATACTGGAGGCAGTATCAATTTTCTGCTAGTGTAGAGGTAACTTATGTTATGTTCAGTGAGCATGCAGACAACCTCCTGTGATCAACTAGTGTATAAAGATATTTGAGGGTCACAAAAGTGCAACCCAAGTGTTGATAGACTTGCCAGCGACAGTTAAGTACAGGAAATATGGGTTGAATTCTGTGAGATATTTCTTTAAATGGAACAAAAACTCTCTAGACAATGTTAACTTCCCTATGTCTGGCTATTTTGACCTGCACATGTTGGAACAGTTATAGACTGTTAGGCAAAGAATGAATGAAAAGCTTATATGTCACGGGCACTAGGAGTTCTGCCCAGGATTTCACCAGTTGATAATGCTTACCAGAGGGGCGGGGTTTACACAGCGGTCCTCTTGGCAGTAGGGTGAATAGTAGGAACGTATATAACAGCAGATGGAGAGAGAATGCCAATGGAATAGATGAGAGTCAGTGACTTGCAGCTATACTGGTAGGAGAGTCAGCGACTTGCAAATGTACTGGTAGGAGAGTAGAGTGGATGTGAACAGGTGAAGGAAGGTAACGGGAGAGTCAGTGGTCTGCGGATAGCAAGTTGTACCACTGCTGTGAAGGGAAGACTTGTCCAGGTGCAGGTAGGTAGCGGGAGAGTCAGTGGTCTGCGTATAGCAAGTTGTACCACTGCTGTGATGAGAAGACTTGTCCAGGTGCAGGTAGGTAGCGGGAGAGTCAGTGGTCTGCGTATAGCAAGTTGTACCACTGCTGTGAAGGAAAGACTTGTCCAGGTGCAGGTAGGTAGCGGGAGAGTCAGTGGTCTGCGTATAGCAAGTTGTACCACTGCTGTGAAGGGAAGACTTGTCCAGGTGTAGGTAGGTAGCGGGAGAGTCAGTGGTCTGCGTATAGCAAGTTGTACCACTGCTGTGATGAGGTGAGGACTTGTCCAGGTGCGGATAAGTGGAGGAGTGATAAGAGTCTATAACTGTATAAATACAATTGGAGAGCAGAGGAGCTAGTCCCAAACAGATATGCAGCATCACAGCTAATAGTCTATAGCGGGTATGTATACCGCTGCTGAGTAGAGAAGCTTGTCCAAAGCAGATATGCAGGATAACAGCTGATAGTCAATAACAAGTATGCATACCGCTGCTGAGTAGAGAAGCTTGTCCAACGAGGATATGCAGGCACAGCAGGAGAGCTGAGAGACTGTAGCAGGTATGGGAACCGCCGATGAGCAGAGCAGGTAATCCAGCAGACAGCTGAAGACACGAGCAGGACACAGGAGTCAGTAGCGGGTATGGGAACCGCTGATGAGCAGAGCAGGTAATCCAGCAGAAAGCTGAAGACTCGAGCAGGACACAGGAGTCAGTAGCGGATATGGGAACCACCGATGAGCAGAGCAGGTAATCCAGCAGACAGCTGAAGACACGAACAGGACACAGGAGTCAGTAGCGGGTATGGGAACCGCCGATGAGCAGAGCAGGTAATCCAGCAGGAAACTGAAGATACGAGCAGGACACAGGAGACACCTTCAGAGACTCACAGGGAATGAGACTCAAGATCAGGCAACAATACCATGGCCACAGGTGCCTTAAATAGGGAGAGGTGATTGATCCACCAATTAGGTTAAAAGCAAGGTCATAAGAGTTCATGGATGCTGCGCATGCGCAGTCCATCAAGATGGCGGACGGCCGCGGCTCAGGACAGGCGCCTGCAGGAAGGATAGAGAACCACGCACCAGCGCAGATGCACTCACGGTCCGTTGAGTGACATTATACTAGTTGCCATCAGAAAGTCCATAATCTCTTTCCTTCCCCATATGTGGCACAAGTAATTGTTATTGGAGAGGACTGTTCTGTAAGTTGAAATTGCTGTTGTATGTGGAATGTGGGGAATATTCATGTATAATTGACAAAAAAATTGTTTGCAACTATACTTTAATAATTCAAGAGCAATTAAAATGTCTCTAGAGTACTAACAACAAGAGCTTAAACTGAGTGCGATCAGAATTTTTTTTTTGTTCAGCATGCTTGGACTCAGGGGCAGGTTTGGCTGGGGGGCAGGAGGGCATCTGCCCCCTAGGCCGGTCCCATAGTGGGCTACTTGAGCTGGATCACTGGGCCACCTGCATTTTTGTCCTTTAAAATGTTCCTAACAGCCTGCTGAGTTGAGACTTGCCCCCCACCCCCCCCAGCTAAAATTTGCCAGCTCTTCCCTGCTGGTACTTGTTGTACCACAGCTGTAGGTTGTGGGAAATCAGTTAATTTTTTCTTTTTTACTGTTTTAGTGCGTTGGTGAGTGTCTCTGCTTTTACTTCACAGTTCTTCTTAGAGAGTTGAGAATGACATCTGTTCTTTGCTTTCATATTGTATATATATAGACAAAGTGATATAACAGTTTGCGTTCTAAACTTCTGTAAGTATAAACTGTGACACAGTGCTGGAAATCCAACTAGGATGCTTGGTTCTATTGCAGCTATTCTTTTAGTGAGATACTCTGTGATTAATTGCTTTTGTAATATAAAGATTACTAAATAATTTAATGTGTTTAATTAAAATTTGTATGCCTTCATTTTAAAACACACTGGGCCTGGTTTATTAAGGAAAGTAAGCGAAAAAAGCAGTACATTTTCTCTTGGACAAACCATTTTAAAATACAAGGGGCAATAGCGGATTGAGCATAGGCCTTACCTTTCCCAGTAGGCCGGTGGCCTAACGTAATGAGGCATCCACGTTGTGACTGGATCACTATTAAATAACTTTTGGTAAAAATGTATTTAAAGCAAATAGCGCAGGGTACTTATTTATGTAATTGTATGTGCACTTATTTTTTATATTATGTATATTTTGAGATAGGAAATCGTTATTTCTGAGACCAGGGGAAGAAATGTGTCTCTTGTTTAACCTTGCTATAGTATATGCCTATTTCTGGTGTAAATATTTGATACAATGAGCCTTTGTTTACAAAGCCTCTTGTGTATTGTGATGTGGGAAGCTAGCTTGTTTTTGTTTTTTGTTGTTCTGTGTGAATATGTATTCCAAACGGTCTGATGAAAGGCCCTATGTTAATTAGATCTTTTGATGTGTGAAGGTCCTGTTAGACAGACAGGAACTCTAAACAATGGAGACAGAACATCTGAAGAGGGGATGTGGAAGTTAAATTGTGTTAGATGCAAAACTAGATTACATCTTGAGATCTGATGAAAATAAAGTTGAAATGGAAGTTCAATTATTAGATGCAAAATTAGATTACATCCTGAGATCTGAGGGTATATTCTAGACGGGTTGGAGCCGGCTAGGTCCAAGGGACTGGCTTACCTCTGCTAGGAGATATGTCAGAACTGTATAAAAGGTGAGCTGTTTGAGCCTGTAATGTATTCTTCTGATTTTCATCTGAACTGATCACTGGTACCACTAACCAGTGTGAACAAATAAACATCTTGCTTCAAGATTTGCTTGAAAACATCTTCAATATTGCTGTATTCCTGTGATCTACATATTAGACCCAAAATCTAATCCGTTCTCCGACTGTCTCTGAGGTTTGGACCCAAGCGTTTCCAGTATCACCACTCTGCCTGCTACCCAGCAGTCCTGGTCAATGTGATAGTCCGGGTGGGATCCATTCACAGCAACCCGGATCCATAGTAAGAGGTCCGGAGTTACCAGCCTGGGTACACCAGCAACGAGGTACACTAGCAGCGTCCGTTACCCAGAAGGAACGTGGTTCTGAGTGCCATAAAAGGAGCTCAGTGGTGGCAGCAGGCCCCTCCCACTGCGGCAGGAGGGGCGTATTCAGAATAACGAAAGGGGACGGTGGCAAAGTAAGCCCAGACGGTTCCCAGCAACAACAGACAGGGTGGCATAGGTGGTCCATCCTGTCACACTCGTGTATAAATTTTTTGTTTTCTAATTTTTTTATTGCCCCCCCAGCGTGAGAGGGGGGGTCCGCAAGGGGAAGTGGTCAGCACAGTGGGGTCAAGGGTGGGTTGGAGGGGTCGAAGATCAAAGGCATTGGTGGTTAGTGGAAAGCAACAGGCAGCGAATCGTGAGGCTGCCTGTTCCTGAATGACTTCAGACAGGAAGTGCTCACTTCACTTCTTGTCTGATCTGATGCAGCGGGTAAACACCTAAGGTTAAGTGAGGGGCAGCATATAGAACACTATCGGGAGGGGGGAGGCTGCATATAGTATACTCTAGGGAGGGGGGAGGCTGCATATAGAACACTATAAGGCTGCATATAGAAAACTATAGGGAGGGGGCTGCACAGAGAAAATTATAGGGAGGGGGGCTGCACAAAGAAAACTGTAGGGAGGGGGCTGCATATACAAAACTGTAGGAAGGGGGTCTGCATATACAAAACTATAGGGAAGGGGCTGCTATAATGTTTGAATGAAAAGAGGGGGGCTGCTATAATGTGTGAGGGAATGGGGGAAGCTGTCTTAGAGGTACATGGGTGGGAGGTAGGCTATTAATTTAATGGTGGAGTTTAGGTGGGTGCTATTTTATTTGTGGATTGATGGTGGGGCAATTTAATTTATTGATAGAGCCTATTCAATTAAGATGGGGTGATGGGACCTTTAATTTAATACTGGGGTGGTTTGGGGCTATTAATTGAATATGATGCTGAGTTTATGGAGGAGGGCTATTAACTGTGAATATGAATTATTTAATACCGGGATGGTTGTGGGAAATGGTTATAATAAACGTAAATTCTATTAGTATTGGTGGGGCTGTTTGGAGGGAGGGTAATAGGTTTAATTATTAAATTGGAATGCTATTAATTTAATGTTGGGGTTGGTTGGAGGAAAATAGAACTATTTTTAAAATGTGAATATTATTATTTTAATGTTGGGGCTGGAGAGAGGCCTAAGTATTAAATGTGGGTGCTACTGATTTAATGCCAGGAATGGTTGGAGTTTTCTAAATTTCATGTAACCATTTTTTTTTCATAATAGGACATCCAACATTCCAGGATCCAGACAAGCAGCAACTTTCACCACAAGTATCCTGTTCTCTCCTATCTGTTCTTTTAACTTTCACCACAAGTGATGAAAGTGACAAAGACAGATAGGAGAGAGCAGGACAGTCTGCCAACTGTCCTGAATTTGTTTATGCAGTCCCGAAATTAAGTGACTGTCTCGCTTAGTCAGGATTTGATCCAACAACAAGGACAGTTGGGAGGTATGTCCCGCTTTAAACTGTACTGCTCTTGAAGGCAGAGCTGCGTGTACCTAACAGTAGTACACACAGCCTTGCCTATGTATTTGTCTAATATGTATCTAATATGATAACCCCACTGTTTTAAGTGGCCCAGGCCCCCCAAGAGCCTTATTCCAGCTCTCGTCATACTTTAGTGGTTCTTGCATTGATTCAATTGCCTGCCTTCTACCTTGCACTGGTCCCATTCTCAGATAACTTTGTAGAACATATGGACAGCTCCCATTGCACTGACAGTATAATTAATTCTGCCGCCTTTGCATTTTGTATATCACCAGCAAACCTTTAGAATAGCTCTCCCCTTCACTTATACCATTATCTACCAACCATTCCTGCACTGTTAATAATCCAAACCACCACCAATCACTTGGCAAATTTAGGGCTCATATACAATTGTTACATAAGAATTGTTTTCTTGCAGATGCTTGCAGCATTTCACCTTTCTGGTGATCGCACTGGATAGCCATTTATTATAAGTATTATTTTTATAAATTTTTTAAAAAACACAGTGCATATTTTTATATATTAAAAGAGAGAGATTTGACTAATAGTTTGCAGCTCATGATGTCAGGGAAAGATGCAACAGTGCAGTGAGGTGCTCATATGCTGCTCTGGAAGAGTGATCAGATAAGATAGTGCCAATATGTTTTGTAATAGTTAAACTTATTAAACAAAATAAGATATGTTTCTATGAAAGCAATATTGGAAGGATGTGTTAGTAGGCAACTAAACAAGTTTGAGCACAGAGGCATAAACCAGTCGCAGATCATGCAAAAGGATTCATGTATTTTTATAACACAGGATTGGCAGCCTTATTCCTGCATTGCTTTAGTAATGACCCACTATGTATTAAGTCATCACATTTAGGTTTTCCTGAATGTTACTACAATCAAGTTCCAGTAGTTCTAAATCCTGCCTACTTTTGTGTTGGCCCCACATACAGTTCATTTTGTCCCACCTACATGAGGCCACTTTAGGTTAGAAGATTTTTCCTAATCCGCCCATGGCAAGGGGTTCAAACAAGTTTATTATTTTGCACATAAGGTAAATACTGGCTGCTTTATCATGTAGCACACATATACTTGATAGATTTATTTTTACACTGAAATTTAAAGTTAAACTAGGACATATCCTACCCAACTATAAATTTGCCATCACATTTTACATCCCTCTCCAATGCAACATGGTTTTGGTAAGGTGCAAAATTTCTCCTTTGTTGTGCTTTTCTTAATGAATCAGTCCCACTATTTCTGTTGCATTAGATCATGCCTAATTGTTTATGTGTGTGTGCGCGCAATGGTGGAATTATATATTGTAGAGCAGGCCTGGCCAACCTGTGGCTCTCCAGCTGTTGTGAAACTACAAGCCCCAGCATGCTTTGCCAGTAGATAGCTAGCTAATAGCCGACAGGGCATGCTGGGACTAATATTTTCACAGCATCTGGAGAGCCACAGGTTGGCCAGTCCGGTTGTAGAGTATCTTCCCTGAGAACAATCCTGTAATTTTTCTCAGATCTAGTTTCTGTCACACCAAAAGAGGTTCTGCCATGCATTTTTCATGTATTGTGTTGTTTACTGAGTGACCAGACCCCTGCTATACCCACTGTAAGAGAGTTAACTTCCCTTATTGTCACCTAGCATGATTGTCAACCTGACCATTTGATGCTTCAGAGAAAGTGAAAGGGAGTAGTGGGTAGATAGCTGCAAACCTCAGTGTAGGTTTCACAGTGTTTGTTTAATTTAATTTAACAGAAATGTGCTGTATTGAACCCTGACAAACTAATGCCCATTAATGATACTGTGCAGTATCAGAGGTAGGAGAGAGTAGACAATCCACCACATGATTACATACAAGTAGAGTAGTCAAAGATCTGACACTCTGTTAGAATGTTATTGTCCCAGACATACAGCAGCTAGTACCCCTTTTGCATATAAAAAAAAAGTAAAAAAAAGCTTCTTAGAAATCTTGTAGCTTGTAACTAAGCAAATACAGGTATTACATTTCAAACACACTCATCAGGACAAGGCCATGTTTCAAAAGGAGATCACAGAGCAAATGCAAGTGCAAAGGCTACAAAAGGTGTTGATGTTCCTGTGATACCGAATATTGTTATTTTATCTGACGAGCAGACTTTAATATCTTTGCAATCAGCTTGTTCTCAACAGGAAGTCTCCCTATGGAAGGATGGGGGATGTATCACTGATGTCCAGGAATTGTGGCACAGAAAGGAAGGAAAGCCAGTAGCACCTAAGTCCCTCATACCTGCACTGGTTGAACTGTCACATGGATTACCCTATGAAGGTAAGATAGGCAAGGTAAGTCTGATAAAGACTTAATGGAATGCCTATGGAATCTCCTCCTTTGTTGATAAATATTGTGAGGGATGTCTCATCTGTTTGAGGAGCAATACTGGCAGACCAGTGCATCCAGAACTTTGTCATCTCCTGTCTACTGAAGGACCCTTCCAGGTAAATCAGATTGACTTAATCCAAACTCTTTTTAGGCACTGAAGAGCCAAGAAGACATATTGGGAACAGCACTGGTTGACTAAAGGGGGTTCCCTCTCTAGTTTGGACATGCCAGGGCCCCCTTGTCACAATTGTGATGAGACTGCTCTGAAGGCCACATTGCACTCTTGGCCACATTACTAATATTGATTAAAGCCTCAATAACGGGTATGCCCAAGGCATGGCCTAAATTAGTATTTAAACTGCAACTGCATGACTAACTTAGTGGTCTAATTGCTGCGCTGTTCTCATTGTTGGTAGGTTTAAGATGTGGTCTAAATTAATATTAAAACATCAGCCACATGACTACTCAAACAGCAGGAGCAATACTGTTAATTAAGACTGCAGCTTGGGCCTTCTCACATCAAATGTGAGTAGTTCCAAAACTACTGTCCTTGTTGCTAAATTGCAACAAGAATAGTGACTGAGGCAGTACACCTGGCAAACCGCAACGCAGGTTTTCTAAATCTTAGGCGAGCTCAGGGGGAACAGAAACCTCGCATTGAGCAGAAGGGCAAGCTGGGGAAGATGGGAACAGGCTAGGTTGGAATAAGTGGGAGAAGGGATTGTTGGGAAGGTTGTGAGGAGATAGGGCAAGGAGTTGATTCTATTGTGAGTAGACCAGGGGCTTGGGAGTAAATAGTAGTGCGATGAAACAAGCTTCATATCCCCTCAACCAGCCTGTGTCTCGTTTCTCTCAAAATGTTTAGCTATACAACATGTACTTTTTATTACCCTGTTTATGTTCCCCAGCTCGTACAAATGCAGTTTCTAATTACATGTGGATAAGGGGACATTGTAGCTCATTGTAAATATGTATATTGTTTATTGTATATTGTTGATATTGCAGTCAAGCTGTTATTCATTGTTTTGAAAGCTAAGCCAGGTAGGTTATGGGTAAGGATCAAGTTCCAGGACACAGGTGATGGGCTGACCGCTATCCTATATCTGGAGGTGGGGAAGGCCAATTAGTATCCATTGTCCTCCACAGGACTAGTCCAGACATTTTGCCTGTAACCCAGCAGGAGAACTTCTGTGGGACCACAGCTCATCTCCACTCCCCCCTCCAACCCATTGATCCAGAACCAATCAATGCTTAAGAGGGAGAGGGCCAGGGATTTGCCAAGGGAGGGGAAAGTACTGTGTAAATTTGTCCCTGGATATAAGGAGCCACCTTGGGGGGTGAGGTGTTGTTCATTCTGAGGATTGATGGCTGGAAGCTGCAGGGTGGCTAGTTTTGAGTTTCCGTTCTCTACTCATAGATGACATCTGTAGATCCATGGGTCTTCAAGTCAGGACAGACAGGAGACTGTAACTCTAGTGGGGTATGGGACAGATGATCTGGTAAACCTGCTTAGCATTTATTTACTGTTTGAAAATAATATTCTAGTGTTGTTTTTATTACAATAAATGTACTGTTGTAAGTTTCTAACTGCATTTGCCTGAGTGACTATAGGAACCTTAGAAGGTACTGGGTAGGTGTCCCTGGCCTAGTAAAGCACCCCTGGGTGGCCAGTCAGCGTGAAGTGGGTAGAATTGGACCAGATTACCCAGTATCCTCACAAGTAGGAAAAGGGAAAGAGTAATTGCAGAGAGATTAAGGAAGAGCAAATCAAGAAGGTCTGAGGATTACAGATATGTGTGTGTGGATGTATCTTGACGCAGGGTATATGTTGTGATTGGCATATTTGTTAGGTCTGTGTCCATGACATACTATCTGGACTAATACTTTGTTTTATTATTATGATGAAACCTTGTTAAGAATGTTATTAAGGACATAATTACAAAAAGGTTCCAGGTAGCATGACCCTATGAAAAATCATTTCTGGTTGCTAGTAACTTGTTACACAGTAATAAGCAACATACACCCAATCAAACATGTCTGTTGTGGAGATACTTACTTGCTGTAATATAAATCTGCAGGTTTCTTATTATGATTAAATGTGGTGTTGGTCTGGGGTGTACAGCACCCATCAGAAAATCCACTGTAGGGATGAAAATATAGTAGCATATATTTTAGTTTACCAAGATAATTTATAACAATTTACAATGGATATATATTTCATAATTTTGTGAAATAAGATGGCAATACATGGCAATACCTCATTTTACTTACCTCATGTTTTCTTTGTATTTAATATGCTAAAAGTTTCAATTTAGGTCTGTGGAATTGACACTATTAAATGATTATTTTAATTGTGAGTGTATGCCATTCCCTTATATCATGTAGTCAGGGATGTATGTGTTTAAACTAAATGTATCGCATGCGAAACAGAACACAGGGAAACTATTATTATTATTATTATTATAATAATTTATTTGTTAGGCGCCACAAGGTATCCGCAGCGCTGCACACAGTATTAACAGTAGATTATACAGGGTGAAACCATACAGAACAATGAAAAAAAAGTACCAATACTTCAGAAACTCCGGCTAGTCATATGCAGTAAAGACGGAGCGGAAGAACAGGTATGGAGACAGGAGGGGAGGAGGCCCTGCTCATACGCGCTTACATCCTAAGGGAGGGTAAACAGACCAGGCACAAGTGGAGCCGGTTGAGGCAAGAGGAGAGAAGGGAGGAGGAGCAAAGGGAGGAGATGGGGGTTAAGTAGATGGTTGGTAGGCTTTGAGGAAGAGGTGAGTTTTGAGTGCACGTTTGAAGGAGCACAGAGTAGGAGAGAGACGGATGGAATGAGGAAGGTCGTTCCAGAGAAGGGGGGCTGCACTGGAAAAGTCTTGAATTCTGGAGTGGGAAGAGGTGATAAGGGTGGAGGAGAGGCGGCGGTCATTGGCCGAGCGCAGGGAGCGGACAGAAACTGCTTGGAAACTACATCCACCAGACTGCCTTGAGATGGAACAGAGTTCAGAGATATGCACTCTGGCAGGAGCGGGAAAACGGTGGGTGAAGCTTGGGAAGCAGAGAGATGAGGTGGTATAAAGAGAAACTGGGAGCAAGAAACCAGAGTCATTGAGAGAGGAAGAAATTTTTGGAAGCACAATGAAACAGAGGAACGGACTAGGGGAAAAGTTCAGGAGTATGAACATACGGTCGTTTGGAGAAGAGTGGGTCAGACTGGCAGACACCACTTCTGAGAGGAGCCATGCTGAAAGCCACGGCTAGAGAACTATTGGATAAGTTCTGATTATTCATTGACTTAGTTATTTGTTGGACTGAGATTTTTGGCTACAGTTTAATTAGACAGGGAATTGGTGGGAAGATCATAAGATATGTATTTAACACCCTTTTACAGGACTGTTTTTTAGTTGCAGGGAGTTCATAGTGCAGGGAGATAGAGCTAGGGATTCTGGGACTGAGATATCTAGAATAAATAGCTTATTAACTACAAAGGAGAAGTATTTAATGGGGTAAACTGAAAGTTTAAAGTGGTAAAGATAACAGAAGGCAGGGATTAGCCCGAGGTAACATAAACGCTGAGGGGGCAGGTAAAAGAAAGTACCAGTATAGCAAGAGTTAACTCCACTGGGGGGCAGGGGTCAGCCAATCAGTAGGGACATAGGGGGCAGGATTACAGGAATGTAGTGGGGGAAGCAGGATAAGGTCCAGGTACCAGCAGTCAGCTTCCCCTTTCATTGTCTGGAGAGTTTTTCCCACCCACCAAGTCCCTATTTTTGGTTTCTCGCTCTGGTTTTATATATTATTTTTTCTTTTTTTTATGGCTTTTAGTGTTGGGTCAGTTGAGTGAAATTTTCACAAAACAAGTTTCGTAGTGGCGGTAAGCAGCCCAGTCAGCGGACAATTTGGTCACATTCAAGACGTGGTAGGACTCCCCCCCCTAAAGGGATTGGGCAATTAGTGAGAATTACCCTTCGGGGTTATGGGGCTCCGCTTAGGCGGGCGTGCCTCAGCCGTACGCAATCTATTGGGGTGGAGATTATAGCTCATGGGTGTGACCTAGGGGCTAATTGGTCTGCTTATATTTGCCACCTCTTCTCAATATATTGATAATCTCAATAAATTGCTGACCTTTCATTTTAGCCAAAACAAGTCTCTGTGTCTTTATTTCATAGTGGCATATTAGCTCTGTCAGTAACACTGTAAAGGTAAGATGTCACCCGATAAGCGGATTAATGTTCTGGGAGCTACAAAAAAGAAATGGGTGGAGTTTCATCATTAGAGCTAACAGGAGTGAGTAGCCAGTTACCGTTTTGCTTGCACTAGTTTCTACCACCATTTTGTGAAATATTAATATGAAGTATGAAGTAGTGTTGGATACCATATTCGTAAGCAATATATTCCTTTCTGAAGAAAACATTCTGCAAGCTTTGTTTTTACTGCTGGATTTTATGTTCTGCTCTGCTCTGCCACAGCTCAATTTAATTGAATTTAGTGATAAGTGGGCCTGAGGTACCTCTTAGTTTTACAAGGCCTAGATGGCGAGAAAATGTAAGACACTCTCTATAGTATAAAACATTGTTCATATATGTTACTGTTGTGTTTATATCATTGCACTGAAAATCCTATTTGAAACGCTATTTCACTTGAGCCAATTACGTACATACTGCAAATCAACCTTCTTTTGAAAAGCGTATTTTTGATATAAAAGTTAAAACATTCAGTAGTCCCCACACTTTAGAAATAAACTTGCCGGTGTGGATTCTAAAGAATAGCTTTCAGCACATTATTTGATCTGTGTGTCTGAGGTCATAAATAGGGAGTGTGCAGAGGGTCCCCTTAATCTCCCTCTGGTGTTGCAGGTTTCCTGGAAATTACTCAACGCAGATGCGACAGTAATTTTTAACTAAGATGGTGTCATTGCGCAGGAGGACAACAGTGAGAGCTACTATTCTACTACAAACACCTCTTCCATCGGCACACCTGGGAAAAGGGGTGTTACATATATGTCAATGATTTGCATTTAATTTGATTGGTCAAAAAAAGTTTTGTGTGTATATTTTTTCTTTGATCCCTGTGGGTATTTGAGTTTTATCATTTTGTTCATGACTAGTAGTATAAAAGAACAACAAAGGGGATGTAACACTTGGATTCAAACCATGTTCATTGATATTAAACAATATGACAATAACATTATACCAATTTAATGAACATATATTGTCTACATGACATAAAATATTTTATCACAATTGCATAATAATCAGGGATTATAAATCATTTGGGATTAGGGGAATTAATCAGACTGTCATTACCTGTTTGACAGAGCCTATAAACAATAAATTCAGCTAAGAAAACAACATTCCTTTAAAGATAAATAGGATTTAGAGAGGTGTTTTTTTAAAAGTTGATTTTCTTTTTCTTTCTTTTTTTTTTTTCTGTTGCTGGAAGTTTTATGTAGATCAGTCAAAATAACTTCAACACCAAGAAACACACACAAAATAAGATACAGGAAACATTTGCATATGCAGTAGAAACTTTATATAAGAACACTCTGGGGATCAGATCAAACAGAAAGGATATTCTTCCAACATGAATTAATTCCCAAATCTCACGTTCGGAAGTTGTTTTTCTTTAAAACAAAGGTTCTCACTGGTTTTTTTTTTCCTTTTTTCTAACACTCCCTGGTATATGGCACCTCATCAAAAAACCTCAAGCCCTTATTTAATGGATCACCGCAATATTACTTTGGGAATAGTTGTAAGAGTCTTACTGGATAACATTAACGTCAAGGATAATTAACCAAACATTTTATTTATATTTGTTTAAATTAGCAATGGGCACTAGTAGGCATGCATATTGCACTGTAAGCTTCTAATTAGGATCCAAATCAGTGGTCGACAACTAGGTCCTAAGGGGAAGCTAGTTGCCCTCAAGAGGTTTAACCAATATTTCTTCATTTCATGCCTTTGTTTACAGATTATGAGTTATTTTCAAAATAAAGTAAATAAAAGAGGTTAACCTGTAGTCTCACCCATACTAGAATACTCTCTCCCCAATGGTTCTTTTTCTAGTCATTCTAATATCATTTACCCACCTAAAACAGCAGGATTCTTCATGAATTATTTTTCTCATCAGTCATAAGCAGGGCTGTGCTGAGTGCTTCTTAGGCTCTGTGGCTAGGGTAAGCAGTTTAAATACGGGATTGCATCCAACATGCTTTAATTAGCTACGGGTCACAATTGAGGCTCCTGAGAGTGGTCATACAGTCTACTGCTTGCTTTAAGCTACACTGATTTGTAGAGATGCACTGAGTGATTCTACTGAATACTGCATCAAATCCAAATCCTAATTTGCATATTAAAATTAAGCAAGAGGGGGCAAAATGGTCAAATCTTATCAGTAATTGGAATTCCAAGAAGTGAGCAAACTGCATTCTGAACAAAAAAAACTACTTGAAATCATGGATTTAGTATATCCCCACTAATTTGCTAAATAAGTTACAGTACTTGTGAGAGATCCTGACAAACACTGTTTGTATTGCTCATTCTGTACATAATTTATAGAGATCCTAAAATTACAGCACAGTGGCTTTTAATACGTAGCTTTAACATCTCTAAAGATTTCAAGATATTAGGAGTGAATTAAGTAAAGACTATTGACCAGAAATCTGTAAATTGTAAGTTGTATGTTTGTTACATGTCGTTTTATTACTGTGTTGTTCCCAATTGTAAAGTGCTTGGATTATGCTGACAGTTTATAAATAAATGTTAATTATAATAATAATAACATTAAAAATAAATTGTATACATTGCTTACATTTAAGTTGTCCAAAGGTTTCAGTTTGGTTGTTTTACACAGCTGCCAAACAATCATGTTAGTTAGCAATTTGTAAACGTTTTTATGTAGCCAAGCTGTAGAAATGCAGTTGTCCAGGGGCCTGTTGGACAACTGGATTTCAGCACAGGCAATTCTGAGTCAATCGATAATCCCTTACTTGCTGTGATGGGAATCATCGTTCAACATGGTTCACCATAGCAAATTAAATCTGATCCAAACGCATCTGATTTTGATTAAGTATTATAAATTTAAATTGACCAAATACATCTATTACCATCAAGCCATGTGGGGCACATTTTGAGATAAAGTGATGCCAATATTAGATAAGTCACTTGAAACACATTAGCCAAGAATGACCCTAAGGCATTATGACCCTTTTTACACAGTTATAAAATGTACCCATGTACCCATTTCTATAAACATTGAAATAATCACAGACAATTTTGTTTGCTTTATGTATATTTTTTTAATTTTCATCAGCATTAAAGGAAGGAACATTGATTGTCATTTACAGAAAACATTCAAAAATCATGTGTGCTTTATAATGAATGCTAACAGTACAGTAAACTAATAATTTACATGACAATAGACAACATCTATTACATTCTAAATTAACCATGGATCGCTTGCATTTTAGATGTGACGCTCCATGAAAAAAGGCTAAGAAAAAAAATAACAAAATAAAAAAAGACCCTGCAATCTTAGTTTTACTTACAGCAGACTTTAGTACTAAGATATCAACATAAAGGTAAAAAGGAAACAGATTCAATACATCACATTATTGTGTTGTCACCCATTTTAGGCAAACACAGGCAAGTAGAAAGAAATACACTATATTACATTTATGCTCTAAAAAATCATTTTCACTGTACATAACATAATACAGAGTCATGTTTCCTTATGCAGTTTTAGAGAGTGTTATTCTATACAAGTATTTTCAGGAACTGGAGATTCTGTAACTAAACATCTGCAATCCTGAGATGCATGAGTTGTGGTTTTATTATGTTTTCGTCCTTCGTAAGTCCTGTATTGACGCTCATCCTGCAAAGCATCTTGACTACAGTATAAATCCAAGGGAGAGGTTAATCACAACTATAAGCTCCCTTATTAGCAGGAACAAACAGTAGTGGTTTGGGATTAAGGTCCAATAGAAGTTCCTAGTAAATGATGTCTCCAACCCCATCACACTTAAAGGAACAATAACAATGTACATAAAAAAACATCAATCAACAATGCAAGTAAAATATGTATTTAATATGGGATTTAAAGGTGCAGATATTTCAAAACAAAAACAGAATTCAAAAGATAATTGAAAGCCATTTAGCTTAAAGGCATTATAGCACCAGGCATATGTATACCAGTCAAGCAAAATGGCAAACATGAACTTTTTTTGCGGGGGGGGGGGGGGGGGGGTGTCTCAAGTTTATTCAACTTGTATGCATGTTTCTGATAGTTATGCTGTTTTATGTTAAGCCATAAAAAAATTCTAGATTTGAACTACTTTCTTTTCTGTGTTGATACACTGATACAGATAACATATTAATTAAAGAACATAAATGGAGATACATTTAGACTATCTCTGCAAATAAAGAGTAGTCAATCCATTAAATTTTAATGAATTAAATATATCTTATTGTCTAACAAGGAACCAAATGAATTTCAATATGAGAAATTAAGAAAAAAATAGGGCTATGCGATGCTAAAATATCAAATTTTGTAATAATTTGCTGGATTTGATTGTTTTAATTTAAATCAGTTTATATTCAGCTAATTCAGTCAAGAAAAAAAGCAATTTATGGAAAAACTGTGGAATTAATGGAGAAATATCTACTTTGTATATATTACAATAATTTTTAGATAATAAATTGTCTTGATACATATTATTTATACATATGTGAAAATGAATGCTCAGAAATGTTCAAATGCACCTCCACAAATCTACCTATAGATAGAAAAATAGCAATCTTAGTGGTGGGTATGGTTGCAGTACACACATATATATATATATATATACCATGTGATTGAATTTTGTAAATTAATTTAATTTTAGAGCATGAGCTTATTCTCTTTGAATATTGTATATAATGAATTAGAAGGCTCAACAAAGCTCAGCTTTGAACATGAATGCATGTAAGTAAGAATGTCTGCACCTTTATATCATGTCCTGCTACTTTAAATGTACAGCAAAAAGAAAAATGTCAGACTTGAATATTAAAATATATATTATTTTATTATCATCTGTATGGAACATACACAAAGCATTAATAAATAAAAGCACGACCTTGCCGTCAATTTAACCCTTTCCCTCTGTAGCAAAAAGAGGTTTTAGTTATTTTAAGAAATAATCTAATAGCTGAAGGAATATTTCCATATTATTTTTGCAGTGTTCCACAAGTTGACCACAAATCTGAACACTTTTTAACTTTTTATTTCTCCAAATGACTTGTGTTTAACATGTAACACAGCAGCACAACATACTCTTCTTCATGTATGTTCCTGTAGGGAGCAATTCAGTTACTGCAGGTGGTACAAAATAGCTTCTGTCACTACATATTGCAACTGTGGCAGAATAAAAAATGACCCAGTAATTAAAGTAGGCTGCATGAAAAGGCCAAAATAAAATATTGCTTGCTATTTTTTGTATTTGTGCAAGCTATAGTTTTTCTAAAATATATATGACGATTTTGTATTTTAAATACTAGAATGCCAGTTATAGCTTGTGCAGCTAAGGAAAAATGAAGAAGGAAGTTGTAGCTTGGTTTTTACTGGGATAATGAACTTACCTATGTTTTTCATTATACTTTTAATACAAATATTTTATTAATGCTATTTTATAGAGTGTGTTTGGTGAATAGAGAATACAATAACGATAACATTACATCATGTATAATAAATGTGTCGCTCATAGATATGTGCAGTAGTTTGATATTTGTCAGCATAGAAATTGCATTGTGTTCATTGGCTTTACAAAACAACTTAGATAAAGCTGACTTTTTATATTTATGGTAAAAGTATATTGTAATAGTAATATTGGTATCCTTGAATATGTGTGGAAATTAAAATGAGTAATAAATTTACCTGTATTTGTCATATATGTGAGGTTTTGCTTTAGCAAACATGTTAATACCAGTTTATAATTGAAGACTATATCAGCATCATCATCATGATCATCATCATTGCAATGTATCTAGCTTTATTTTGGTAAATATCAAATATGGCTTTAGGGTACAGCTAAGTAAATAAGCTTACCCTCATTCCCTCAGGAAAAAGTTAGTGCAAATATGTTTGATTATTTCATGCACATAAATACATTTTCAATGTGTTAAAGAACTGATCCATTTGGTAAACATTTCATTTGATTACTTAAACATTGAGGTTTTGACTTTTGATTGCACCATAATCTACATTAATGATGATACTTATTTTTTAGACAAGGAAACTATTTCAGATGTCAACTATTTTAGTTTCCATATATGCTAACCTTGTCATTGTGTATTGATCGGTATTTCGTAATATGCACTGTAAGATTGTTCTATTTAGTAAATGTGAGAACAGCCAATCACCAGGGAAACAATCTTGTAGTATGGCATACATACTGACACAAGCTTTATCCAATACTTTACCTATATCCTGTAATAATACTGGTCTAGGGTCAAAATATCTTGCCATGTAATAGGTGAATGTTACCTGTCAGTGACCAGAACAGTTGAATATGACATGATAGATTATACTACAATCTTAGTTTCTGCCTCTTGGATGATTTGCTGTCATTATTTTATGCTTGCTAATAAAGAACAAAAACATTATCACATAATTTCTGTATTGTTTGGGGTGTGATGTACAGTAGTACATTAATGATTATTGCATTACCCTGAATGCAGTGCGGAACATTGCTACCAGGTACTAGCAAGAATACACAGCAACACTGTCACAACAAATCAGCACCAAGTTAAAAACAAATCATAATTCTGTCAAAGAAAAGAGCATTTTCCATATGATTTTCACCCTAAAGCATTACACTGGTGCTAATAAGAAAGTACATTCTGTAGATCTGTGTTTTTAAATACAGTTGCTCATTTTATCACCTTGAGTGGCCTTTCTCATTCATTTTTTGCATTCGATCATTAATTACTATGTACAGTATTCCTTTGTACAGTATATGTGTTAGGCTGCATGATTAAAGCTGTTCTGTCCAATAACATGTTTAGATTTCACCGTTAACATTGCAAAAGTTGTATACGCCCATAACTTGTAATTGCTGATTTGCTGTAGAATGGCATACTTTTACTTATCTTATTCATAACTGTTTTTACATTTTAAAGGTTCATTTTGACATTGCAAGAAGATGCCATAAAGTTGCACCATTAATGTACATTCGAGTAATCCACATTACATAGTTATAAAACCAGGACTTAACAAAACCATACATGATGTAGCAGAGTAAAGTTTATAAATGTCTTCCTTTTCACAAACCAAATACTGCCCATGATGAACTCCACATATTATTGCTGTAGTACAATGTCTTTGGTGCTAGAGGCCAAGAACCTGTGAATCTGTTTATTAACGGGTAATACAGCAGTGAGAACAGTATGGTCACTTTAAAGATGAACGTATGTAAATGATGTCAATATTATAAAAGCCCAGAGTTCTTAAGTCTTAATTGCAATTATTGAGTAGTAAAATTAAGTCTGTGTTTGAAACAAAAATGCTAATGTTTTAATCACAGGTTATGTGAAAAGGAAGCCTTTAAAAAATATAGGAGAATATGTACTTTATATAACTGGTCAGTTTTCTCGAAATTGAAAATGTTCCTTTAAATTGTATACACTATATTAAGTAACAAAATAGAAAACATCTCACAGACTGCAGATGTACTGTCCATAGTAATATTGTGTCAACTTTTTTTAATCAGTTGGGCAACACTTTTCGCAGGATCCTGTCCTTGCGTGCAAGACACATAAATTGTGTTTGGACAACCCTGATCAGAAGTCTTTTATGCTTAAGTAGAAAAATATTTACTCACAAAACATCTTTAGTTATGCTATACATCATCAACAAATAAGCATTTTAATTAATAAAACTTGCTGGTGGGACAAATTCTCAAAAATACTATCAAATTTGTGCTTTCAGCAATTGCATGATCTACATATTAATAGGCTCATGGAAATGAATAAAACATCATGTTTCATTTAAATATTATTGAATAAATACAGTGGAAAAGGCACTGCCTTGTGGTTAAACCACTTATGCCTGTAGAGTGAGTTGCAACCAATTATACTCTTGCTTTCATTATCTAATTTGAACTAGAGTAATAAAAGCTAATTGTTGATTGGTTGTTCTGGTTGAGTCAAAATTTTGCACCTGCATGCAGTGCGACTAAATGAGCCCAATAAAGGTATGCACAAAATATATTGTTTTTTGCTTAGAAAGATGATTTCCACAAACGCATATGCATCAATTTCAGGTATCTGCAATGGGACAAGCAGTATCATATGTATATCACTAAATGCTTAGAAAAAGTATTCCACCTCCAGATGACTTTGTTTTATTGGCCTTGCTATTTTTAGCTTTTTCTCTAGCCATGTATTTATATAATCAGAGTTTATTATATTTGTTCTTTCAGTTGGCCTCTGAAAACACTTATCCTGCATGCAATGGTCCATCAGTACTGTGTCATATGCTAGGGCCAACGGAAATAAACATCTATACCTGATTGTATAAATACATAACTAAAAAGCACAATAGGAAGGATAAAGGGACGTATTTAATAGAAGTTGCAGTAGGACATGTACAAACAAATATTAATGAAAAAGTCACCTGAAGACGGACAATCCATTTAATGCAAATATTTACTCAGACTATCTGTTTATCAGAGTTTTATAGTACATACAACTCCTTGATGTTAACAACATTTAGAAACAATTGCTTTTCCTATTCTTCAAAAACTAAATAATCTAATATATTGATTGGTTTAGAAAAGGAGTACATTGAATTGAATTTTATTCCCCAAAGAGGCTGACAAATTAATCCTCTGGCTTCCGATTTGCTAAGCTCACAGTCTAATCAAGACAGATACAAGTGATTTTTATGAGCTGGGTTTTAAGGCAGACCAGCCTTTAAGGTATCGTCTGCTCTCTGTAGCCTCCCATCTGTCCTTGCCTGCTTTATAATCCTTTTGAAGGTTGCTACTTCAGACAGGAGAAAACAAACAGATAGTAAAGTGGAGAAGAGGATAAATGAATTCTACTGAGGCCTAAAATATGCTTATATGTCTGACCTTAATGTGGATTTTCTGAAACAAAGGAGTTATTTTGTTAATCATTCATTTAATTAAAAAATAAAAAGCGGCAGGTATTTTTTACACAAAATTACAAAAGACAGCATACATATCCACAATTTTAACAAGTTGGTACTGTGCATTTACAATTATTGCTGCTGTGTTTTAACCATCTTAAAGCACATTTATGAGCCATTGAATTCAAACAGTGCAAACTATGTATAAATGACACCAACCACTCTCCACTATTTAGTGTTGCCTGATACATTCTCCAAGTACATGCATTGAGTGTAATGTATGTGATGTATGTGCAGTATTAATCAAACACATTTTTTAGATAGGATGTTGCTGAAAAAACGGGCATGTAGACTCTGATTGGGTTGCTTGTGTTTAAGCAGGAATGCCTTAGAATGTGAAGTCCCTTAAACATTAATTCAATATCACTGATATAGACAGGTACAGATTACTAATGGTCATGACTGATGGAACCCAAGTAACTAAAACTCAATTCCAAACAAACATGAATTGGTATTTTTGGTGTATATATGACATTGGAGTGTTGAGATGAAAATAAGCTTCCATCATATGAACAGGTCATGGAAAATTTGAGTAGTATGTCAATGTACTTCAGATCTTTTTTTCTAATTACAGCTTGCTAAGCATACATATCTAATCTTTGCACGTAAGTTATACTATTTTGTAGGTCATCTAGTACAAATAATTAATACAAATCTTATTTCTGGTGACTTTGGATTTGTTTGAGCAGAAAGGTGCTGAAAACCAAAACTTTTCTCTTAATTATAAATAAATATATTTTCTAGTGTACTAACACCAAAAAGGTAGAGTATTCTAATTCATTTTAAATGTGCTACAATTGTATCACTGAGTAATTTGTTTGAAACTTTTAGAATTTACCTTGTAAGAAGTGGCACATTCTGCAGTGTAGAACGTTTCTGTGTTTGTGAGCCTCTGGTCTTGCTTTTGCATATTAAATGAGGTAAAAGTGATTTGCATTATTGTGTGAACTCGATCTTGTGTATGTCACCGACATCTGACAATATAAATATCAATTTGATATCCCCATTCTAGTATACCGGCCAACGACAATTCTTTTATTCTGAGTTGAAATCACCTACAGGTAGTTTGGCTGTGCTGCAGAATTATTGCATAAAATGCTCCCTAATGCATTAATAAAATGGATAGGAAGATACAGTACTCCTATTTATACTGCCAGCCTAAAACACAGACAAAACTGGCATTATAACAATGGTAGTGTAAAGAGTAATGAAAACATTTCAGTGATCCTCTATGTAGAGAGTACAACTGTTTATAAATGATGGTGGCACTATAAAGATGGAACACCACGGTGGCTTAGTGGTTAGCACTTCTGTCTCAACACTGGGGTCCTGAGTTCGATTCCCGACCATGGCCTTATCTGTGTGGAGTTTGTTCTCCCCATGTTTGCATGGATTTCCTCCCACACTCCAAAAACATAGGTTAATTGGCTGCTAACAAATTGACCCTAGTCTCTGTCTGTCTGTGTGTGTGTGTGTGTGTGTGTGTGTGTGTATGTTAGGGAATTTAGACTGTAAGCTCGAATGGGGCAGGGACTGATGTGAGTGAGTTCTCTGTACAGCGCTGCGGAATTAGTAGCGCTATATAAATAGCTGATGATGATGATGAGGAAAGATGGGGGGCAAAGTTTCATGTCAGTACAGTTGATGGTCTAATCAAGTCTAATATGCACCTACATAGCACTGCTAGGAAACTGCAAAAGAAAGGTTGTAAGTAAGGAAAGAAATGTAAATGTGGAAGGGGCTGCATAGTTTCTAATGGGCTTCTTCACACTGAGGTGCCAGCACCATATGATTTTTATTATACTTTGGCGCTTTCTCAACTAACCATTCCAAACCAAGTGGAACACAGCTGAAATGGGTCTAATATGTCTTGTGAGCAGGTACTTCAAGTAAGCAAGTTACATCTTAGATGTGTTTTTCTGAAAGAGATATTTATCTTTTCTGATTACCAGCATTTTTCAATTAGAAGTAAGAAGAGGCATAACTATGCATAAAATAAGCTGTGGCTAATAGACATTTACTTTTATTTCTCAAACTTTACTAGAAATATGACTGTTGGAAGCAGTTTGGTTGCTATGAGTTACAACACATTTTATGCACTTGTACACCAGCTTTCATAACTGTCCTCCATTGTGAAAGTGTTCTTTGATGAAATGTCTAACAGACGGTGAAGGCAGAAACACCGAGGATTTGTGTTATTTCATAGTACAGCTGCTGCGGCAACACTGGTGGCCAATATAGTCTATAAATTCACACAATTCTTCTAGTGCTTATTTATGAAACATATGTAGTGTGTTATGGTCTATTTAGGGAAATATGGACATATGCTGTTTATTGTGTATTTTATTTATGATATGAATATATAAACTTGCTCTTTAGTCTTTATTTGAAAAAATTGTGATGGTGTAATTCCCTCCAACACTATAAAACATAAAAATTAAAAATAAACTTCAGGTGTGCCAAATAGTGCAGGGTAAATTCAATAATGTCACAGAAATAAATACAAAATATAAAAGGTAGTTTGAGAAAGCCTAAAAAAGATTGTAAGTTTGTTCAGAACTTCGGGATTTGAGGATTTGAGCAAATTCAGGGAAAGGGAGTATGACCATGAGATCTGTACTACTGGGATTGTAAAATGCATTGTTTTATAGCATTTGTTTAGAAAATATGAATGTTTTGTAGACTACATATGTTCTAGTTCCACTTAATATTATTTAGAAACTAACATCCCTGAGTGGTAAACAGTGCAACTTCTGCAGTAAGCAGTGATTGTCATTCTGAACATTAAATGTTACTGAGACAGAGGAGGTAAAAAAAAGAAACAAATAGTAAATTCCTCCATCTTATTTACACACCATCCTATAACCATCATGAACCCATACAGTGTAAATGATTGAATGTGTCATAACTTTATTATAAGCATTTGACACAGTGTCCATCAAATAAGTGAAACCTTTCATAGAATGCAGGTTTGCTTGGAGGGATGGCTTCTTTTTAACAGTCTTACACCTCTACCAATGGTGCATAAACTTCGAAAAGCATGAATACAACTGAGGCAAACGCATTTCGCATTTTCATATATTTCTTTGAGGTCACTGGAGAACACTTAGGCTTCTCATTGTGTTTACTTGCGGTAAACACAAGTGAATATAAATCAATACATTTGGAAAAAAGCATCCAAAGACATTGCACCCAATGGTAATTAAAACAAATGTTTATATGCATTGTACTAGTATTTACATATATTGTACTACTCTTAGAAACACTATTAAATTGTATGTTATTAATGCCACAATGCATAAGGTCTAAGTAACAAGGCTCTACAAAAGATTAGACTTACATAGCAGAAGTCACTGCAATATATTATCTTATTTGCAGAAAAGTTGTTAAACAGATGCAAATGTTCAATTGTGGTTCTGTGTTAAGTATAGTATATTGTGGCAAATATTAATACAGGGAAATGAGAAATGCACAAACAATGCTTAGATATCCTTCATATAAAACACGATTGTTTAAGAGTTATATAATTTACAGAATGTGCTTTTGCAATAAAGTTGTTGTATTTACTCACAGTAACTTTAAAAGTATATCTGAAGCAGATTCTAAATAGACATTTTATATTACTAAGGAGACCAGAGCTGTGGTAATTCTCTGAAAAAGGGAGAATACGTAGATGCCAAATAGTACATAATTATAGTGTCTAATTAATCTAAAAATATATATTGTACTGTATGTTTGGGAACTGTTAAACAACATGCTTTAATTGACCACTATTCTATTACCCTGAGGTTCTAACAATCTGCAAAGTAATCTTCCATTAACAGGGAATATGACTCATGGAGTTAATTTTTTAAAGAAAGGACTCACAGAAGTGACATTTACGCTTAAAAGGATTAGGCCCTTGATGTAAATGAATAAGAGGTTTACATCTGTCTATAGAGTGACTGGCTATGCAATTTACTTACATGGAATTGTCAAAATCAATAGGCATTACACATTTTTCAACAGAACTTTTGATAGAAAAAAGTGCATAATTCAAGACACAATTACAAAGTTCTATGGCTTATTATATCATCTGAAGGTTCTATAATAGGTAGCACACATTGGGGACAATGAGGCATCTTCATTGACCCTTCCCTGACCTCAAGTGCAAGCTCTTGTCGCCACGATGTCAAAAGTAATCATGCTTGACATGCGGTGTCACTGATGTTTAAAGCAACGCCAGTGGGTAATCAGCCTAACGCTTTGTTATGAAGAGCACATAACCTTTTTTTACTGATAGAATAAAAGGTCATGTAAAAAAACAGAATATCAATATACCTGTGACACCAAGACTGTTCAGTCCATGAAAGCTACATGGTGATCTCTTCATTGTTTCTAAATTGAATAAAATAGCTATAGGAAATTGTTTCCACAGTAGTAAAAATCAGAGGCCATGATTTGCCATAGCACTGTTGGACTGTCTAGGGAATACCAGTACATATAGGAGTCCTCTATATATGTTGTGTTTACTGAAAGCATGTAATTAGTATGTTACTAATTTTTTCAATCCTCAGCTGCCAAATAGACCATGGTCTAACAGATTGTGAATATTGTCATGGTACAATGGAGATATGGCAGGGGTGATGGTGGGCATTTCTGGGCAAAGCAGGGGCATGGCCTGTTGGATTTGCGGCTTGGCCTATTTTGTTCTTATTTTATTTGTCTTGGAATTTTGGGAAGTATGTTGTTTAGGGTGATTGGTGGTGTAACAGAAATGTATTGCCTCATGGCCATAAAATATAGAAACTGGGAAACTTTGGCATGCATGGTGCACAGTTCATTATTTCGTTATATGGACCTGAATACATATAATAGCTAATGATCCTTCTTGAACTATTTCTGAAAATAATTGTGTAGCCTATGGTAGATAACCTCAGAATAGCTGCACATTCCCAGTAACTTGCATTTTTATTGCTCTTGTATTAATAGACAAGTAGATAAGAAACAGCATTGTGTAGCTAACATTTGTGTTATCAAAATAGTATTGAGAAATACTTAACAATTTTCCTTGTAATGTTATCTTATGATGTTGTTTTATTTGTAAATTGTCACTGTTATCCCTGTTTTATATATCTTATCAGTTTATTCAAGCAAGGTGGTAGCAATTGTCGCGTTGAGAGTAGTCAAATGAGTACTATATAATAAATTAATTAGTTAGTGTTTTAATAAGCCTGGGCATAATCAAATACTTATTTTGTTGTAGTGTTCTTTCTACATATTCTAGAAAATGCTGTTTCCATTTTTAAATGATATTTAAAAGTGTAATTATGAAGGGAAACCAAGCAAAATATATCATCAAATTGTATCTTTGTAATTAAAGTTACAATTTGTTTGGGCATAGTTACCTGCAAAACAATTTACATGTTTTATTCAAAATTCTTAGGGTGGGCAGGGGCGAACGCAGGAAAATGCGCAGCAGCTCCATTTCGGCGAGTCTGAATTCTACAGCAGCCGCGGCGCTGTCAAGCAGCATCTGCGGCAGTGCTGTATTATACTACAATACAGCACTGCCGCGGACGCTTCTTTGACAGCGCCGCGGCTGCTGTACAGTACCGTTGGTTCGCGGAGGGGAGGGGTTTCTGGAGAACCAGAAACCCCCACTGCGGGCGCCACTGGTGGGGATTGCATCTCCGTTCTGTGGTTTTGTAGGATAACTATTGTTTCTATGAACCAGCTAGGTATTCTTCTGTATAAAAATGTTTTTATTGTATTACAATAAGTGTACGTTTTATAGACTTTTTGTAACCCACTAGATCAATAGTAGGTGTTCTGTCATTTTACATTACTGTTACTTTATAAGACTAGTGGGATTAGGAACAGTTTTAGGCCACATTTAATACATATATAGCTATTTCTTTAAATTCCAGGCAAGCACCGATTACACACAAAGCAACCTAGGCAAGTGCCAAAACATGGAACCTATAGAGATAGGTCAAAAGCTACATATTGCTGTGTGGTTGATATAAACTAGCTGGCTGTATCATAGTTCTTCACTGTATGGAGTTAAGCTGGGTACACACTACACAGTTTTCATCCAATAATCGGCTAAATCAGCCGACATACGACCGCTCGTTCAAAAGTCGGGTCAGTGTGTGCAGTGACACGATGGTCGAACGTCTGCCCAAATGGACGATTGTCGCCTCATTTGATTGGTCGTACCGTTTAATATTTTCGTTCCAATCTCGTTTCTGTTGTGTATAAACTTCCACAACAGTGAGTACGAAACTATAGTCATGGCTGTAAAAAGTCGCTAAAGGGACGTCCGCTCTTCCCTTTATCGTCCTAAACAAGGCTAGTGTGTATGCAGTCCATGGACCGAGCGATCGGAACATCGATCGCATGTAAAATCGATCGGCATAAAAAGTTGGTTGAAATTTCTGTAGTGTGTACCCAGTTTAAGCAACGAAAAGAAAATTCTACTGCCAATGATATTTAAGACAAGAGAAAGTCAACTTTGAGAGCTCACAAACTGCACTATGTCTAGGACCCCACAGACTAAATAATGATTCTATAACAATTTAGATACCAGTTATTGCAGTATTTCATGATAGAATGTCAACTAAATTTGCAACATTTTGCAAATCAATAATTTTGCATTTCAAAAAATATATTTTGTATTTATTTTGTAGACTTAGCCTAAACACAGCAAACCTAACTTGTGTGACATCGAATTTATATAAACAAATGGCAAAAACATTTGCCTGATTCTTACCATCAGAACAATGATTTTGTTTTAATATTTTAAGGAAAAGCTGTATATCTGAAGTACAAAGGTACATACCATGAACAATTCAATAAAAAATAGTTTTTTTCTTTTGTTTCTCCAAAACTATAGCTTGTTATTTTTCAGTTTACAAGAATATGTATCACATTTTTATTTTATGTAAATGCTTTTTGTGGAAGAATATTTGTTTCTATATGAGAGTGTTGTGTCATTCTAAACCATTACATCACACACCTGGCATGCTTTATACTGTACATAAACCAATGTGACATTTTTACCATTTGGTAGGTATACAATAAATTGGCAATTATTGTTCAAACAATGGCTTTGTTGATTTAAACTTGATTGCCCAAACATAAATTAAATACAGAAATTCAAAGGAAAAAAACACAACATCATCAATGAAAGACAAAAGAAAACTAGAAAAGTTTTTTTTGTGTAAGTATAGGATTACACCACAGCAAAGGTGCATTTACATATATATATATATATATATATATATATATATATATATATATATGATGTTCAACTACACATGCATCTAAAACATAGAAATAAGTCGGATTTCACTTAAATTAGATTTGAAACAGTAATCCAGAAAGAAGAGTAATACTGTAGAAGTATATGCTCTTATTGATATCTACAATAAAATCTATAAATTGTTGCCTCTCAAATTATATATATAAAAAAAGTAAATACACCCAGTGTTCTATATATTAAGATAAATGCTTCGGCTACCAGATGACTTTGCAATACCTTTTATTTTCCACAGTAGCCTCTGGCAACAAGTGTTAAATGGTCAGTTCCAAAGGAAAATCAAACAGTTAATAAAGAAGAAAAGAGAGAGCCCCACTCAGAGGTGCATATTTACATTCTTCAAACTGTAGCGGTGAAAAATAATTCTATTAAGTGCAGGACATTCCTAGTGCTGCTGTAGTGATGTTTATTTTTGTTTCTTTTGTGGTTTTCTTAAGTCCTTTTGAGCACATTTCTTTTGTCTTAGTAGTGATGCATTCCATAGCTATGTGAAAAATCCCACTGTCTTCACTTGCAGCCAGTGCTTGAGTCAGGATTAAATAGCTCCTTATACAATGGAGGGAACAGTGTATTCACTATTTCTGGGTGAGATTGTTTAAATACCTGCAACTTCTCTCCATGTAAGTTGCAAAGTGCAGTTATGTTTGGTATCTTGGCTATTAACTGTGAAGAAAGAAAAATATTACTAAAATTATATACAATTCATGCAAAATTTCCAAGGATGGTTAAGCTTCTAAAAAATGGAACTAAGTTCAAAAACAAATAAAACACAAGACCATATCTGATGTTCAGCATAAGCACCAAGAGACAGGGACGGTTTCCAGTTTGACTTAAGACAACATGCTGGATAACATTGGGGCCTTTTAGTGTAGTTTACAGTAAATTAAATAGATGAAAGAAATCAATCTGCCCATCACATTTTCGGCTATATCCAATAATGACCTGAGTGATTTCTCATTTCTTGGCAATACATGTGCCGATATCGGGACAATATTGTTATTTGTGCTGTTTTTGGTGCATGTGTACCCAAAGTAATAGGCATATTTTCTATCCTAATTTAACCTTTTGTTGACTAGGGGCCACCATGAAGAAATATCTCAAAAGTGGACATAGAAACTATGTAAACACAGAAAGAGGTAATTGAGTCTATCACAGCATATAATGCATTGCTGACAACAAGGCATGTTTATTAATTGAACCAAGTCAGCCACTTGGGATAGTAGTAGTGGGCAACTTGTAAAACATTGAGTAAACTTAGCCGTTCTGATATTCAAAGAAAGGTATGTACAGCTCTCCCTCCCCTAAAACATATAAAATGTTTATTTTTCGATATAGTACAACTAATACCCCATTCATACTGCACCAAAATCCCGGGTTTTTGCCGGGGCGAGCTCAAACGACCCGGGTCTTGGTGCAGTATGAATTGTACAAGTCAAAAATCCCGGGTCTAAAAACCCTGGTCTTCAACCCGGGATTTATCGAGGGGCAATTCCCGGGTCGGACCCGGGTTGCCTGCACTATGAATGGTGCAACCCGGGTTTTTCAACCCGGGTTCCACAGAAAACAAGCTGATTGGCTGTCTGCCTGTCTCTGGAGGATTTGGAATTAGGCATTTCTCATTCATTTTATGCTTGCCAAAAAGAGGTCATTAATTTTCCATCTAGAAGTCTAGTCTTTTGGGGTAATCATTGAAATATGCAATGCCTAGCTTTAAAAGCTCCTACAACCTTCCCTTAAATGTATGTTTCCCAGTCTCTTTATGCCTTTCAAAAAGCCCTCCTAGACTAGTACGACTAAGTATATAAGCCAATTGGAGCTATCCTTTATTCATTATTGTATTATTGTATTATTATATTGTGTATCACCATTTTTCAGCCAATGAAAACTGCTCTGGTGATGACTCCCACAAATTGCCAGGGCACAGACTTGTGCAGTATGAATGGGGTCAACCCGGGAAATTCCCGGGTCCGAGGTGCAGTATGAATGGTGTTTCTGAGCTGGGACGCTCCGAGCCCCGGCGAAAACCCGGCTTGAAAAACCCGGGATATTGCCGGGGCGGCAGTATGAAAGCGGTATTAAATAACAAGGTAGAAGTAATAAACATGTGATGTAACCAACACATAACAATCTGACATTTGCATTTATTTGTCTAATTTTTTACAAGACTCACCCTAGGAAAATAATACCCTATTGTTTGTGATTTATATTCGCACATTTATTAAGGTGGACTTCATGCATTTGTACAATTCTGGATCTTTAGGAAATACACTTTGCATACAATTATTGTTTAATTATTTGTATTAGTTTTTATTAATAGGAAATGATATCCTAATTCTTGAATCATGTCTTGATGGCAATAAATAACAAACTTCCATTGTTGAAAAGAAATCATATATATGGGGAAAACCATATATAGTATTTAAACTAAGTTGAAAAAAAGAAACATATTTTCTTTCTGTAGTTGCTAAACTTATATGTTTTATCGTGAAGATGTATGTGAATAAATGAATGTATTAACCCTATATATATATATATATATATATATATATATATAAAAATCAATCCTGCCCCTTTACCACCAGCTTCCATACAACACGTATTTTTGTATATGTACAGAAAAGGATGGGTTTGCCTCCAAGTTGGAGATGTAATCATTTTATTATGATTACCTTGAGTTTTTTAAGATAAAAGGTTAACGCTAGTATCACTAGGGTCAAATGGCAAACTAATACAAAGAAGACGAAAAAGGCAGCTTACCAACGAACAGTTATTTTAGATATTTTGTCCCTTTGCGCATTTATTGTAATGCATGGTGTAATATTTGAATATTAAACTAATAACACATACAGGGTATACTCTCAGTGACAGTGTGTCCTTATATTTGAATATAGGAATAATAAAATAATGTTAAAAGTATCTAAAAATAAATCTGGAATCATTATACTTTTCCACAACTCTTGCTTTTCAAGTAGATAACGTTGCTGACTGTTTTATCTATATACTACAGCGCTGCTAGTAAGAAAGAACAAGTAGGATGGAGATGTCCCCTCATTTTTTTCAAGCCCTCCAAAAATAATGATCTTAAAAATCTGTTATAATTGTTTCTGCGTTCAAAGGAAAACAATATATGCAAATATTCAACTTCTATGCACACTAATGGTAATTATTTTGTGGAGCTATAACTATGTTGCAACAAGGTGACATCAATCTTTTTTAAACTAAATAATACATGTTGAAATCTCCAGTTCACACCATGCGTAAATATCCACCAGAAAGTAGCAGCTCATGCACAGTTTTAATACATATCATCTGTAGTGCTCCATTGTTAACAAATTCAGGAAAATTGCCTTTGAAAATTGTTATGTGCAATCACATACACAGTTTCTCAGACACATGTCATCTGTTATTGGAGTTCCTTGTGTCTCAACTACAGATCTACATGTAAATGCACTTTTTCAGACCAGCACATACCTTTGCCAATGTCTCATCATCTAAGTGGTTCTTCTGAATCACATGCTGAAGTGCAAAATAAATTTTCTCTTGAAGCTTCTGGACTTTCCTTGGTTCTATCAGCCATGGTCGTTCTAATGTGATATAATCGAAATGAAACAAGCAAAAACAAATCATTGACTTAATAGTAAAGACACTTATAAGCATCAAAGAATTAAAATATACATAACAAGGTATGTCTTATAAGCTTCAATTCAGAACACGTTTAACCTTACAGTAGTAATCTCACATAGACTTTTTTTTATTTTAAATTGCAATTTAAGTACGTGCATCTGATAGTCCTTGGATATAAAATATAGTTAACATACACTTAGCGCGCACCTTTTCACATCTCACAGGAGATAGGGACTCCTATACTCCCTTCACTGGATAGCTGAACCTTATCTCTCTCCTCAATTGGAGTCCCTATATAGGAAAGGTGCGTGCTAAGTGTATGTTAACTATATTTTATGTCTGTATTTTATTTGTGGAGAACAGTGGATACTCCTCTACATACATCAGGCTGCACACTGAGTGGAGCGCCACATCAGATCAATTACTTTTTATTGTGATAGTCGTTGGATGGCAAATCATAATGGCTGCACAAGGGTTACGGCTCTCAGCATGTCATGTGGTTGCAGAAGGGGGGAGAAGAGGGGGTAGGATGTTACAGTTAAAACATTGCTCAGAGGGACCTGCCAATGCTTCTCTGCAAACAATATCATGTGCCACGTGACTGTTGTTACCATGGTAGTCATATTACAATAAGGAAAAACTAAAGATCAGTTATTAGTAGCAGTCTGAAGAAACAAACCACAAGATTAGTGGTGCTACATTAAGGTTATGTATGATTTGGCTGCCATTAGCAGATCTTTAGGACTTTGGCAAGGGGACATTAGTTGTATTACCGGAGGCCTGTTATCTAGTGGTCTCAATGACACAATAATCATTTCTATCCATGACAAACAAAGCTGTAGCACAGGACAATAGGGAAGAGAGGAAGAAACCATCTACATCCACTGTCTAAACTAACACATAAAGATAACCTTTCCATTGTTGTTACAATGCACAAGAGTTTTGTTGAAAAGTTTGGACATGTTTGATATAGTATTAGGATTAATTAAAACAAATGTAATAGGCAAAACAAACACACACAGAAAATAATGGATTAGTATTTTGCCTTTACTTAGATTGCAAATACTGGTCTCAGAACATTTTTCAGTCAAGCTAAATGAAAATGCTCCATGACAGTCTGTGGTTAAACAATTTAATCATAAGAATATCCCCAGAAGGATTATCTTTCACTCCCTGTCTCTCATGCTTTTTAGTTAGCAACAAGAAAAGAGGATTTGATGTAAGAGGACTGGAGAGTTAGAACAAATGTATTGACAAAAAGGGGATGTGTTGCTCTGCAGAGAGAGCAACTTCTATTGTTATAAGTCGCTTGGATGAATTTAGGATACTTTGCTAGACAACCAGATACAAGAAAAGGAAACAGTGGTTATTCTATATGAACCAGACAATTAACAACACTTTGTAAATGAACATCCAAGCTTGTTGGAAGGCCAATGACAGAAATTAAATATCTATACTGTGTTTGAGTGATCTGAAAGTGATAGCGTTAAAAATGTAACCTCTTATGAAAATATGTGGAATAGAATTGCACTGAAGAAAAGATTAAATTGCAGGGTGCAGTTTTCATTACATTGGTCTTTTTACTCTTTCATGTCCAGATTACTTTGTCTACAGTGAACAAGATGCTTACTGTTAAACAAGCAAGTTATACTTCCTTAGATAGAAGAGTGGTTAGTCATAAACATCGCTTCTCAAATATTTTTTTTAAAAAATTCTTCTTAGGGGCATATTCAATTGTTGGCGAAAACGCCAAATATCTCGCGACGCACGCACTATTACAATTATTACGGTAATAGTGCGCGTAAATACCATTATTACAGTAGTTTTTTCGCTGGATTTCAGCTTGCAGCTCCCTGAGCCGCGGGCTGAAATCCAGCTTACTATTACCGTAAATAACGGTAATAGCTTTAACCCCGCGGGATATTCAAACAATTGAATATGCCCCTTAAAGTCACTGAGTTATTTCTATGGTTTTGTAAGTTACACATTATAAGAACTGAAATGTTCCAATGTAGGTAATTTATTATTATCAAATAAATCATTTTAGTGAAATAATATGTAGATGAAAAAAAAAAGAATAAAATTCACTAGATTTTTTTTAGTATTTTTGAAGGAAACAAAAAATAATTTTGTAAGTATGATGCTGTTTTGGCTTCGTGCAATTTTTCAGAATAAGACTTAAAACTGATGTTCAGGTTGGCAACACTTTTGAAAATTTTTCATGAGTTCAAACATAGGACAAAATCATTAACATATTTCTTAAAACACAGTTAAAAGCCTAAAGTGACTTTTGTGAATTTCACTCATAGTGACAGGTGTCACTGTTTTTATGACCGCCAACAAACCATTGATACTGCAGCTAAGTCATAAGATTTAAATGTATGAATAATAAACCAACTACTGGTACATATTTTCCATCAATTTCATACACATTTATATGTATCAAGCAATACATAAATAATTAGTAGCGACTGAATTATGCCATCAACTTATCCATAACGTTAATATCTAGTGATAAGTCTTTACAAACATTTCATACATTTCACTGCTTTTCTAAATCCCCTGTATGTTCTAATGAGAATATAACCCTTAAGGGTCTGTAATGTGAATCTGAAATTCAGTGCAATCCTGTAAAATAATTTTTTCCTATTGAGCTCAGTTTTTAACACTATAATTTTCATATTGCTCAGCTTACAGAGAACATTGGTCCCTTGTGACTCCTTTGTGAGTGGTAGAAGCAAAACCAAAATGTTTCCACTGGGCAACTTAGCCCTTTGTTAGTATTACTTCACCAGTCAGCTATTGTCTATTGTTCTAGACACTGTCATAAAGAAAATAGGGGTTTAAAACCAGATGTAAACAGGACATATTTGTACTTAATATTATAATTAGTACCTGGTGATATCAGTACGGCTGCAGAAAACAAGGCAATTTCCTCCTCAGTCAGCTGAAGGGAGCATAAACTCTTTGCGAAGTCAAATGCTTCATTCACTAAATCATCAGAACCTGCGGGCCAAGGAAAACAGTCAGAACTAGACGCTAATCACTGTTCAATTCTACTTGGAACACAGCTTGCCGTCCTGTCAGGGAAACAGGTGCTAGTGGAAAATAGTATTTTGGTTAGTTAAAATCTCCGATTTTCAATCAACATCATGTGGAGAGAGAGAAAAAAAGACTAGATCTAATTATCTTTTAAAATAGATGTATTTTTTATGTCTATATTATACTGTTTTACCAGCGGTTATATTTTCTCATGAAAGTGCAGCACAATTTAGCACTGCTTTTATTTCAGTGTAATTGACTGAATAATTGAAATGATAATTAGTATGATAATAATGTAGATAGGACCTGCAAAAGCTTTTCACACTCAGCTAGTAAGGGCCAAAAGTGCATCGGCAGAATACCATTGTTGATCATGAATGAAGCCCTGAGGATAACCGTTTACAGAAAAAAAAGCAACATGTGATATCACTGTACTGTGAAATGTTATCATTAGTGTCACTGTACTCTGAATTCAAATGTTGTTTTTTTTGAGAGTAATCTATTTCAGAATAATTGATCTTAAATTAAGAGTGAATAGAAATATGAAAACTAACATAGAGGTATTTGCCCTAAATACATTGGGGCCTAGTTAGTAATCATTGTGGATAAAATAGCTCCGATATCTAATAATGCTGAAGCATGAATCAGTGCATTTTTGAAAAGGTACCATTATAATTTCATTAGGGAGTTTGTCATTAGAATATACAACATTCACTAATAAATACAGTAGATATCAACACTCACCAGTTCTACAGATATTATATTCACATTTAAACATAGGTCACTATAAATTACAAGATTTTAGATTATAGTTTGTTGAGTGTTTTATACAAATCCATGCATGCTTTGAATAGACTTATAATTTACTGTTACATATCTTCTTATAATACGCAAATGTTAATTTAGGAAAAAAGAAACAAGAATGAGCCCATATTAATTTTACATACACTGGTAAATAAAGGAAACTTGTAGGTAAACACACACACACACACACACACACACACACACACACACACACACACTTTCTATATATATATATATATATATATATATATATATATATATATTTATATATATACATATATATATATATATATATATATATATATATATATATATATATATATATATATATATATATATATATATATATATATAAAATCTGTACCTATGCCTAAAATAAAAAAAGCAATGCTTTAGGTTGCATTTTGTATATCTGTCAGTAGCTTTTTTTCTAAAGACATGTTTAATTAGTATAGTAACATAACAAATACCTAGTGATTTGAACATTTGCATTCCTCCATATTTTCCTTCAAAAAGAACAGTGTTGTTTAATGGATTGAAGGCACGGCACATTCTCACTAAAACAACTTCCAAGCAGCCTGTCAAAAAAAAGAAATACAACATGTAACAAAAAATGTGGCACAGTAATGGGTGTCACAATGGATGCTCCAATCCTCTCTGCATAATGTATATTAAATATGTAGTAGGTGAAAAGATTGTGTGGTTGTTACATATTAACATTTCACTAGCCAATCATGTGTGCGCAAATCAAAATCTTTTTAAGCAAGATGCTTTAAGCTAATTGATCGTATATTCTTAATACACTGTAATTTCACTCTTCATTCAAAATAATAAATATGCTATGTAGAGAACATAAGAGTACAATAATGCATTTGAATTACTTACCTAAGTACATAAAGACCATAAGAGAATACACATTTACAGGTATACACACAGACATATATATATATATATATATATATATATATATATATATATATATATATTGATAATAATAATTTGGATTTACTGCTTCATGTACTAATGTGGTGTAAATTTGAGCATATCATTAAATTATGTCTCGCCTTGTGCAGTGCTTATATTGTAATTGCAGCACTGTTTCCATAAACCTATTCAATTTAAAAAGTGTGTTCCACCCTACTTTCATTAATAACCCTCCCATAAACCTGTTTGTCATCCAGCAATAATGATGAACCAGCAATTCCAGTGATGTGCTGGGCACAGACACTGTACATCATTCAACTTCACTTTTAAAGAAGCTGGGAGACAAAGCGATTGGTGCACATTGATTTCACCAAACAGGAGAGATTTATATATATATATATATATATAAAATTAGATGTACATGCGCTTACTGTGCTTTACGTATAGAAATTATATATAATTGTTCACTGGCAAGAAAACTCTTATAATTCATTGATATGTATTCAAATTTATACTATTCTGAACAAAATGAGTAATATGGAATTAGTCAAATTTTATTTTGAAAAATCATGCTACGTCCATGTACAGATGCAATAATTATGCATATGAATTGCAGCCAAGTGCTGTGCTGTTAGCAATATTACTGTCATATGCATAAGAGCACGTTTATTATTATGACATGCTGTTTAAGGTTCTCTGGAGATGAGTAGATAACCTTTTTTCAAAGAACCATTTAAGTTGTTCTATCCCCTTTATAGTTCTATAGTTAATGTCAACACATTAGCACTAAACTTTAGCTATTCATTCCCATATTTTATATACCTTTATATTAGAACTAATTTATTATTATTACTATTATTATTAATAATAATAATAATAATAATAATAATTGTAAAAATGTATAATTATATTTGCCTTTAAGATTCTGTCAGTCTCATTTTACTCTCGCTTTCAACTCTCTACCTCTTTTGGAGGATGTGTCCATCTACATGTGCTTAATAAGATAGAGGACTAATTTACTCGTTCTTATGCCAACTACAGAGAGATGTCACTGTTTGCAACCATAAAAGCATAACAAGTGGTATAGTACCTGGGGGGCAGCTGACCAGTAAGATAATTAGTAATAGAGTAAATAATGCAACAAACAACAGTTATGACGTTTCAAAAGGGCCTTATTTTAAACAATGTTCATGACATATAGGGGTGTCCTTTTGTAACATACTAAAATAGATAACTTTTCCTTTATCATATCACATATCTCTCCAGGAGTGACCGATCATTTGGTTCATTTGTTTCACTGTTGGTCTATGTAGTCGGTTTATCTGACCTTTTATATGATCAGCTGTATTTCACTGGCCAGTGTTTCATATTTTATGATTTATTTTAATAAATTGTTTCAATAAATTGTTTGCATACATTTTTACCACACGGACTGGTTATGTATTGATTGTGTATATCAGTTATCAGCGCTGTTGTTTGTTGTGTTGAACTTTTCATTTTAGCTCCATTAGCTTAAAACAGACAAAAATCATGACAAAAATAAACTTTTCTATAATTTTCCCATGACTACTTTTAATCTTGAGGGTTGCTCTTATTAGCGTGACCCTCAAGAATTAACCTTAAATGTATTCCTCTAATTCTTCCAAGGAAAATAAAGGGGAGGCACATGTTTGATTTTGTTTTTCACTTATTTCACCAATTAGACTCAATTAGAGTCTGAATCCTAAAGTAATGCCTTGTATTAAATAGCTGATTCATCAAACCAGTGCAATATACCAGGCTTGGCTACCAGGAAAAGTCCCTGGTGATGTCACATGAGATTTCCTATAGCCATGAAGATGCACTCATTGTATAAACAGCCATATCAAGATGATGCTTAACTATGTAATTCGGTGGCAATGCACCAACAGCTATGGCGTCTAAAATTTATTTTTACGTTCATGGATATATGTTCATGGATATATAAGTGTGTGGTGACCTGTAAGAGATAGTAGGTGTATTTTTACTGTTCATGTAAGACTATCTTTTCATAAATAACTCTAATTGGGTAGTTATGTCACTATAGCAACAATCCTCCACCTACTTTTTTGTAAATGTTCACTCCATCAACACCTTAATGGTATTATTATATTAAAAAAATTAACTTAAAGAACAATACAGTGTATAGAATTTATTGACAATTTAACAATTATGTAATAACCCTCACATTATATTTTTAGTTGAAAAGAAAATAGTTTTCTTGATTTTAGCTTATATCCTGTATCTATAACTATTTTAATAAATGGGTGGAATTGCCCTAGGTCCACCAGGGCAGGAAACCCAACATTAAACTTCCTAGCAATGAAGTCTGGATCACAGAGCTTTTCTCTCAGCCCCTGATGTCCTCAGAAGTTCCCTTGTTTCAAAAGGGATGGCCTGTCATTCATGCATACTAGCCCAGTGGATCTCAAACTTTCTCAGGTCGAGGCACTCTTAGGGACTCTGTAATGTTTTCAAACCCCTGTAAGCCAAAATAATTACCAAGTAGTCCCCCGTCTTGCTTACCACTGGTCCTGGCTGTGGCACCCCTGGGAGCCGTGGCACACAGTTTTTGAACCACTGTCCCTAAGGAAACGCTGACACTTACATTGCTCTGACATTCGCCTAAATCAGGATTTCCCAAACCCAGTCCTCAGGGCTCCCTAACAGTGCAGGTTTTCTGGATCACATGTCACATAATTAGGACCACCTGTGGATCTGTTACAATGTATCAGTCAGTAATGAATACACCTGTGCTCCAGCAAGGAGATATGGAAAACCTGCACTGTTAGGGAGCCCTGAGGACTGGGTTTGGGAAACCCTGGCCTAAATCATAAATTTGAACCCACATCAAGTTTTAATCCTAGATTGAGACCAAGACCCAATTCAAAGCATAAAATTTGTTCAATCTCTATTTATTCTAAATCCTTAAAGAATTTCTATCAATGGAAACATTTTACTCTAAGAAGACTTGCTACATCTTGTTTTTGTGATACAATAGCAAGTTTCCCCTTATGCTTTGTAAAAGAGGATTGGAGGCCTACTGATCTTTGTCCTGTGCCCACTAATGTCTTAAAGTGGGCCTTTCTCTACCAACTGACAAATGAGATTTACAGCTTGTTAATTTTGAAGTATGACAGTCCAGTGAAAGCATAATGAAAGCATAATAACCCAAATCTGAATCATATTACCCACATATTAGTATAACAACCCAACTACCAGCTTAAAAGCTGACTGTGCCATAAAAAGCCCCATGTCAGCATAACAGCACAACGTCCATTAAAAGACCAGTTCTTCTCAGATGCAGATTACATGTGCTAGTTGAAAGCACAAAGTGCATGAAGTAGGTTCAATTTTAGCTGTATCATCAAAATTATCATCTACTTACCTGACTTAAGTAACAATATTTGATCGTTCTGGCATAGTTCCATAAAGCCTGTTATTCTCTTTGCAAACTCCACCACATACTGTATTGCATGGGTAATCTGAATGGCACACTGCTGCCACAAAGCTTCTCTTGCCTGCAAGAAAGACGGATAAGAAAAACATCTCAGTTTGTGGGAAATTCAAATGAACAACTTTCTGTCAGAAATGCAAAGGGATGGACTGTATAGGCATAAGGGAAAGTAGACTGCTCAGCCTAAATACTTTTAAAATGTGTAAATTTGAATTGATACATATCAGCTTAAATCTCGAGGTCACAGTTATACTGTAATATTTATCAGTTCAAGACTAACACAGCAATTGTGAGAACATGCACACTTATGCCAATCTTACTCCACAAGGACATCAGTTACAACAATAAAGTTGTTGAATTCATATATACACCTCAAATGAGTGTCCGCTTTCCTAGGATTTCCACTGGAATCATTAAAATGAAATGCTTCTTTTCTGACATATGATATACTTGGCATAGCAATATTAGGGAAACTAGTTTAATAGCTAGTTATCTCCCTTTTTAATTTATTATCTCCTGTTTTGTTTTCTATCTCTTCCCTCTAGACACAAAGTAACCCCTTACCTACAGAGAGGTACAATTTATCCACATTGATAGATATGTGAATTTATCAGCCTAGGAAATATAATAATAATAATCATAATAATAATAATACACAGAAATTAAAGAAAATATGTGAAATAATTAACTTAAAAAGTGTATAAATAAAGTTCCTAGTACTTTATAAGCTTTCTAGGTATCTGCAAAGTGATGAATGAAAGATAATGTGTAAAAGTTATTACTCTACATGATGTACATGACTTAATACACGCAACATCTGAAAACACCTATCCCAACTAATTTTTTGTACGAGTTACTACAGTGTTCTTTCAAATAAATAAGTTTGATGATATATTTCATAATTTTTTCCCTAACTTAGTAAATATAGAGTGTCATTAGTATTGTAAGGATTTTCTGGTACATGGACAGAAATCTTGCTAGCTGCATATCTAAAGTAGGGGCGCTTAAAATTTGGGTTCTCACCATAAAAAATTGGTCTGTGTTACTTCAGAAATAAGGCGAATTTGAGAGAGCAGTGTACAAAAAGTACTGAATGCACCTGCTGTTAGCATGTGCATTGCTTTTTTTTTTTTTTTTTTTAAACAAGTGTTTATTAACGGTCAAAAGAAAAAAGAATTAACAGTGCAAAGGATACATGTTATATCAAACAAAATATATTCAGTACATTCGATAGCATGTGCATTGCTTTTTAAAATGCAAAATAATGTATAAAACATAATGTGGTAAAGGCCAAAAGAGGGCACTGCTCCACTACAATACATAGTACACAGTAAAGCTCATCACCTGATAATAGTGGATATTGCAACAATACGATATATTGCATAGGGTGATAGAGTAGCATGTTAATAGCAGGGATAGCAGCGAGCCACACGCTCTATTGACCTTTTGCAGAATACATCATGTTTCACACATGATTTAGCTTTTAAGAAAGTAACTCCAAGGTCAAATAAAAGTGCTTGATGATGCTGTTATTTACACATAATTTTTTCACCTTGCAAAATATATGGCAGGGATGGCCCTATATATACCCAGTATAAACATGTGCGTACATACCATACACATATATATTGAAAATATACCATAATTGACAATATCTTGCTATGCAAAAAAAAAAATGCAACACATTGCCAAATTGTTCAGAATAATCATCAAATCAGCACAGCTCTGCACTGCACTGCTCTTACCCCGCTTCTGTGTCCAGCGGAGGAGGCTACTGATAGTCTCCTCAGAGTAGTTCACGCTGCTTCTGTATCCACAAACCCTCAGACCTATTAACGTGCCCTCTGACCTCTTTATATGCCCATCGGATCTTCCCATATGCCATCACACCCCCTCATATGCCCCTTACATGCACATCAGCCTCTCCACATGCCATCAGATCTACCCAAATTCCCCATACATATCAACAGAAGTCCCAATGAGCTCCATACATGCCAATCAAACCTCTTCACATGTCAACAGATATCCACACATTCCATCAGATCTTCCCAAATGCTATTACATCTCCTTACATGACCATTAGCCTCTTCACATTCCCTCAAATCTCACATGTCCCTTATTACCCTACAGAGCATACTACACGCTCTACTCCTCCTTCCCTGATTGGATTGTCTGTGACACTGTGACCTCACAGGATTGTGCAGAGGAGGTCACAAGATGTGGCTGCTCTCAGGCAGTCAAATAGCTGAATGTTTCCAATCTGCCCCTGCCTGGAACACTATACTTCGTTAATGCTCCTGGTCAGGAGCCACATTTCAAAGCTCAAAGAGCCGCAAGTGGATCTACAGCCATGGGTTGGCCACAACTGATATATTTGACTGTATAAAAAAAGTGAATTGGCATTTGAAGTACTTATTAAAAAGTGAAATGATGAGTAAAAGATGATGAGGTGAATTTATTATTCCACGTGTTTATGACTTCAACACCCGCAAACGTAACTGATTGTTAGCATGATTGCAATTATGTCAACTATATTTGGATTAAACCGCAGTTTCTTTAATTGTAAAATGTTGCAAGCAATTCCTGACCTATCTTATTGCATTGTTTAAAAAGTGATTTTTTTTCTGAAAGCCTAGGGGCCTTGTTTTTTAAAAAAATTGCATTCGTTTTACACGTTTAGTAAATAACACCATGAGCTAGATTTAATAAGCTGCGAGTTTGAAAAAGTGGGGATGTTGCCTATAGCAACCAATCAGATTCTAGCTTTCATTTATTTAGTACATTCTACAAAATGACAGCTAAAATCTGATTGGTTGCTATAGGCAACATCTCCACTTTTTCAAACCCGCAGCTTAGTAAATCTAGCCCCATGTCTCTTACAGAATACATACAGCATCTACTGTACCTTGTTCTGGTATACTTTGATCTCTTCGTAAGTATGGGTCTGCCATGCTAACTGATGTAATTCATCCACTGTGTATTGACACGTCTCCAAATGGGACTTTATGATATTTTGTGCAACTCGATCTGTTCCAAAGATATAAATAGACAAATTAATAAGCAAATATCTGTAAATATATGTAGAACATTTTTTGGATATTTATTTTAGTTAGAGGAAACATTAGTAGAAAAGGAAAAAATTGTATATGTTCATTAAATGTGTAGAACATCCATATTTTTTGCCTGTCCATTTATATACACAGTAGTGTAACGATCTGGTTAGATTGCTGTATACAGGTGAGTGTAAACCTAATGTAAATGAATCACTGCATGTAGAAGAGAAGTGATTAAGTAGAGATGCACGGCTCCTTTTATTACACCCTTTCCTCTTTACTGCCTTAATATAGCAGACCTGATTAGATGTCTTCCGAATGTAATAACAAATACATAAAAGATCACCAGGTGATGTGTGCGTAGAATTATGATACATGTTGAATAATGATACACAAATGTAAATGTGCAGATTCCTTGGAGACAAACGATCATACAGTACATGCACTATGTTCATGGTTTTGCTTCTCTCAATGAATACTAAAAAAACATTTAGTCATGGAGAAATTGAAAGCTAAACTTTGCTACCTTAGCTTGGGTGGTAATCCAATTCCACCCTCCTTTGCGGCGGGCTCTGATTAAAACCAGTGTCACATTAGACTCCGTGCCCTGGAAATAGCTAGCGCAAACTTGGTCTGGTTTTGGATCATATCCTCTCTGCATCCTGATAGGGAGTTGCCATTTTCTAACCAGTACAGTGAATGGCTGGGTGTAATGTAAATGCCTTGTAATGTAGTAATATTTTTTTATTCCATCTTGCTTGGGTCTCACTTCATATCGGTCCCCCCTTGCCTCAAACAAGTGATCAAGGAGGGATTGCTCACATTATTCAGTGTAAATTAAAATTAGAAGTTAACTTTACTATGTCAAATATATTTAAAGATATCAAATGCATGTTGTTTGTAGATTTATGTTAATTTGATACTTTTGTATTTATAAATACTACAATAAGATCATTCTCCACACCATCCTAATCCTGCAAATTCTTTCCTTTCTCTATGCCTATTGCAGTACACAGTGACATAAAACAGGAGATTGAGTTCTTCTGTCTATTCAAGCTCAGTGAATGAGTCATTTTTTTTTATATCTTTCTGATAGAAACATATACCTATAGAATAATACAAAGTCTGTGTACTATGTTTCTTACTAGCAATACTTTGGAGTTCATAAAGTACACCTGATGCTCAATGCAAAACGCCTTGTACCTCTGAACCTCAATGGCACCATTTGAAGCATCATGATAATCATTACCACTGAATGGTTCACCCAGCAAACTGTAGAGTGCTCTCCCATACTCTGCTCTTGTGAAACATCTCTGCAAACTAGAAGTGCACCTCGATGTGCAGAGAGGAGAGATTTTTTTATAGGCACACTGTGCAAGCGTATAAACATCAAAATCCTACCACATACATCCTTTGTGCAAAATGGGTCCCATTAAAAAGTATAGGATGAGGCCCAATGTCCAAAAGCCATGTGCTGGTGCAAAATTGAAGTCTCACTTGGAAATGGCTATGTGCCCCTCTGAACAGCAAGAAACATCCCTGAAAATGTTACATTTCCAATCCTTTATCTCAGTGCAATAATCCTGCTCCACAAAATGAAATCTCTGTATTTCCCGTGCTGCAAAATAAAAAAAAAAAGCTAATCGATATGCTGACTCTTTGGGGAGAGTCAATTCAACGCGATGTGTCTCTGGTGTGCAGAAAAATGAGCGGAGATTAATATCGTAATGGCCGACAATGTGCAGAGCCGAACATCACAGTGATGTCCGTGCGCCAATTCGCCAGCAATTGAATCCCCACTTTTATTCTCCCTCCTATAACTCCTTCCTTCTGCCTGTGCAAACTGCTGCTCCTCTGCAGACATGGCCCCTATGTGCCTGGTTGAAATCCTTGAGCACTCGTAACAAATCAAGGCACACGGTGGGTCCAAAGCTGCTTTTTGTGCTGCAGAGCGAATGATTTGCACTTCATAAATGACCTCCTTTGTATAATTTAGTTATTTCAGAGCAAAAAGCCATGCTATTGAATGTGAGACAATCACATGACATATAACACTATGGCCCCTTTGGCAATGAATGCTGCTAAGTCGCTCCTGGTTGATGCCGTTAAATGATGCAAATGTTACAATCCCTTTAATACACATTGTACAGGGGGAAAATACAATAAAATAGCTTACTGTTCATATAGGAATGGAGGATGTGCTTCTAATTTCCTGGTTGCATTCCCATCTCCCCCATGTTAACACCAATATACAGATACAGCAGTGTTTGCTTGTTGAAAAATAAAGTAATCTGGGCTGGAGCAATGATAATGATGACTATCAGTGGCACTATCTCGCAGCTTCTGATTGCATATTGACCTCTCCAGCTGTACTTAAATCATTAGTATAGTGGCTATATTATATCAATTTGCAGACATTTATTTGCATTATTTAATTACTACATTTCCATTTGGACTACTGTGTAAGTGTTTGCATTTAATTACATTTTATAATGTAGGGTGCATGATGGTAGGAGAGGTCGGGCAGCAAGGGGATCGAGGATCCCGTAAACTGTCAGATGTAGTGACAGAAGAGTAGGAAACAACAGGGTAAGACAGCTGGTTTCTCTTGCTGATAGACAGCAGACAGTCATTTCACCACCAACGGTTTTAATGGCTGTTCCCACCCGTGATAGCTCTGCCCCCTCCAGCACAGCATTTTAAGTGAAGAGGATTTTAAGATTGAAATTAATATTAACAATCCGGCAGTTAATACAGCAGCTAATGTAGTTTCACAGTTACAAGGGCAAACAAGTGTGGTGGCAGTGACACATTCAATGTTGATGCCTTCAGTAGTTATCTCATTGCAGGTAACTGGTACTCAGAGACAGGATATGAGTTTGGAATCAGGTTTAATTACCCCTGTGCAGCAGAGTAATATTTATACAGCACAAAATTCTCTTCATGTTTTGTTGCGAAATGTAAACAGGGATAACGGTTAGTTAGCTGGGGTACAACGACATTTTTCTTAGTCATCTTCATCATTCAATTGGCATTGTACAAACTGCTCAGATATCTATGCAAACATCTGATAGGTTTATGGGTGTTTCTGCTCTTCAGATTACTGATAGTTCACAATATGCTACCCAGAATGTTATTTCTTCGGCAGGGCCTTATGTTCAGCCATTTATGGTTGCCTCATCACCAACAATGCAACAGCTCCAAGGTTTACATAACGTGCATAACCCAGGCGGGCAAGCTTGGTTTCCTCAGCCAGCATCAATATCTTCTTCTCTACAATACCACCATCATCCTCCAATTTTTTCACATGGCATACCTACACAACAAGGTCCTTATGTTAATACACAGCTTGCTCCTCCCTGGAGAACTTAGTTTCAGCCTCAGTTCAACAGGCTAACAGCACACACAGTGCAGGATCAAGGGTTTATTCCTTTAAGATGCTGGCAACAACAATCAGCTTCAAGTACAGGGTCACTGCATTTTAGGACGTTACCGCCTTCCACGCTGGGTTATGTGCCTCCCACAGTGTTTAGGCCAGTGCCCTCAGCCTCTCTTGGCTCAGAAAGGCAGATTAATCAATCCAATGTCTCTTATTCATCGAGTCAAAAAAGATCACATCATAGTAGGGGGATGACAGAGGCTATTTGCAGTAGGGATGTGTTCTCTACGCCACACACTAGGCCAGATAGTAGCCTTTCGTTTGCTGCAGTATCACAGGAGGATGTATCAGCAGTGTTGGGAGAATCGGTTGGACATCGTAAGGAGAGGAATCAAAGCATGGAGACTGAAATTGCTCCGGGAAGGTCCATAGGTATTCCAGGTGAAATATTGTCTGGTGAGTATGTGAGACCAGACTTTGAGGGCGACACATCAAGTCACTCTGATATTATTAGCACAGGAGAGCAATAATCAGAGTCAAGTGAGAGTCAAAGGAAAATATTGCGCCTGCTTAAATCTCACATGAAATCACAAAAAAAGCATAGAAATAAGAGATCAGGACAGGTATTACAAGTGGCTCAAAGAAGTGAGGACATGGTTAAGGTTTCAAACACGGCTATGTTGAGAGATATTAGACCAAGCGTACAGAGGAAGATAGAGCGAGGATTGTTTGTAGACATGTTTACAGTAACTGAGGCAGGTAAGAAGAAATTAGCCATAGCTAAAGCAAAAGATGGTAGTGGTGAGGAGAGTTTTAGATCATACAATAATTGGTTAGCAGGCTTCATAGTTTTTGCAACAGCATATTTGGAAAGTAGGCCGGCAACGCATCAGTCGATTTTGAAATACATGCATATGATACATGGAATATATGTGTCTGGCGGTAATTGGATCTGGGAGTTATACAATGAGGAGTTTCGTAAGAAAGTTTCTGGGTTAGAAAGTATAACCTTTAGGTATAAAGATGTAGAAATTTGGGTTGCAGTGCAACAGTCTCTCATGGCTGGTCAGACAACGAGCCAACATAGGAGGCAATGCTTTCCAGGTAGATCAGTCCAGTTCTTTCAGGTTGGGAACCGATGTTTTGCATACAATAATTTGCACTGCCTTAAGGGAACCCAGTGTAAATTCAGACATCTTTGCTTGCGATGCGGTGGTAGACACACAGCTAAGGAGTGTAATCGCTTGTCAGGAGCTCAGGCACCCAATAGGGCCCCCCAGCCACCTCCTGCTAATTAGGGCCCCTACTCCTGTATCTGTAGATTCCCTGGGGAGGTGGCTTAGGCTTTATCCTAATAGAGAGATTGGCAATTTTCTTTGGAATGGTTTTACTAAAGGTTACAAGTTACTGATTGTTGGGGATCTGAGAGTTGTTGCTAATAGAAATCTCAAATCAGCGTATCAACATCCAGACATTCTAGCAGACAAAATTGTTAGAGAAGTACCATTGGGGTGTATTTGCAGGCCTTTCACTTTCCTTCCCTGCCCGCATTTGGTAATTTCACCGGTAGGTGTAGTGCCTAAGAAAGCCGCAGGCAAGTTTCGGTTTATTCATCACCTATCTTTCCCAGAAGGTTTGTCGGTGAATGATGTTATTAATCCCCAGCATACTAGAGTTGTTTATCTAGATTTTGAGTTTGCTCTCGGCCTCGTGAGAAATTTTAGGGAAGGAGCATTGATGGTGAAAGTTGATATTGAAGCCGCATTCCGCCTTTGCCCCTGCATCCTTCAGCATTTTTCTTTATGGATTTTCAGACTAGGGAGGGTTTTTTTGTTGATAGATGCTTTTGAGCATGTTAGTTCCTTTTTACATTGGTGCGTGACGGCTGGCAATGGGCATGTTGTTCTTATAGTAGTCCCTGTCAATTTTCAATATTTGTGCTAAAGTTCTGTTTGATGTTAAGACTTTGTTACAAATTTTCGGAATACCCATAGCACACAAAAGGACTGAGGGTCCAAATACTATGTTCTTTTTAGGGATTAAAATCAATACTGTAGCTGGTTTTTGAAAGCTTTCTGTTGATAAAATTAAAAACGGAAGACACTATTGTTTTGGTTAGAAAGGCTACTAAAATTTCTCTTAGGCAAGTTCAATCATTACTGGGGTCTCTCAATTTTGCTTATTGTGTGATCACTATGGGAAAAGTTTTGTGTCGCAAATTGCAAATAAGTATTGCTGGAAATACTAGGACACATGCAACAGTTTGGCTGTCAAAAGAAATAAAATGAGATCTGGATGTTTGGGATCAACTTTTAGTTCATTTTAATGGTGTAAGAATTTGGATGCAGCTGTTATGGACTGGAACAATATCAGGCCTAGTGGGCGGTTCCCACGAAGGCCTGGGCACGTGACTTAGCTGAGTCAGGATCATATGATGCTTAGAGAATAAGAACACAAGGCAATGGGTCTGCTTAATATGTACTTCAATGAATATGAGCATAGTACATATCAACACATAATAAGCAATGTAGCAAATAGTAATGAGATAAGCAGATTGTCATATATAACATTACAATGGTTAAGCATTAAACACGGCAGTATTGAAAATCACAAGGCATATATATATATATATGGGACATAAATGCAAGTATCAATAAAACACATAGAATATGTATTGCATCCACTGAGCACAGAAGGAGTCCACGGCTGACTACTAGCAGGTTCTGTGCACGTCCGAATATGTAAGTTAGTCACGGCAGGGCGTGGCAATGGTTTGGTATTTGGCAGTAGTCAGTATGCAGCATGGATGGTGATAGCTGTGACAAGACAAGACAAGTATAGAGACCAGCAAAGTTCTGTACACAGAGATGGTGAGAAATGATGTTCAGGATACCACAGGGGTCCGGTAATTAGTAGAGATTAGCACTACAACATATATGCAAGGTAAGAGTCTGATCACCGCAGAGTGTGGAAATTGCAGCATCAGCGGAACAGTCCAGAAGGTATCAAATAAGTTCTTGTACAGTAGTATAGATGAGATGGCAGTTCAGTATTTCACAATGATGAGAATCTGCACACTTGGCATAATAAACAAAGTCTTGTAAAATGATGCGTAAAGATACTTGCAAACAGGAGAGTCCCAAAGATAGTGCTACCAGCACTTGGTTGATGAAGCAGGTTCACCCACAGGGAATCCAACAGGAGAGTTCAGGAATGCACAAGGGTCAGAGAATACACAGGAGTCCATGGAGTCAGGCTAGCAAACAAGTTGCACTGACAATGAGCAGGTGTCAGTGCTGAGTTTACATAGAGCAGGTTTGAATGACCCGCCCTGAAGGTGAGTCATGTGATCCACAGGAGAACAGAGCAGACAAGGAAAGTAGCAAACCTGGACAGGATTGTTAAAGCAGCCAGCTGTATCTAACATGGATATTCAGCTGTTTACGGATGTATCAGGTTCTGTTGGTTTTGGTGCTTTTCTTGAAGGGTTGTGGTGTGCCGCTGCTTGGCCTTTTAAATGGATTTCCTCAAGTTTGACATCCAACTTTATGGTTTTGGAGATTTTTCCCATCATTGTGGCGTTGGAACAAGGATGTATTATTATGTAACAGTTTTGGATGAATAGTACGGGTGTTGGAGTTCATGTCTGTTAACCTATATTTCATCCTGTTGCTGACACGCCGCCCCTTCAAATCTGGGTTGTTGGGCATTCTTTTGTTTAATGGGCTGCTAAGCACCCATTGGCACAGGATACATCAAAGTGCTCCATCACACCAAATTTTCAATGGATTGGGATTAAAGGTTTGTGCTGGCACAAATTTAAATCCATATTTTTTTTATAAAGTAGCGGTGAGCCGAGCCCCTGACGTTTTAGTAATACACCTTGGAGGCAACGATTTGGCTAAGGGGAAAACTATTGGTCTTATTTGGCGTATCATTGATGACTTGAAAATTATTGCATCTAGCTGTCCCCTTATGAAAATATACTGGTCCCATATTATCCCTAGGCTTAATTGGAGAGAAGCACATAGTGGTTTGATTATGGACAATTTGAGGAGGCAAGTTAACAGATCAGTGTATATATTTGTGAAGGGATCAGGCGGTTTGGCCATTCTGCACCCAGAGATTAAGTTTTGTTATCCACACCTTTACAGGCCAGATGGGGTGCATCTTATGGATAAGGGTTTAGTGTTGCTCAATGAGCAGACCTATGCTAGTTTGGCAGAGTTCCTAGGGTCATCAGATGGTGGCGGGCAGCATGGTCTGTAGGACGAGCTTCTTTGGCGAGAAAACGGTGCAGGCAGCAGATAATACAGGGCACAAGTGTGTTTCTTTGCGGCAGGAGTCTTCCTCCCTTCGATCCTGTCTCTTTAGGGGGTCACCTGTGCATGTGCCCTGGGTATCGTTTTAGGAAGCGTACCATGAGGCCAGAGGGCTGGGGTCTTTCTGACACCTTAAGGTTGCGCAAGAGTTATGGCCGGCTGGCCATCCCTTTAAGGTTTTGGATAAGGTATTTTTATATTGCCTAGAGCTTGCCTGCATACGTTTTCATTGCCATCATCTTTACCGAATTAAATAAACTGTGACCTTAGTTTGCCAAAATTTAATCACGTATCTGTGTCGTTATTTATGGTTATCTTTATTCAGATAAATCTAGGTATTTAAGGGGTATTGTAGTGGGTTGGAATCAGCCCATTGGCGCTTAAAATTTAATACAGGCACAGAAATGGGGATTTTCCGCAGCACGAGGGAAAGATTTCCAGCAATTTTAGAAGGCAATTTATATACTTTGTCAGACATCTTTTAAAATTGATAGAACATATAGTATATATTGGGGGACAATCATCAAGCTGTAATAAGTTTGGAATTGTGCTTAGTGAAATATGAATCATTTAATTAACATACACTAACATAACAGTTGTCCTCTATCCTGAAATGTCTGGGAGACACCTGGGTTTTAGAGATACTTCCTGCACTTCTGATAGAGGAAGGTATTCTCCTGAATGGGCAGGGGCATCATCGAACATTTTTCCCCAATCTCTTGATGATGTGAATGGCATTCACCACCTCTTTTTTCTCATAACTTACCTCAACATCTCTAAAAAGCAAGAAATGAAAAGTATGACTAATTTATGAAGAGGGCTTTAAATAAACTATTTATATGTATTCTTTTCTACATGCATTGGAAAGATGTTGATAGTTTGAAATAACCCATTCAATGTTAGCACCAGTCTGACGCATCCGCCACACATACCCTAAAGTGGGGGCTAGTAGAAGAGTCAATTAATGACATCTTTGCACCAGTGTGCAATGATGTCACTGAGCATGCAGTGCTCAGCCTTACACTACAAACAAAATCTGAAGAGCCAGGAGATAGGGGGATGGCACTTAAAATGCCCCATGTCCCACACTAGCACCCACATACACATGTGCACTCTAATTTTAAATGTGGACCCTTTGAAGTTATCTGGATTGATCACCATACAGTAACCCCTATGCTACTGAAATCACTGTTAAGAAGCCTTGATATAATCCATACAGACTTTAATAAACTCAGGGGTATGTCAAGTTATTTCCCTGTAATGACCACACAATAACACCCTATGCTACAGAAAGTGTTAAGAAGTCCTGAGATGGGGACAGGGCTGTAAGCGGGGTAAGCAAGGCAGGGGGCATCAAGACTGAGGGGTGCTTCCCCAGCCTGCTATCCCCGCTTGTCCGCAGGTACAAAAAAAAAATACAAAAAAACCCCCCTGGCGGCTACAGCCCCTTCCTTTGCCTCTCCTCTGCTCCCTTCTGACTGATAGTGTTGGGCATGACATCACCACATCACGCCCAAACTGAGCCAAGAACAGAAGACAAAAGAGTAGAAGACAGAAAAAGGTCATAGGAAGGTAAGTAAATAACGGAAGGGACAGCAAGGTTGAAAAAGGAGAGGGGGAGAGCAAGGTTGAAAAAGGAGAGGGTGAGAGTAAGGTTGAAAAAGGAGAAGGCCGAGAGCAAGGTTGAAATAGAAGAGGGAGTTAGAGAAACTTTGAAAAAGGAGGGGAGGGGTGAGAAAGGTTGAAAAGGGAGAGGGCGGAGAGCAAGGCTGGAAAAAGAGAATGGGGAGAGCAAGGTTGAAAAATGAGAGGAGGGGGTACAGCACGGTTGAAAAAGGAGAGGGGAGAGCAAGGTTGAAAAAGGAGAGGGGGGTTACAGCATGGTTGAAAAAGGAGAAGGGGGACAGAAGGGTTGAAAAAGGAGAGAAGTGAGACAGCAAAGTTGAAAAAGGAGACGGGTGGGACAGCCAGGTTGAATAAGGAGAGAGGGGGACAAAGTGTGGTGGAGGAGAGGGGGGGCAACGTGAGGTGGAGGAGAGGGGGGCAGCATGTGGTGGTGGAGAGGGAGGAATAAATGTGGATGACGAGAGGGGGGCAGAAATGTGGATGAGGAGAGGGAGGCAGCGTGTGGTGAAGGAAAGGGGACAGCAATGTGGATGAGGATGAGGGGGGCACCAACGTGGATTAGGAAAGGTGGGACGTGTGATGGTGGAAAGGATGCAGTGAGTGATTGAGGAGAGGGAGGCAGCGTGTGACAAGGGGACAGCGTGTGATAAAGGGGCACCATGTGATGAAGGGGGGGTCACTGTGTAATGAAGGAGGCACAACCAAACTAATTTGCCAAAAATTTTAAATATTATTACAGGAATACATGTTCTTCATTTATATTATTCATAAAGCAATTAATTTTTGCTCTTTAATGTATTTATTTGTATTATTCTCTTTATTAAAGTGTGTTACATGATTTGTATTAAAAGAAAACGCATTATTGAATGATCAAATAATTTATAAAACAGGATGCCTAGTTCGCCAACATTTTGGCTTCAATAAACTCAGTAGTACTCTCACCCGATGAGGTTGTCTAGTTTTCAAAATGGTATGCTTTTCTGGGCTACCAACATTATTCCAACACATTGTCAGCATTTAAGACTGTGCAAAGTAGCAAAAATATGCATTATCATTTTCAAGGCAGATTTATTATGAAAATCTAGGTGTAGAATTCCATTTTTTGTATATTTTGGGTAGAATTTCTTTGCTGTATCAAGAGGTATTTTGTGAAACTTCAAAGTCTTCTGAAAGAAGCAAAATATAATTTGTGTGCCAACTGCATAAACCAATTATTGATACTGACGCTGGAATGTGTTCAACCTAAAAAGTACCAAAATAGGCTCAGCACAGGGATGAGTAAAGCCTCAACAGTGAAGTAGTTAATGGACAACAGATCAAAGTGTTTCTTATTTTCTCTTATTTAGCAATCCAAGGAGTTCCACACCGTTTTTCTTTTTAGAATTGACATATAGAGCCATGTACACATATTATCAGAGAACTGAATGCTTCTAGATATAAATATTAAAATATGTATCACCCCTTGTATTATTACTACAGTAAAATGTTTTATTTGAATCTGAAACTTGTGAACTAAGCGGAGCACATTCACTGTTCATAACACCTGTGTAGTCGTTAACAGCTAATTTGCAAAGTTGCCCATAAGAGGAAATAGTGATCACTAGGAAATTCCACAGGAGCACTTGTTGTTAAGTCTGCATTCCATCCCATAACCTTTGGGGTTGACAAAAGTATGTAGATCTACTGATGGTAAAAAATGTCAAATCTTGAAATAAAAAAAATAATAGATAAGTTAAACCCAGGGAGGCATCCTCCTCTGCTCTTCAGGCTTTGAATGTGGAGCTTGGCTGTGATATCATAGCCAAGCAAAACAGTCCCAGCTTAACAGTGACATTGAGGAGCAGAAGTTGATAGCTTCCTAGGTTGCCTAATGGTAGCGTAGGCCCTGCCCCAAATGATGTCATAATGCATAACCAATGATGTCAAACCTATCCCTTGCCCTGAGCCATATTTCTATGGTATTGTATTATGAGATAATTTTTAGATACCAATATAGAAGAAAACTCTGAGAGGAGAGATTATTGGTAAGAGAATACAAACAACAGAAGTCTAATGAATGGTCAGTTCTGCAATCAGGCTTCCTAGCACTATCATAGAAAATAAGTATAGAATATTTCTATACATTCATAAGAATTTTAGTTGTTTAACCGATTGATCGCATTTACTTACTTATTCATGATTTGCTATACTTGCAAATAATAACCAATGTACAATTGTTGCAAATAAAAAAATCTGTTGGGATGGCAACATGTACTAGAATATTCACCTTTGAGTCCTTGTTCTGGAACATTTTCTGCTAAGGAGCCAACCTATTCAACTCTTAACAAAGCACAGACATTCACCAAGTTATCCTCTATCTCATGTTTATTGATTAGGATGAAAGAGCAGAGATTTGAGTTTACACAGATTTGCAGCAAAACACCTATTAAGTGAAGCTTTATTTATACCTGTTGGATCTCATGGAGATGTTTCGAAAAAGGTGGAGGATCAGAATCAAATTCTATCCTGTTGGCAGACACTCTGTCTACACCACCAGACTGTATTCATGAGTATACTGTACAAGAACACTATAAACAGAGAGCATTGATATATATGACCAGAGGATCAGATGAGCATTGCTTTTTAAAACATGACAGGTGTTTCTCAGCCATTGTCATAAAGTATAAAAGAACAACAGTAGATAAAAGAAGAACTTACAAACTGCAGTTATGATAGATGCCATAAGTAGACTAAATAATGCCAAATAAATACGGCTATAGGCTTGATTTTATGAAAACATAAAATTCACTTAGAATATAATCTTAGATTTTTAAAAACGTTAAAATATGGATTAAAAAGGCATATTGATAAACCTTTTATGTTTTAATAGCTTAAAAAAACCAACCTACTATATGTGACGTGCAAATACCTCCTTTAGATGCTCTATAATCTTTCATACTACATATTACTTACTAATACTATGCTGTACCTGCAAAATATCTAGTCCTTGTAAAATGCAATCTATAAAAGTGTATTTATTAATAATCAGGGAATCAGCAGATCATGGAAGATTATGGAATGCATATAATATTTTACTTTACAAACAATAAAATAACTTAACAGCAGCCATCTCATTCCTTATTCACAGTATTTATTTTCTACCAACAGTGGATTCTCATCTTGAAGTAAGAGGTTGTTACAACACAGCACTACCAATAGCTTTACCAATAACACAAAACAACTTATGGAACTCAGAGACCAAGTTCAAAACAAGTCATTTCACACAGGTAGGTGTTTTGTTTTAACTACACATGAACCCAGTATTGATCAATACCAGGGGGTATGTAATTCCTCACATTCACTTCCGATTACACAGTTTCTCTCAGGGGTAGGGTTTAAAGACCTAGGGGTCTATGTATTAAGGAAATATAGAGGGAAGAATGGTATATTTCCACTGTGCGCTCAGACGTTCATGGCAACGTGTGCCCTGTACCCCGTACAGGGTATTGCATCCCCTCCTCCCTGATCCAAAATGAAGTCACCTCTGCCCCATTTTATGCAAAATTGTGTTATAGGTGATAATTTATTATTACATATGGCTCTGTTCAGCAACAAAAACAGAGTATGTGGGATCTTTAAGTTAGTACATAGAGCCGTTTGTGTTTCAGTTTGCTAAAATATGTCATTTTACTATCATTATTCTATGAAGTACTGCAGAATATGTTGGAGCTAAATAAATAAAATGTTATAGACATGTAAAAGATAGCAATATTGCAAGAGCAAAATGAGATTCCCGTCTTTGTCAAAACAACAACTACTTGGGCATACAAAATTTCTTACACCTTCTTCACCTTAACCTCAGATTACTTCCTCTTACAATACCAAACATTATATCAATACATGTCTTTGACACATTACTTTACATTTTTGGAAAATATGATCTTATGATCTTAGGATAAAGCTGGTCAAGCACATTTATATCCAGATGTTTGGCTTCAATGCCAAATGCCCGGATCTGTGTTCAGTTTGGTTACGTCTGTGGTCTAATTGGATAGACCTGGTCAGCCTGACCACTGAAGATGGGGCCCCATTAGTATGGTCACCTGAAAATGATCATGGTCTCTGAATGACTGCATTTACAACAGGGAACAATCAAAATGTATTATATGATATATTTGGTGGTATTTGGAGGCCCACACAGTTGAGAAATTGAGGTCACTTTGCTTTCAATAAGTCAAGTTGTCCATTGAAATGAAAAAAAATCCTTATTGATTATATATTATCAAAATATGCAAATGGCAGGGAGGAAATATATATAGCTGTATTCTTGTATTTTATGAAGAAAGGAATAATTAAAAAATATTGAACGTTTTTGTTTTTAACGCATAATCCTTATTTGATGTCAGGGTACATCGTTGTTTAACTATGTATTTCCCCTAATGCCCATGTGTACGATCATTGTATCATAGGGTCATTTATGTATAGTTCCTGTTGCAGTATGCTGGCTGAAATGTCAGTGTGTACAATCCCTAATCCCTAAGCAAGCTGTAGGGATTAAAGATGATGCATTGTATCTATAGTCAACCTCATTCTAACTCCGTGTCCTCTCTTTATAACATTTGCTCAGCAACAAATGGACACATGTGAATGCAGTGGATTGAAAGCACATCTACAAGCAAGCTAATTGTCATCTCACACATAAACATCACTTCAACAATCATAGACAGTGTAGAATAGTACAAATATTTACAAGATATATTCTCTGTAAATATACTAAGAGTGACTATTTTAACTTCACCATTGATACAGGTTTTGTTTATAACATCATGTTTCCTTAGGTGTCAAAGCTGTTTAGATAAATCAACTTACCTATTTCACTTATGCTTATTCCAGGTGTGAGCTGTCCATTGTTGAAAGAGCTATACATAAATAAGTTTGGTACAGATGAAAGGTCATAAATAGGTTCTTGCTTTATCTGTTTCATTCCAGTTATATCTATGCCTGACTGGTCCGGGGAGGGTTGTGCAGAATCCGCGCTGTAATATCCCTCAGATTTGGGCAGGTCAATGACATGTCCATTGGAGTAAGTGCTACCTGTATCGTTGCTGAGATTGCTTAAACCATTGCTGATGTTACTGCTGTATACCCTGGCTAAGGCATCTGCCTCTCCACTTTGTTGTTGCCTCTGTTCTTGTAATCGTTGCTGGTGTTTCTGGACTTCGGCATACAGACTATCTCGCTGTTTTTTTGACATTCGCCCAAATTTTACAGCTGTTAAAAGAAAAAAAAACAAAAGGTTAATATTAACAAGAGAATCGTAACATTTATAGAACAAAATAGTTTTGCATACATTTAAGATTATTACACATGACTTAAAAATAACCCTAAATGCTTTCCAACATGTTGGGAACCCCCTATATAATGCAGTACCAGTTGTAGCAAGCAGGTTATTCAGGACCCTTCCATTCTTCAGTTGCTTATTTATTGGACTATATTGTTTGTAGACAATGATGGAACAGGATGAGAAGGAGTCGGATGTGGATGGTGCTCTTATTATCAATTAGGATCTTAGGATACTGTATGAAAACAAGTCTTATTACTTGAGTCATTATTCGATAAACCACATAAGTAAATACGATCTAGTAACAACATTGACAAACTTGTGGTCAAGCTGTGGGAATAGCTACCCAGAGAAGTGGTGATGACTGGTTTACCAAATAGATTTTATAATCATTTGGACACCTTTCTTACAATCATTGCTCTCTGCAGCCATAACTAGTAAATAATACAGTTGGTGTGATTGATCCTGGTGAAAGTTATTTATTAACAGTGTCCCTTTAATTAGGTGGCAACTCCTAAAATGTCATGTCACCTCACCCTTTCTTAGATATTTCTTTGTGCTATAATATCCATAAAAATAATATTTGAAACATATAATACAAAATAATAATATCTGGCAAAGAAATAAAAATATTGTTATGAAAAATACTACAAAAATATGATGCAATGTGAGTTGTTTGAGCTATATTAACAGCGATTTCATAAAGTCTATAAAATACCCTTTAAATTTACAGTGAGAACCCCACTGTTTTCCTATTTGTACAAATTGTTCTGAGAGCTTGAGCGATAAAACATTCAGAGACAGTGTTGTCTGTGGGTAAGAGACTAATTGTTCTGCTAATTCTTTGGCCCGAACAGGGATGTTTCAGCACAACAAAGACCAGAAGAGAGTGCAGTGCTCTAAAGAGCTTGTTAAACTCATGCATTGTTCAGCTGCCAAATTCTAACTGGTATCTGATGTAATCAATAGACCAGACATGTCAATGTAACAGTCCTTTATCAAATGCCATCCAACTGCTTTCAGTTAAAGAACACATTTACATATTTTTTTGTATTACTTATTGTGCAGCAGAAATGCATGCATTTCTAGAGCATACATATACTGTAAATGATACTATAGCTTCTGAATGTGTGAACCATTCTTGTTCTTTGCTTCCTTTCACATTTAATAATTGTATTCTTAGAAAATACCATTAATAGAACTTGCCTACATACAATCGCATTCCTGTCTTTGTTATATATATAAAGCTATTCAGAATCATAAACAAAATACATTCGGAAGACTGCAAAGGTGATAGCAGTCCATTCTTTCTAGGATGCACATTAAATTTGAACTCCACCCTTTTATTTTAAAGCAACAGTTTCTTTGTCTTGTGTACATGAAAGTAAATGTGAAAATACTGTTTTTTATGTTCAAACTTTGGATACAGACACTTCTATTGGAGACAGTGTCAATACAGGCAGCACCCAGCCATGCGATGTCCCTTCTCCCTCTCACCACTTTCCCCATTACATAAATGTTTGATAAGAAAGTAAAGTATTTCTATGGAAGAGGAGAGGTGGAGATGGAAGTGGGGGCGACACTATTTAATAAGTTTGCTTCCAACGTACTGTTGACCTGCTGTTTGTAGTAGGCACTGTCACAGGATGTAGAGAAAGACTTTCTGCTCAATAGTTATATAACTAAAAACTCCCTCAGATAAATAATATGGCAATCCTTTAGAAAATGGGGCTAGTTGGCTTTTAAGCCTAACGTGTGTGTACTAACTTCTATCCTACCCCAATATTCTTGCTGTAATGATCTTCCCTTTTTTCGAAGGCTTCTTTGCGTGTACTTGAACTTGGGCAACTTATCTTTTCTTTTAGACATACTGGAACAATTGTCTGCACTTGTTCAAACTTAGATTGATGCCTACAGAATGTCTCTGACTGAGTACAAAAAAAATCAAGACACTGGAGCAAAGCATGATGGGAAAGGAAATTCTTTGAATGAGGGAAGGCTGTACAGCTCAGTGATGAAAGACGCTTGAAGTATACCCTATACAGCCTCAAAATGGAATACACAGTGCTGAAAAAAATATTTTGCAAATGCAAAGGTAAGAAATAAAAAGATACAAATGGGTACAGGGTAATGGATTTATTAAGTAATTATTTTGACTAGAGTCTTCTTTACTTAATGCCATTTAAAGTTTATTATACATAATAAGTGAAAATGAATCTAAAAATAAATAGTGTACAATTTAAAGTCTCTGAAAAAAAAACTGTTTGTCAAAGGAAAGCTACATTGCGATCAGCTCTAATGCAGGCAAAACATTTAAGCTTCAATAACAGAAATCTACATATGTAAACATTGTGTATGGCAAATACTGCTGAAACAGTCAGTGCTCAGCAGGAATGAAAGTGAAAACTGCAATACAAACTATCTGGTAAATTTGACACATAAAAAAATAATCATTTTGATTGATTAAGTGAGGGACTTACATGTGAATGCTTGGCTACAGTTTTTCCTTTTACATGGAGTACATATTTAGTCTGTAAGTCAAATATGTAATACTATGCATACGTCCAGAGGATATGGACTTATACAGAGTGTTAGTGATATGAAGGAATTAGATAGCATGTATGAAAATTGTTGGGCCTCACGTTGTGTTAGATTCAGGACCTGATCAGCCAATAGGCTGACCAGGCTGCAGCCTGGGGCGCTGGAGCCTGGGGGGGGGGGGCACTGCGTCGCCAATATGTATTTTTTTTTTAAAATGTAGCTGAGGCCGGAGTCATTGGGACCCCCCCTAGACTAAAGGAGCAGTCCCGACTGTCACTATCACATGACAGGCAGTCTGGCAGCGATTGCTGCTAGCTACCTGTCAGTGTGGCTGCGGGCGCTTCTTACTCTGGTCACGTGAGATCAGGACTTCCACATCTCACGTGACCAGAGTAAGAAGAGCCTGGGCCGCACTGACAGGCAGCTAGCAGATATATATATATATATATATATATATATATATATATATATACGTTTAAGCTGACATCATAATTTCAATTTTTTTTATGGGTATACAAATATTAGATAAATGGAACATTTATTGAATGTATTGATTCTGGAAGATATTGTGGTTTAATATACCCACAAGTGTTTCTATGATGAAGGATGCATATATTTTACACTGCATACCTCTGAACTAGAAACTATTAACAAAGATGTTATGTTACAAAGTCTATGCACGATGGCAGAGAAGCTGAGGTCCACAAAAGATGCTTTGAAAAAAACCACTTGGTACAAGAGCCACCTATTGACAGCTAGTTGCGATTTTAACTGTATTGGCTAAAATTGGCCTCTGTGTTGCCCCTAAAAGGATTGTTCTGAACTACCAAAATCTGATTTGATCCAAAAATCTTTTCAGATGGTGACAGCGTTGACCTGTTTGTGTACTAATCTGTCAACAGTAAACTTATGGCAATTTGTTCATTCAATCTGTCCACCGATTGACTGGATCTGTCTAAGTCTGACTTTTATTTAGAGCCAAGTTGCCACAGATCATGTCATCTGTCAAGTGTGAATGCTACTAACAATCCACTGTTCTCTTGTTAGGAGACAATCTATATAACAAAAGTAAAACCTTCTACTGTTTTTGTGGATGGAGGAGTAACTCTCTTCATATGTGTCTCCTCTCAAAAATGTTCGATTTAAAAGACAAGATTTCTAAATATATTTTAACATGTATAATTTTGCCATAGGACACTGCACCCAGTGTGGAGCTAACGAGCATTTGGCATTTTTGGAGAGGTGAAAATTGCATGGTTTATAAACAAAATTTTGTATTGAAGACGTTCTATTTATTTCAAAACAAAGACAATACGCATACAAATGGATAGAATCACCAGCGATGTAACAAAATCAACGAACATTAGTAATACAATAATAAAGTGGAGATAGAACAACACATAATATATCCATTACATTAGTGTCTCTTATCCTGTAGTCAGGGTAATGAGGAACAGTAAACAGCAAATAAATTAACTGTAGGTGGATAATAAAGGTTGTACATCACACCAGGAATCAAAAGAGTATCAGTCAATAAATTGCACAAATGTATGTTTTAATATAAAATCTATTTCACAACAAATTATAATAGACAATATCCTAAGCATCAATGATTTTTTGGAGGGGTATTTTCGTAATAAAACTTTAAATTCAATGGAAATTATTTGTCCGTATAAAGTAGCACTAAGACTTATAAGGTTTTGAAGTTTCTCAGCTACTTTTTATGACCCACCTGCACACAGAGAGTGTTTAACCTTCTCAGACTTTATATTTTACTTACTTGCTTCATACAAGAAATGCTGCTCCTTTCGTGCTCCTACTACATTAGATGAGATTTTCAAAAGCGAACAAGTTTGCAAGGGAAGTTAACTTACCATCTCTAGACATTCCCAGGGCAAGACACTTTTGCAGTCTACAGTGTTGGCAGCGATTTCTATTTGTTCTGTCAATTAAACAGTTCCTCTGCCTTGGGCATGAGTAAGAGGCATTATTTTGTTGACTCCTTCGGAAGAATCCCTGAAACAGTAAGAGATAATAAGGAATAAGAATGTTATGCATGGTAATTAAAAGTACTGTAATGAAAACATGCTTCATCATTAAAGAAAAACAGAAATCTTGGGGCTGCTCATTTGTATTTAAAATGTAGCCCACAGAATGTCATTTTGGTTTATGAGATATCTCTTTGCTTGCAGACTAATCTCTGTTTATTGTTTAATGTGCTCTGTATGGATCAGCAAACTGAACAAATGTGCAGACTCAGACTTAATCAATTGTTTACTTTAACCTAGGCAAATGTATCTACCACTTGTCTGGCAGTAGTGCCGTTCAAACGCCCTTACTGTACATTGACTATGTGCACAATTGTAGGCTGCAGTAAGGGTCCTTTGCGCTTTAAGAAAAAATTGGATGTTCATCATCATCACCATTTATTTATATAGTGCAACTAATTCCGCAGTGCTGTACAGAGAACTCATTCACATCAGTCCCTGCCCCATTGGGGCTTACAGTCTAAATTCCCTAACATACACACAAACAGACACACACAGACTAGGGTCAATTTGTTAGCAGCCAATTAACCTACCAGTATGTTATTGGAGTGTGGGAGGAAACCGGAGCACCCAGAGGAAACCCATGCAAATACGGGGAGAACATACAAACTCCTCACAGATAAGGCCATAGTCGGAAATTGAACTCATGTCCCCACTTCTGTAAGGCAGAAGTGCTAACCATTTAGCCACTTTGCTGCGTTTTATGGTGTATGGTTCAGTTCTTGGCATGCACACGCAACGTAATGCCATTTACGCTCCTTAATGAATCGGGTCCCATGAGTGCATATGGAATATGACAACCTACACTGTAACTTGGACAGGACAGAATGAGATAGAGAAAATAGATACTGTCTGAAAATGAGCTACTTGATTACTGTCCATGTTTCACTGTGAACTCCCCTCCAGAAAGCTTACTTTCAGTGCCTCAATTGGCCCTTTATTTCTTTCAGCGTTTATTGTATATTCCTTAGTAAAAATAATATAGGAAGGTATGTAAACTACATATTTTAAACTCTTAAAGGGGAACATGACATTACTGTTTTAGGCCTAATAGAGCCTAATTTATTGAAGGGTGTTTAATATCTAAAAAGTTATAATCAAATTGACAAAACATGACAAGTTGGGGGTTGTATAGATGCAAGGTCCCCCAAGATAATGATTTGTGTTAGGTACTTAGAAGCCCCAGCTCAACAGCATAGTGGTCCCACCGACACTTTATTTTAAAAATGTTGGCAACTATACATTGATATAATGTAATTGTTGAATACATTTAAAATATCCCTCTTTAATAATTCTAAAATGATAAATATTATGTTGTAGGTTTCCCACTACATGTAACATTTACTCTGCACCAGCCACGGGACATCTCCTTAGCTCCTTAGTGCAGTGTGACAACAGATCATACATAAACAGGGACATGCAAGGTAGATAAATGCACACATGAAAAGAAAAGGTGAGGAGGCTAGCAACTTGGGAGGGTCTCTGTGAAATATATGGCCAGACATTGGGGAAACATGGGAGGGATTGTCCTCTGTGCAATATCTGGCTGGGAATGTTTGGGGGGATCCTTCATATAATATATGTCTGGCAATGGTATGTTGACAATCATTAAATTAAATTAATTATTTTAAATTAGAGATACACGGACAAGCAGGGGATAAAGTGGGCAAGGATAGAACAAACTGATTGTTTCAGCTCAGCCAACTTATTTGTGTCCATATGTAAGCAGGTTTCAAGCTGGAGGGGCAAAGCCAACAATGTTGAAACCCTATCAATTAACAACACTGGCGTGGGAAGACAGTGCTCTGAAGTACACAACTATATCAAACAACGATTACAAATCAAACTACTTTTGTAGGGTGATTTGATATTGTTTAAATTAATAATGAAAACACAAGTTTTTATTTACTATATACATTATTTTTGTTATTATTTTATTTTACGTCTCACACTATATATTTTAGGTTTCTTTTTTCTCCATTTGTGACACACACACACACACACACACACACACACACACACACACACACACACACACACACACTTAAATAAATAAATAAATAGATAAAATAATCATGAGTGAATTATCTTGTTTAAGAGAATGGTGTATGTAGAAGATACAACATAAACTATTTTGAGACATGTACCATCATCAATACCATGTCTACTTTTAAAATACATTTGGTCTAAAGATTGACTTGATAGAATTATACAACCAAATAATAGCAGAGGTGCATAAATTATCAGCGATTGAATGCCCAAAGCCAGCAAATGAACACACAAGTCCAGTGAATAAACAATGTGACTTACTTTATTAAAACAAAAGCAACAGATCAACTTATGTAGATGCTATATTCAATTGAATTTTAATGCATTAAAATTTAATATGTTCATTCACTGGATGATTCACCCCACATGTATCATTATCATCTATGTAAATCTCATATATTTAAAATATTGACATATACAAGTAATTGCTATGTTCTTGTGTTGTGGTCACAACAACATTACACAGTTCTGTTAATTGTGATAAAATATACGCATTCATAATTTGTTTGGAATGTGTTACAATCACAGGTGTATTTTTACTGAAGTTGTGCAATTTTCTTAGTAAGATATGCAGTGAATGTAATTGCATATTTAACACAAACATCATCAATTTAGATGACATTAAATCACATAAAATGTAATTGCAGCAAGAGAGGAATCTATGATAGTTTATGAAAATGCAGGGTCCACTAAATAGTTAAAAACACTATATGTTATATATACACACACTTTCTAAACTCTAGATTCCCTATTATATGTAATACAAATATATCTCAAAGAGCAACAATGATAAATAATGTTTCAGTTTTTTGCCTTTTGTCAATTGTTCTACAAAAGCCCATTTAGACTTGGGGGTAAATGTATCAAGCTGAGAGTTTTCCAGCGGGTTTGAAAAACCAATCAGATTCTAGCTATAATTTATTTAGTACATTCTACAAAATGATAGCTAGAATCTGATTGGTTGCTATAGGCAACATCTCCACTTTTCAAACACGCCGAAAAACTCTCAGCTTGATACATTTACCCCTTGGTGTCCACCTCTAATTCCCCTGGTAGTTTCAATGACCAGTCTGAGTCTTGTAAGCATGATCATTACTGTTTTAATTTATGTACAGTAGCAGTAATTTAACTTAGCACATTTTTATGGAGAAGTTTCCTGCTCAGTACAAGTTGCAGAGATGAAAATGTAGTCATAACAGTACATGCCATTGTTATAGGTTCCGCAATATCCGTAGTCCATGACTCAGTGGGCAAAGTGTGCCTTTATTGGCCCTCTAAATCTAACAGCATATTAATTGGCAACAATTAGAAAAAGCAGACACTGAATACAGGTATGGAATCTCTCTTTCTGTGTGTGATCCCATTATCCATATAGTTCCAAAAGCGAGAAAGACAAATCTGAAATTATTGCTGCTACTTGATAGTAATGTCTTACATACTGACACGTGCCGTCTTCTACAGTTAATGTGAGAAGCACTGTTGCATGATTTAATTAAGAGTATATTGCCAGTGGCAGAAGACACGAAGTGTTGGCTATTGTTTAAGTCTGACGCAGTTCAACATACTTGGAAGAAGATCTTAGGGATGGGAGATGCTTTCACTGTGGATTGGGGCAGGTCAATAGCTTTGAGGGATGACGTACTTCTAAAATTTGCTGTGAGGCCCAATAATTTATAATTCTGCTCCAAAGGCTTTGGTCATAGTAATGCCCTTTTTTTTTTGCATTCCTGGAAAGTACATTTTGTATCCACAGGGTATGTGTGTACTGCAGTGACGGTATTATTATTATATAGAGGCCATGCCTTGCATTTGTACTCATGAAAGGGTCCCCTCCATCCAGGGGCTAGCAGACTTTAGCCTGGGGGGCAAGCACACAGCACTGGCCCATAAGTAGCGGCCCATCCCTAAAGGGTGGTTTTCGGTACAATACATATTTATCAATATAAAAAGAGGTATTAGTCCAGCGATACTTTATCATTATAAATAATAAATCTTAAATAATAAAAATAAATAATGCAACAACAAACAAACCTCACTTTATATTGCAATTATCTTATATGTGTTTCTTCTCCCTATACCACTTTTTTTTTTTTAAAACATATCTGGCTGATTATAATGGGATTTATCAAAATGCAAAAAGCCTGTTTGCTTTAAAAACCTGATGTTTTTGCTTCACTGTATACACTAATTGGGTTATTTGTTTAGGGTTAACCTAAACCAAATAATATTAGGGGTGGTACTGGAAGGAGGAGTAGAGCACTAAGTGTCAATCTGACTCCCTGGCCCAGTGCTGGATTACAGCGCTGGGGGGCCTGGAGCACTTTAGAAAGGGGGCCCCTATGATGTAGCATGGCTATCATTTTAGACAAATATAGACACAATACAGTGTGCACTACAGTTAGGTGCACACAGTTCTGCCTTCATGAGTAGTACACTGTGAAGCAGGACATACCTCCCAACCGTCCTAAGCAAGAGAGTCACCCAAATTTGGGACTGTCCCACCAGATTCAGGACAGTTGGCAGACTATCCTGTTCTCTCCAACCTGTTTCTTGTCACTTTCACCACTTTTGACTGCTGATTTCTTAACTCATTTTCTGCTTGTAAGGATCCTAGAACGTTGGATGCCCTATTTGGAAAAAAATTGGGTACATAAAATATTGAAAACGCCAAACAGTCCCGGTGTTAAATTAATGGCACTCACGTTTTATAATTAGGCCCCTCTCCATTAATATAATAATATTCACTTTTGCTAAATAGATCTATTTTCCTCCAAACAACCCTGACATTAGATAGCAAACACATTTAATATATATTTCCCTCCCTCCAAACAGCCCCACCAATAAATTAAATTGCCCCCCACCACCCCACAAACAAAATAGAACCCATTAAATAACTAGCCCCTCCTGCACTCCACCATTAAATAGCCTACCTCCCACACTAAATTAGGACCCTCCCTTCCCTCACACATTATATTGACATGCTCCACACACACACATACACATACACACACACACACACATGGCATTGACATCACACACACACTTTACTGACATCTCACACACACTTTACTGACATCTCACACACACTATACTGACATCTCTCACACACGCTTTACTGACATCTCACACACACTTTACTGACATCTCAAACACACTATACTGACATCTCTCACACGCGTTTTACTGACATCTCACACACACTTTACTGACATCTCACACACACTATACTGACATCTCTCACACACACTTTACTGACATCTTACACACACTATACTGACATCACACACACTATACTGACATCTCTCACACACACTTTACTGACATCACACACACACACTTTACTGACATCTTACACACACTATACTGACATCTCACACACACTTTACTGACATCTCACACACACTATACTGACATCTCACACACGCACACTTTACTAACATCACACACACATACACAACACTTACCTTGTTTCATTCGCGCGCGCTGATCTTCACACATGGGACGGCACCTGTCACGTGGTGCACGTCCCATGTGACACCGGGGAGGGAGGAGAGAGATAAGGGAAGGCGGGTAACGGTCAATGATGGATTGTGGCTGGTCCCAGAGGAGGGGCCAGCCACAAAGTAATAGAGATTTGGGCCAGTACAGGGACCGGGTCAAAATAGACTTTATCGTGTCCGGCCCGGGGAGGGGGGTTGCCATCTGTCCCCCGGCCCCAGGGCCCAGCCGCACCTGTCTCCATCCAAAGGACATCTGAAAAATAAAAATATTGCTCTCCCACAAGAACTGATAGCAGTGATGAATTTTGTTGTGTCATTCTGCTACAGATAATATGGTGGGTGTCAGGTGTGACAGATGAACCTTTGGTGCCACCTCTGCAAATCAGGTCCTCTTGGGTATAACATTCATCTCTTCAGGGGTTTCTGGCACAGAAGGAAGGTGGATCCAAGGAAGAAGCAATGCATTATAAAGAGGCTTTATGTATATATACACTGATGAAGTAGCTATACGTGCTAGGCATTTGTTTAATATGAATTTGTCTAGTCCATAAGCAGTTAATTCTCCTCTAATCAGAGAGGACTGTTACTTCTATAATTACCTATTGCTTCAGCTGTTCGTTCCCAGATCCAGTGCTGGAAAGCACTGGGCTCATTTTTATAATGCAGTTTGGGGTTCTTCAAAACCCATTATGCACCTTGTATCACATCATGGAATAACTTTTTAGTCATCACTAAGAGTGAGCAGTGCAGGTCCCCATTCTGATCTGAGACTCTGAGACTCTTTTCCTTTTACAAGAGAAGAAAACTTGTCATTTAGTTTGTAGAATTTCTAATGCCTGCAACACCAAGACAACTGCAGAGAAAAATAGCTTTAGTGAATTATTATATATAACTGTTCATGACAAGTCCTCTTTTTCTCCTCCAGTGGTAAGTCCTGCCAAATTTCAGTGAACTATCATGGGCATTGCTGTATATCAGTGATAGGCATCCTGATACACATCAGGGGCCGTGGGGTGTGGCCCTCTAACCTTCATAAGGGCCGCACATTACCCTTAATCTTAGTAACAAGTTAAAACAATACATTTAATCAAATAAAAATACACGATAATTACACATCAGCATATGTTTTAAACAAGTGTCAAACCTGCTATAACAATTCTGCCAACAATAAAGCAGTAAAGAACTGAAGGCTGCAGGTGATTAGAGGCAGAGCCGGATTTAGACCTCATGGGGCCCTAGGCATGATACTGGGTTGGGCCCCCTCCCTGACTGGCAGACTTTAGCCTGGGGTAGCAAGCATATAGCACTGGTCCATAAGTAGCGGCCCATTTTTAAAGGGTGGTCTCACCGCCGGCCCTGGGAGGGCCCTCTGGGGACCGCTGGGCCCTAGGCAATTGCCTAGGTTGCCTAGTGGTAAATCCACCCCTGATTAGAGGGCTGCATGTGAGGACCCCCATTTTGTCCATTAATGCTTTAGATACAGCCGTAATAGTGTATCTCCTATCAGCAGCACATGTGTATTCATTAATGGCCAAATAATTCTAAACAATTTCCATTCTTGTGCTTTATAACACCAACTAATTATAACATTTACATGTAATATAAAGCAGGACTGATCACTCATTAACTGACAGTCAGAAAAGATAAAACTTATAAAAATGTAATCAATTTAATTTAAATTAATGCAACAGGCCCAAAAGATGAAAACCAGGAACAAGTCAAAACCTTGCCAGGGTCTAGTTATCCAATAAGTTGATTAGGCTGTAGCCTAGGGAGCAAGGCTTTTGGGTTGGTGCAACACTTTTCGGGGTGCAAAATTGTGACAGGAAGAAGTATAAACTGAAATCAATTTAAAACATAACAGAATAGTTGTTCTCCAAAGATAATGCGTCATCCTCAGGTGCAATAGTTTCCCCGAGAAATTATGTTATTTTTACTTTCATTACTGATTTCATTAGTATTATCTTTATGCTCTGTGGTTTGCACTGTCTAGCTAACCATGTACCCAGTCAAAACTGTCTGATTGGGGAGGGAGGGGGGTTGTTTATTCGCCAAGGCCTAGTGCAGTAAAAACTTTTAATACAACATTTTGATTCACCTAATAAACCACTACACTGTGATATAGAGCAACACTTACTTGGCAAATGTTCCTAATCTGTGATAAACCCAGGCAACTGGGAGACAATTTAACTTTGACATGACCTTATGGTGTATTAAAGTTTGTTACATCTCACTTTATATTAACTTAATAATCAAGCCTCCTCCAATTTATAACAGTTCTAACAGTTTTACATTTCCTCTAGCCCTTTCTTGTTTATAAAGCCATTTTACAGATTGCTCCTTAATACACCATCAGTTTAAGTGGTACTACTTGTTTTCCCTCTCTCCCAATTACATGGCTTTGCTTGTTAGCTTTAATACTTTATGTTGCCGTCATTGAGTTTACTCCTGAAAAGTGTGTCATTGACTTTTATTGTGATACTTCCAAGGCTTTGCTGGAGGAGCCTAGAGCACATAGCTTTGTGAAGGGTAAATAAGGCTATGTTTTGTACTACACAATTATTGCATGATTTAGGCAATTAGGTAGTGATGCAAAAAGAGCACACAGAGAACACACAGAGGAAGTAACTGTTATAACAGTTCCGAATCAGGCTACATCAAAAGAAAAGAAAACTGACCTAGATTCTGTTATAAGTATGTAAAAGGTGCTAAACTGTAAACTTTACAGTACATATGATGCTGCACGTCCAAATCTAGAGTGGCTGTAAACACAATCAATTAAAACAATTAAATCTCACTATCAATAGTGATAATATAATGGTAATATACAGCTTAGTGACTAAGATTAGATTAGATTCTACTTTGATGGGCTATAATTTCTATAAAGAAAATCAGATGCCAATAAATAAAAGTAAACAATTTGTGTTTATAAACATTATGATTATCTGATTGACTACAGGTTGTTCTACGTCACAATTGAGGAGAACCTGGATGATCAGAAAACATATACAGACTACAATAAGATTCTTAGATCCTAGGCATGCATCCTTATAGGATCCATGATCCCTACACTAAATATCTATGCACAGGGAAGAAAGCATACATTATTGAATTGACGCTCCAATGTTATTTTTTCCATCCATAATATGTTTCTACTTTTTCTAAAGTCCATGGGTTTGAGCCATTAAGTAAACCATAAGAAAAGAGTATATTTGCTCCTTGACAAAACCATGTTGCATTGGAGGGGGAGGTAAATTTTAAATGTAGGGATAGATTTATAGTTGGGGTAGGGGATGTCTTAGATCAACTTTAAATTTCAGTGTAAAAATAAAGTTATCAAGTATTTGTGTGCAAAATAATAAACTAATTTGCACCCCTTGCATTGTAACATTGTTTGCCCAGGATCAAATTAACTGTTTTTTTCCCTTTGCTCTCCTTAATGACTTAAGCCCCATATGTACAGCCACTCCATACATAGGATCAAAGCAACCTAACTGCATCCCCCCCACAGGCTAAATGTTGTGGATATGAACATAGAATATAATTCCTAATAGCATGAGCCTAAGTGTTATGTTGGCCTACACTGATATGCTGGTTTAAATTGTCTACTTCTTCTCCAAGGAAAGGTTACATCTGGCTGGGTTTAGTGTGGTAGGGGTACAGAGATATAAATAAAGTAACCATGGGCTGGTAAAAAAAGAGATATGTACATTACTAATGTATTATTTATGTATTTTAAACCATTATAAATGGTTTGAACTATTTATATTTGTTTCCTATCTACAGGTGGAATGTAGTTGAGTTTAGAGCCAAAGAATGGCATAGGGGTAGACAAAGTGGTTAATGAAGTGATGCAGGAATATATATCGTATAAGCGCAGACTATAAAATATCTACATATACAGAGTGCCTATGGGACATTTGCCATAGGCCTTACAGACTGGGCAAGTTTGACAGTACATGCTGCTCACTGCTATTGCTGCTGATTGGATGTCTGCCACAGTTTGCTCACTTAGCTGCAGTGGCAACCTAACATGCAGCATTGTTTGCCTTTATACTTTTCCAGAACTAAATGACTGGAGAAACATCGGTTAAAGGACCTGGATGGTGTAAGAGTAGCAAAATCCATTTATTTGGCGTAGTCCTCTAACTTTAATATGTTTGCTTATTTATTTCTCTATATTTGTATACTTACTATTAGAATGTTTTTGGCTGAATATTTTTCAGGAATTGTCTATTTACTTTCAAATCTATCTGAATAATACTTATTAAAGGTGCATCTCCCTAAAAGGATTTACATCTTTGATACTCTTCTGATTGCTACTAAACTTTTTGACTTTCACTTTTTTAATAAAATTGTCATTCTTTTCTTATTATACCAAACAAACCATACTTTTGTGATTCATTTTGTGTTACCTTTTTTTTCATATCATTTCTGTACTTATCTTTACTTTATTTTCACTGAAGAGCAATTTTTTTTACAATGCTGCACATACCGTTATAATGTAACAATGTAACAATTTGGCTTTAATCTCAGAGAATCTTCAATCTTTCAAAATCAATAGTTTTACTTCAAAAGTTCATTGGAAAATATACCTCTAATATATACATGATTTATGGACATTCTTATTACATACATATGCCACGAAACCCCATCCGGTGCTTCGCTGTGCATGTGCAGAAGGGGTGCCACTATGTGTACGTCGTTCCCCCTAAACCCCCACGCGTGATCCAGTGCCCCCGTTCTCCTCTCAAGAGTACAGGGGTGTCCGAAAACAAAATTGACGCAAGCAGACTGGAGGCAACGCCCAGTAAGCATGGCGTACCATGTTCCTCTGACTCTGCCAACAATTGAGTTGAGTATGTAGGGCAAGAAAATAGTATAATAACTGATAATGAACATTTTATTCAGCCCCTAGAACATGAAACATGGTACATTACCTATAGACGCATACTAGAAATCACATCCATGTAGTTTCCAATTGTCCCCATGTTCCAGATTTTAAAGGGTTGTCCCTTGAAATGTCCCCATTTTTCAACACTGACCAACTGCACTGTACATTTCCTCCTATTTTGTATATAAAATGCAGTTCTGTTTTCAGTTTTTGGGTTTTAGATGTAAATTAATGTGTAAAAAGCAAATAAATTACATTTAGTAAACATATTATAATGATGACTATGGTCCATCGGGTGCATAACTAGAAATTTAGAGGACTTGTATGAAAATGTTGAAGGTTTTTCAAAGGTGTCTATATCAGTTTCCCTTACAGTAGATAAAGAAAAAAACAGATGTTAAGAATATCATACAAATACCCAGGGCCTTATTAACCAATGGGCTGACTAGGCTGCTGCCTAGGGCGCATGATTTATGGGGGCGCAAGGTTTTTGCCACCTGATCGGTCACTACTGATCATCGCCGGGGTGTACCCACCTTCCCCTACTGCCTCTATGACAACATTTTACCAGTGGAGGAGGAAGAGCGCTCCAGCCTGCGTTACCTGATAGTGCTGTAGACCCATTGATAACACTGACTAATATCACCCTGCCCGCCACCAGTCTATTGCCTGTCATGTGCATCATGAAAGGACTACACATTCCAACGTGCAGTGCAGCATATTAAAGTAGTGTTTAACTGGAGAGAACTACATATCCCAATGTGCAGCGCGACATTACAGACGAGGGAGCAGATAGCGCTACTGTTTGTGATAGCGGCGGGATAGTCCTGGATGGAAGTCGTGCTCAGTGCTCTTCATCTTCTCGATCGGTGAATACTTTTACCTCCTCTTCCTCTCCCTCCACTTTGTATCTTTTATCTTTAATCTCTTAGGACTCGGGTGAGTGATAGCTCTGTGGTCTATAATGCTTACAAAGCCCTGTTACCTCAATATAGGGCGTCTCCTGGCAGCGAACGGGTTAATGTCTTTCACATACCTTCTAGTGTCACTTCATGTGCCTGTCACTAGTGTGTGTCACTGATTGTCACTATTGTGTTTCTATTCATTGTGGGTGTGTTATTGTGTAGATCATCAGTGTGTTACTTACTGGTGTGTCATTATGTGTTACCGGTGTGGTTTAGCGCCTTTGTGTTACTAACAAGTGTATGTTACTGGTTTGCTGTGTGTTACCAGTGTGAGTTAGAAGTGTGTCAATGTGTGGATCACCAGTGTTAATAACATATATTCTTAGCACACTCCTTTTTCACTGCTGGTGCAATAGGTACATTATATTTACTCTCCATACTACACACAGGGCCTGATCAACCACTAGGCTGACCAGGCCCGGGGGGCGCGGCGCTACAGGTATTTATTACGGGGTCGCCGCGGGGGGTGGAGGGCTCGACGATCAAAAGCATTGGTGGTCAGTGGTTAGCAACACACAGCCAATCACCAGGCTGCCTGTTGCTGTGCAGCAGACAGGAAGCAGGATGTCTTCACTTCCTATCTGCTGATCAGAGGAGAGGAGCGATGCTGGCACAACTACAGGTAATTGAAGGGGGGAACTGCCCTGCATATCTATAGGGAGGGGGAGGGAACTGCCCTGCATATCTATAGAGAGGGGGGGGGGAACTGCCCTGCATATCTATAGGGAGGGGGGGGAACTGCCCTGCATTTCTATAGGGAGGGGGGGGGAACTGCCCTGCATATCTATAGGGAGGGGGGGAACTGCCCTGCATATCTATAGGGAGGGGGGGGAACTGCCCTGCATATCTATAGGGAGGGGGGGGGGAACTGCCCTGCATATCTATAGAGAGGTGGGGGGAACTGCCCTGCATATCTAGCATATCTATAGGGAGGGGGGGGGGGAACTGCCCTGCATATCTATAGGGAGGGGGGGAACTGACCTGCATATCTATAGGGAGGGGGGGGGAACTGCCCTGCATATCTATAGGGAGGGGGGAACTGCCCTGCATATCTATAGGGAGGGGGGGGGAACTGCCCTGCATATCTATAGGGAGGGGGGGAACTGCCCTGCATATCTATAGGGAGGGGGGGAACTGCCCTGCATATCTATAGGGAGGGGGGGGGAACTGCCCTGCATATCTATAGAGAGGTGGGGGGAACTGCCCTGCATATCTATAGGGAGGGGGGGGAACTGCCCTGCATATTTATAGGGAGGGGGGGAACTGACCTGCATATCTATAGGGAGGGGGGGGGAACTGCCCTGCATATCTATAGGGAGGGGGGGAACTGCCCTGCATATCTATAGGGAGGGGGGGAACTGCCCTGCATATCTATAGGGAGGGGGGGGGAACTGCCCTGCATATCTATAGGGAGGGGGGGAAACTGCCCTGCATATCTATAGGGAGGGGGGGGGAACTGCCCTGCATATCTATAGGGAGGGGGGGGGAACTGCCCTGCATATCTATAGGGAGGGGGGGGAACTACCCTGCATATCTATAGGGAGGGGGGGAACTACCCTGCATATCTATAGTGAGGGGGGGGACTACCCTGCATATCTATAGGGAGGGAGAGGGGGGACTGTCATGCGTATGTATAGGGAGGGAGAGGGGGACTGTCATACAAATCTATAGGGTGGGAGGGGGGGGGCTGCCATGAAAATCTATAGGGAGGGAGAGCGGTTGATATGTATGAAGGAGGGCAGAGGAGGGGGGCTGATATATGTGACTGGGGGAGTTTTAATGTGACGGGGGGGGGATAGCTACAGAGTGGAGGTAAGGAAAATAGCTGCAAGGGGGATGGATGCAGGGTGGGAGGTAAAGTAAATGGCTGCAGCAGGGGTTAAGGAAAATGGCTGTGGGGGGGGGGTTGTGGTTAAGGAAAATGGCTGCAGGGGGTATTTAAAAAATAGAGCAGCTTTGGGGGGCAGAATCTCATGATTGTGTGGTGGTCACATGGGTGGTCTCAGCAATCGCTAGAATACTAAATATTAGTGAGATGGGGCTGGTAGAGGTTTGTATTTGATTGACAACAAATATTCAGATATTGCTTATATATGCCTGTCCAATGGGGTACTTTTAGCTGGCCATAATGGAGTGTTTTGTTTTAACTAAAGGGCCTAATCATTCAGGGTTTGTTAACATTTTGCATTTTAATACATTTTTGCTTTTTCAAAACAGGACGCCTACTTTCCAGAAGCCAGCGAGAGGATAACAAAGTTGCAAGAGAGAAGAGCAAGAACAGGTAAGAGACAATGGCACAATCTGTTTAAATTTGAATGCTGGAGAATACACCTGAACATTCATATTCAGGAGTGTTCCTATACACCTATATATTCGGAGGAGGGGGGGGAGGGGGCTGCGGCCGTATTAGCCTAGGGCGGCCAGAACCCTTAATCAGGCCCTAACTACACATGATTGCACCTGGGCCATTTCTTTTACATATATTCTAGACATGGAACTGGGAATATCTGTAAACCCTTTTGACAGCATTTGATGTGACATAAATTATTAGACATAGGAATAATTGGTAGAGGATGCGCAGTTCCCTTCTTTTGCGTTTAGAATTCTCTTAGACATTGGCCTTTGATTCCATAACACCCCCTGATGATCATTACAAGTTGCTCAACGTTTCAATAGCTTGCCAGAAAATAGCTTTACAACATTACCAGAATAACTGTAAGTAGTTTATCTCACAGACATAAAATACATATATCAGGAAATGTCAATAGTCACTGTGTCGTGAATTTTCTGCCACTCACAGACTGTTTCACAGCCTGGCGTGGAAGGCGAGAGGGCGCTGCGGGCAGCCTGAACCCTTAATCAGGAGTGCAAATACCCTTGGAAAGTTTTACACCATTAATGTGACACACTGAGAATCAGAGAGCAGGGTTGACCTCCGCCACATCAGAGGTCATGGAGGATTTTGGCACAGGGATGACAGGAGAGAGAGGTGCAATAAGCCACAAGGTAATGATTAACCAGACTACAGTCCGTACATACGTACATACCCTCACTCTGCCTGTAAGCTGTTGAGTGAAGGCAAATATGGGGGAAGGAGTGGAAATGCACCATCTATCATCCATATGTGCCTTATTACATGGAACCTGGTGAGTTAGCGGGAGTCACAGGAAATTTGGCAAAAGCAGTCTGTACTTCTGTAGTGCTTGTCTCACAATGGAAGTTTTTCTCTCCATCCATCTTTATTTACCATTCATAAAATTCCCTTCCCTTCATCTCTCTGACTTTCCCATTCTTTGTTCTTTACATCAGTTTCCAGATAAGCAGACATTTCTATAGGAACATGTCTCCTTCTTTAAATTCCCTTGGCCTTCAATCTTATCACAGTTGATATTTTTACAATAATTAAAATGATATCCTGGCACCCCCTAAAATTTGCTAAAGACATAGGTGCAATGCTTAGCATATTGTAAGCCATTTGTATTCTATTCTTCAACCAGAAAATGTTAATTACTGGTGGGAGGTCCACTTTGATGTACAGCAAACAGCAACAGCTGCAGAAAAACACCGTTAATGGAAATATCTAGCACTTTACATGAAAAATGTACTTCTCTGCATAGTTACATTTATATGCACACATGCACAGTCAGAACTATCTTATGAAGATACATCACTATCACTTGCCGCAGACAGCCTCATCACCAAGAGTCAACATATTTTGAGATAATGATCATTTTTCTGTATGCATAAGTACTTTACCGAACCAGGAATAGACTTAAAATAAAAAAAAAATCAGCATCTACTCACCTAACCTAAAAAGTGTGTGTTTGTGTATATATGGTTTGTGTGTGTGTGTGTGTGTGTGTGTGTGTGTTTATGTGTGTGTGTTTATTCTATCTTTCTTACTCACTTGCTCACATTGCCTTTTGCTCTTACCTTGCAGCCTTCACAAGTGATGACACCGTAGTGGATTCCTGAAGATTTATCTCCACAAATTTTGCATGGTATCACTTCAATTTGTGCTGAAAAATAGAGAAAAGACAGCTCAGCTGACATAGCATTTTTATTTAGCCTCTTCTATTTTTGGTCAATGTCTAAAACATCAGAATTAAATGATTATAAGGAAGCAAAATGTAATATTGAGTATTTTGAAGTAAAAAAATTAGATCTTAGATTTAAGCTCTTCTTCAAATACATAATTTAATAGCAATATCCAATATTTGCCAGCTCTAAGACCCGGCACAAACATTTCCCTAATCCCTTTGCAGTTAAAATAAACATTTTAATGCAAGTTGATTTGTTTTTCACATTGATATTTCACTCTTTGGGCTGATGTTTATTTCACTAAAGTGTTTAACACTATCGTTTACTTGTTTGTTAAAACAACAGCAACTGAAAAAAACAAATGTTTAAACAAACAGTGCTTAATATAATGCAATTACTGTCACATTGAACTTCAGTGTATTATCCCGTGTGATGCTTACAATCAAGAGGGATTATGTAAATATGAACAATGTAATGATGTATTACACAATTCTGCCTTGCAACAGTACACAAATACTTAACCATACTGATTGTGCTCTTGCCTGAGAGGCTTTTATACTATGTGTCTAAGAAGGACAAATGGATGGATATGTAACTGAAAACTCCTGTTATTAATTGTACACACAAGGTGAAAAGAAGCTATTGCTTTCTAAGAAACATCTTGAATTACTGTATTTCAGCTGCCTATTGGAGTTCACAGGAAGAGAAACATCTGAGCACAACCAATGACAGTGCCGGCACAAACATAAAGTGGTTAAACTTGTCCTTTTTGCCATTGTATGTGTAGCGACTCTTTCATTCCCTACTATCTGTATTTTAGGTCTATTGTATAAATAAACTTGATGAATTATAGTGTGCTTTAATTGATTAGTGGTAATTGTTTTTTTTATGTAGCTAAATCTATTTTATGTTACTTTGTGTCCAGAAGAGATATAGACTGTGATTCATGTTCGGATGTATGTCAATTTGCGTAGCATATCTTGTGTAAAATAACTCTATGCATGCCCAGAAATGAACAGTAAGCCAATGAATGCAATTGCATGTGTAACGCCCCCTAATGGCGTTTTAGTAAATCCTGCACCCCAGTGAATACAGGACGGGTCACCTTGAGGGCAAGTTAGGTGTTAAAAGTGGCACAAGCTGGTTGCTATGGTGATAACCTGATAACCCAGCCCAGTCTGATAGAGACCAAGGGGCACATTTATCAACCACCGCATAAAATGAAAAATAGTTTTCAATCCTTATCGCATTGATATCTCATATTTATGACAAAGCAACACAGGAACAGCAGTTTTGAAAAACTGCTGTTCCTGTGAAGTGGAAAACATACTTACCACTGCCTCTTCACTTCACAGGAAGTATGCGAGTCCTTTTCTCACTCCAGTGCGCATGCACCGACTGAACACCTCGGGCATGCGCACAGACATCTCTGCACTAAACAGTTTCAGAGAGAGTGGTGAGTGACAGGGAGGGATCATGTGATCCCTCCACACATGCGCTGTCCAGCTCTGCTCTTCGGAGCAGAGCTGATAGTACTAAAACTTTTCAATTTTGATAATGTACGCCAGCTTTAGAAGAAAGTGGGAAGTAAGTGATATTATTTTATTGATAAATAGCATTACAGAGCACTCCCCATAGACTGTTATGGGGACTGCCCAGTAAAACAAAAAGATATGCAAAGCAGCAGATATCTATGATATCTATGATATCTGCTGCAATGCAGTGATAGTAAATAAGAATTTTGAGGTTAATCTGTTTTCGGGGATTGAACACACCTTTTAGTTTCATAAATAGGCCCCAGAGTGAGAAGGAAGAGGTGCTGTCAGCAAGGGGGAGGGAAATACAGAGGAGATACAGGGGAAACAGACAGAGAAGAGATGTAGCTGGGGACCTGGGAGCTTCCTCCCAGGCTCCTCTAAGCATTGCCTGGGAGTGTGAGCGCGGTGACTGCGCAAGGACAAGTACTGTGTGCCTGAATAGGGGGAGAGTCCCCAGAGCAGAGACCCCTGGAGAGAAGGGGGGCAATTGAGGCAACTGGCATGCACTAAGGGATGTAGGAGCTGCATATGTATTGGAGGTCAGCTACAATGTGATTCTGGCTGAACTGTGAGTAGCTGTGTAACTACTGTGACCAGGAGAACCTGGTATGTTCTGTGATAAAACCAGCAGTGTGGCTTCATATACAGAGGGGAGGATTCCCTAATCCCAGAGAGGGGGAGAACCCCATTTTACTAAAGAGAACCCCAAGAGAGAGAGGGGGACATTTTGCATGGAAAAGACCCTGGAGTGGGGAAGGATTGGGGGGACTAACTTAGGCCATGTACAGTAAGGGCGTCCCGATGCAGATGCAGCCAATTAAAGTCCTGTGTTTGTAATAAGTGTGTTTGTTTTCACCTGTATCTTTTAACCCAGATGATAGTGATAGTGTTTGAATTAAAAAATACACATATATGTACCACTATAACTAACACAGTACGCAACTAAGATATAATATAAAAATGCATGTATGTACAGAACTCATGGAAAGCATCTTTATTAATGTAAATTATATTTATTTATATATATATATATATATATATATATATATATATATATATATATATATATATATATATATATGATTTGTTTAAATTTAAAAAAAGAATCTTTAGATAATTTATTATACTGTTAAGAGTTATTATTTTATTTTCGGATCACATTGCATATTACGATGTGTTCTTATTTAATCTTTTATTGTACATAAACTTGTGCAGTCTGTTCTGTGTGTCTATGTAAGGCAAGTACAGTTTAGGCAGAGCATGCTTGCACCCTGATTCAAATCATATGCTTTGATTTGAATATGGTCAGAACTATACTCAACTTCCGTGCTCTTTTTAAAAACACAAGTTATGGGCAAGTTACATTCGGACATGAATCCAGCCCTGTGTGTCTACATATGTAGTACGAATACAAGAAATTTAAAAGCCATATCAGAGTGATGACATAGACATTATACCACAATAAATGAATTGTGAATCTTTGACTAACACATCAGAAAATGTTCTGATTCTGCTTGTTTGTTTTCGAGCATACTTAGTCTCTGTCACTAGGCAGGAAGAGCAGCTACTGAGATACATGTAGAGGGATATGGTCAGATTTCACTGGGGGCCTCTATTGCATGTTAATCTTTCATGCCAAAAGCAGAATAAAGAGCAATCCACCACTCAAGGGAGACAGGTAGCAAAGGGAAGAACACGTCACGCCTGACTAAGCATAATCCTTACAATGGTCCCTGATGGAAACTTAGAACATTTTTGTTAATATGACTACAGCACACTGAACTTAATATTGCAAGGCAACTTGAAGTCTTTTATGCAAAAAAAAAATATCATCATGTTCAATGTTGACAAACCAAAACTAGTATTATAAAATGTATTTATGTTCTAGTAAACAAGTACTTGAGCTACCAACTTCTGCAGTAACATAACATAAAACATACACATACAATTAAATCATAGAATTAGCGTTTATGTTGATTAAAAGTAGCATTTTTTTCAATTTTAACCAGAAATTGTACTTCTTAGATTTAAGATGAATTAGGTAATAATATATGTTTTAATGTTGGCTGAAAATAAATGACTTGACCACAGTTTTCTGCATAGAGCTGTAGGTTTATTCTGCTGATACTGCACCCTTTCCCTAAAGAGATTAGGATTCTAATCCCAAATATTATACTGCACAGCCTATCTTATATTTGAGCTCATCAGATCCAGCATTCTGCGTGTAATCTCTAGCAGTATTACCTAGTGTTTCTATAAGCTGCTGCTGTTTGAGCAATGATGACTGAGCTCTTTCAAAACACCTGGATAAAAAGAAATTACATGCTCACAATGATATATGAGTGATGTATTTACAGCAGCAGGTGCCCAAACTGAGATGCTATAGAAGACAACAAAAGTAAAAAAAAAATAAAGAAAAATTACTAATAATTTTCATAAATTGGTCAAATGGGCAACTGACATTTATGATTAATGAAATATAATTGTGTTTTCTATGTAAGCTACTAACAATTTCTGTGAACTTGAAAATGGTACTACTATTGCTGCATGGTATTGAGATTTGTGACACAAAATGTATACTGAGAACAGGACAGGTGCATCCAAAGCTGTTTTAAGATATGTGACATTGATGCAATGAGATGTGGCACCAACATCTAGGTGGTTCAAAAGTCCATGTTACCACACTTTGGTGAGCTGTATCATATGGATTGGTAAAGGAAAAACAAGAAACATAAAATCACATTGGTATAGGAGGTATAAGAGTTAAACTAGGTACATACTACAGGGTTTGTCCAATAATCGGCTCAACCAGCCAACATACGACCGCTCGTTCAAAAGTTGGGTCAGTGTGTGTAGTGACACGATGGTCGAAAGTCTGCCCAAATGGACGATTGTCGCCTCATTTGGTTGGTCGTAAATATTTTCGTTCCAATCTCGTTTCCGTTGTGTACTGTGTATAAACTTCTGACCGATCCACGACAAATTGCAACCATTGCTCATGACAACATACATAGCTGTAAAAAGTCAATAAAGGGACGTCCGCTCTTCCCTTTATCATCTAAAAGGCTAGTGTGTTTGCAGTCCATGGACCGAGCGATCGGACCATCGATCGCATGTAAAATCGATCGGCATAAAAAGTTGGTGGAAAATTCTGTAGTGTGTACCCAGCTTTAGAATGCAGAAGATCCAGGGACTAAATAGACAAGAGGAATAAAATATGCAAATGGTAACCAGAATGGAGAATTAAACAAAAAGAGCTGAGGTCAGGAAGCCAAAATGTATAATCAGATGAGAACCAATATTTATTCAGAAAGGATATTCAGAGGAGCCAGAAGACTTTAACAGTGAAAGCAAACCACTGACAAAGCAACAATAAAAAAACAAGAACAAAATAGGGATATATGTCTGACATCTAAATCATTGGCTGAGAACCAGTGACCTTAACACAGCACTTTTTTTGTGCTTAAACCAGCCCAATTCTATTTACGTGTAATTTTCTAGTAATCAATTTCCACTTGACCTTACTACACAAAGTCCCTGAAACTTCACTACGACAAGCAAGGGTACCAGAACAGACACAACGTAAGTGACACAAGTGAATTACAGATTATTATTGTTAAGCATTGTTATATTGCATAAACATATTATGCAGCACATTACAGAGAATATTCACATCAGTCCTTGCTCCAATGGAGATTGCAATTCAAATTATGTACCACATAAACACACACACTATAATTAACAGTATTATTATTCTAATTATTATTATTATTATAATTTATTTGTTAGGCGCCACAAGATTTCCGCAGCGCCGTACACAGTACAAACAGTAGACTATACAGGGTGAAACAGTACAGAACAATAAACAAAAATACCAATACTTCAGAACTCCAGGCAGACTGCTGCAATAAGCACGTAGCAGAAAAACAGGTTAGGAGACAGGAGGGAAGAGGGCCCTGCTCATGTGAGCTTACATCCTAAAGGAGGGTAGACAGAATCAGGCACAAGGGGAGCCAGAAGGGAGAGCGAGTGGTGGAGATGAGGGGTTAAGTAGATGGTTGGTAGGCTATGCGGAAGAGGTGATTTTTCAGTGCACGTTTGAAGCAGCACAGAGTAGGAGAGAGACGGATGGAACGAGGGAGGTCGTTCCAGTGAAGGGGGGCTGCACGGGAAAAGTCTTGGATTCTGGAGTGGGAAGAAGTGATAAGAGTGGAGGAGAGGCGGCGATCATTGGCTGAGCGCAGGGAGCGGGCCGGAGTGTGTATGGAAAAGAGGTTAGAGATGTAGGGGGCAGTAGAGTGGGAGAGAGCCTTGTAAGTGGTGGTGAGGAGCTTGAAGAGGATTCTATAGGGGAAGGGAAGCCAGTGTAGGACGAGGCAGAGAGGGGAGGCAGAGGAGGAGCGGCATGAGAGGAAGATGAGTCTTGCAGCCGCATTGAGTATAGAGCGGAGGGGAGAGAGATGGGAGTGGGGAAGGCCAGTGAGGAGAAGGTTGCAATAATCCAGGCGGGAGATGATGAGTGCGTGGATGATAGTTTTGGTGGCATCCTGAGAGAGAAAGAGGGATGGATGCGGGCGATGTTGCGTAGTTGGAAGTGACAGGACTGAGCAAGGGAATGAATGTGGGGGGCAAAAGAGAGAGAGGAGTCGAGGGTGACACCCAGGCAGTGGAGTTGGGTGACAGAGGAGATGGTGGTGTTGTTGACGACAATAGAGAGGTCATGGTGGGATGGGAGTCTGTGCGGAGGAAAGACAATGAGTTCCGTCTTGGAGATATTGATTTTAAGAAAACGCGCGGACATCCAGGAGGAGATGGCGGAGAGGCAGTCAGATACCCGAGAGAGGAGGGTGGAGGAAAGGTCAGGAGAAGAGATGTAGAGTTGAATGTCGTCAGCATAGAGGTGATACTGAAGACCAAAGGAGGAGATGAGAGCGCCAAGTGAGGAAGTATAGAGCGAGAAGAGTAAAGGACCGAGAACAGAGCCTTGCGGGACTCCAACAGGGAGAGGGTATGGGGAGGAGGAGGAACCAGACGTTGATACAGAGAAGGAGCGGTTAGCAAGGTATGAGGTGAACCAGGCAAGGACAGATCCAGAGAGACCAAGAGAGAGAAGGGTTTGCAGCAGGAGGGGGTGGTCCACGGTGTCAAAGGCTGCGGAGAGGTCAAGGAGAATAAGTATGTTTTTCGATATGGAAGAAACCTGAGCACCTACATATATGTTCCAGAGCACAGTACATGTTTGTATGTACTGGAGTATAGTACATGTATGTTACCAATACAAAGCATTAACTGTTCAAAAAGTAAAAAATTATCATTATTTTTCTGACTTGTTGACAAATTAAAACTGTAACTGTAAGTATAAAAATACAGATGAAAATTCAGACAGATTCAAAACAACAAAACTATAAAACAGAAAGAAAGGAAGCAGTAACATAAGTATAAGGAGCAGAAGGCCAGGTACCAAAGAACAGTGGTCAGAAGCTGATGTCAACAAGGCAGAACAGGTAGAAGGGTTTGCACATGATACTCAGCAAGCTGAAAATGACCATGGATCTATGAATGCTTATGGCTATGGTGAGAATATGTGAGCACAGGGAAAAGCACCTCTGATCGCAATTATAACACATATAAAAATATTTTTTCAAATATAATTTTGGCAACCCAAAAAGCACACAGAAAAATTACAGATCTTGAGAAATACATCCAATATAGAGACCAAGATTAGTAGCATTTACGTAGAAATGATAGATAGTTGATAACTGTGACTGTTACACTTTCAATACTACCTGAAGTATAATAACAAATATATACATTTATGGATAATAGGGTAATATGGGTAATTGCAGGGTTACATTAAATTACAGGCTGTCAAAGATCCGTTCATCTTCTAAATTAATTAGGCTGTAAGATACATTCTTACAGCATTCCTGTTCATGGTCATTTTCTGAGTTATGCCTTTCCCACACTAATCCAATAAAAAGTTCAAATTGTGATTTTTATATTTTATATTCTAATCTATACATTAATAGCATAAGTCCGACTTTTATGAGTGACTTCTTGCTATGATTCCATTGTCTGAGCAGAAAAATATTGGTATTGTATTCAGTTACATCGTTTCGGAGATATTTTGCAAAGCGTCCACCTGCCATTTACAACAATGCATTATCATTGTCCTCTGGAGAATGTGACAGCTGCCAATGTACCTGTTGGTCTGGAAACTGTGACAGTTAGTGAACTTTCCTTGTGCACCTGCTGGGTGACCTAGAACATGTGACCTGCTGGGTAGGCTGGAAACTGTAAAGGTTATTTGCAGCCCTGCTAGGTGACCTGGAACATGTGACCTGCTGGGTGGTGTGGAAACTGTGACAGTTTCTTGCAACCACATATACCAATGCATCTTGCGGGTACATTGATCAGGGACTGCTGTGTTATTTTATTATTCACTTATCCTCGCTTTATTTACAACAAACATGCCAAGAGGTTGTATTCGAACACGTTGACATGATGGAATCCTTACAGGTCGCCCAGAGCACGCAGTTCAAAGATATTACAGTCAAAAATATTATTGTCTAAATCATTGTATAACAAAAACAATTGATACGCTGCTTGCATTGGACATGACGTATTCACCACAATACTACTCTTTGAGTCCTATGGACGTGCAATGTGTGAACTGTTTTTTCCTACACTTTTTGGTAGTGGAGATTATGCCCATTTTTCAGACTGCTCTCAAAATGGAAAGGTTTCATTGCCCGATAGGATAGTTCCACCATATTTAGCAGAATTGTTTATGACAAATACCTTCACATTACATACTCATTATCTCTATAATATCCTCAGTTACAACTCTGCATATGGACACTATCAAAGGTTTAGTTAATGGAACACGATTTCAGGTGATGCATATGCATCCCAGTACATTACATCTAATGGTTTTAAGTGGGGAGGCTGAAGGACAATGCATCTTATTACAATGCATTGATCTATAACGAAGTGACACTTCTTTATCTTTCTTGCTTAAACAACGGCATTTCCCTGTAATTATTGCATTCACCATGACAATAAACAATAGTCAAGTACAAACCCTTCAAACGGTTTTTCCTGTTTTTACCAGAAGCGGTGTTTACACACAGAGAGCTTTACGCTGCATTATCCCGAGTGAAAACAGCAGCATCTATCAATATTAAAGTTGACCATGTCCACCAATTTAACTTCGATGGAAGAACTTATACATATTAGACCTCATTTAGAGTCGGACGCAAAGTCCAATTAAGAAGTGTAGGAGTGGGAGTGTGCTGTAGCTTGGTAGGGTATTAGGAGTTGCAAGCAACCCCAGTTGCTTCCCACTCGTAATACCCTATGGAGCTACGAGCAGTCGCTGCAGCTAGCTAACTGCTTACTCCTGCCGCGTTCCTCCCATTCTCTCGTAGTGAGTCGCAAGCTGTCGCAAGTGTTAATTGCGTCTAAGATGCAGGTGGATTTGGTGCTTTCTCCGTGGTAGTGTTTTTTTTGTTGGATGCGCCTAAAACGGTCTTTGCGGCCGACTCTAAATGAGGTTCATAATGTAGTGTATAAAGAAATTCTTTAGTTCCTTTAATATAGTGATTTATAATATATCGCTATTTATTCATTATACTCCATTGTTAACATTTCTACATGTAATATAGTGTATAAAAATGTAACTGAATTCTGTTAATAAAGCAATTTTGCCATTACATTTCAGTTTAATTTAAGGCGGCTACTGACGGGTTTCCCTAGTATTGTTTAATAAACATAAAGCATTTTTACTACCTAACAATTAGTACTATAAGTTAATTGTTCAAACAGATGATCACTTTGTATCACTAAACCAATAATCGCACTGTATTAAAAAAGTGGAGTATGCTGTCTCATTAGATTAGTGTAAAAGTACAGACTTACTAGACCTGTTCCGAACCCAAACTATTAAACTACTACTAAACTACTTGCTACATTAAACCTAGCATGCCTCATGCTAATGCCCTCTACAATTACCTGTATTTAAGACTCCTCTCTTGACAACTATTGGGTTCAGTCCATACCAATCAATGGGCAAAAGCAGAGATTGTCTGAACTTAAGTAATTGCCTCTGTGTGGAATGTACAAATGGAAGACTGCAAGATAGATGTGTAGTATGGAAGAGTAAAGTCATGGTTCAAAATAACATGCAGATTATCAAAACAAAAATGTCATATTGTCAACTAATACAGACATGTTCTCTGAGGCACAGTAGCAGCATGCACAGTCCAAATTGGCATTTGAAAAGCAATTAAATATACTACAGAATTTACTATTTACAGAAACATAGACTCTGTACCTGATTTTTATTTTGGAGCTAAGCCTTCCCATTCACTGTACAATAAGAATATTTTTGAAACCACGCATGTTTTACTATTGTGCTGTACTGTGCATTATTACCTGTTCTTTTTGCTATAACACATCCTGTACAGGTTCTCTCTCCGCTTACTCAAGAAAGAATAGCTTTAGAACTTGTAAATATAATATTAACTTCTGACGCTATTTTAAATCTCCGTTGGTGATAATAGATGTAGATGCTCTGACACTTTCATGAATACTTCCAAAAAATGTTAAACGTTAACTATTTATGAAAAAAATGAAACATATTTCTGTTTTTACTATTTGCCTTGCTACAAATTATTCTTTAATTATTGCTTAGTGTATGTAACAGAGTTTACATTAAAAGTTAATAACCATGTAAATGTATAATTATTGTACAACAAAAACAAACTTTCTTTTCCCAATAAGATACTTTAAAAATACAAAACAAAAAAAAGCTGTTAGACTCCCTAGGCAAGTGGGCAGGATGGGAGCCTCCATGACGCGTCATTTTGTCTTTTAAATATTTTAAACATTTCCATTTCAAACAATAAAATGAAATTGTGTATCAAATTAAATTTTACATATATTTTTGTTTGAGAATATATTTCCTGTACACAAGTGGAATCACAAATACTGACGGAAAATCTGTACAATAAAAGTCTTTACTTTTTTGCCCTTTTTTTTCTTTGGCACAGGTGAGTACAATAGCACTTAAACCTCATATTGCCCTTAATTATCCCACAGTGTACACTATGAGGATGTTTTCTTTTCTTTTGAAACACAAGTGAAATACTGAAAAGAGAAATTGTGATTCTGGTATCTGAGGAACTTTGCAAGGAATTCAGCTTTGTTGTGTCTAACAACCACCATTGTTATCAGTATAAGATTGTCTAAAGCAGTGGTTCCCAAACTTTCTCAGTTCGAGGCACCCTTAGGGTCACCATAATTTTTCCAAGGCACCCCTAAGCCAAAAAAATTACCGGGTAGTCCCTTTTTTAAGTAGTTGGGTCAAAATGACATGAGATGTATTTAGACCCCTTCACCATCACATTGTGCCCCTTCATCATATCACTGCGCCCCTTCACCATATCACTCTGTATTCCCTTCGCCATCTCATACTCTGTGCCCCCCTCTTTTCCAGATCACACACTGTGCCCCCCTCTTTGCCAGCTCACACACTGTGTCCCCCTATTTGCCAGCACACTCTGTGTCCCCCTCCCCTACTTTAGCGTCTTGCTCTCTGTGTCCCCCTCCCCTCCTTCAGCATCTCTCTCTGTGTCCCCCTCCCCTCCTTCAGTATCTATCTCTCTGTGTCCCCCTCCCCTCCTTCAGCGTCTCTCTTTGTCTGTCCCCCTCCCCTCCTTCAGCGTCTCTCTCTCTGTGTCTCCCTCCCCTCCTTCAGCATCTCTCTCTCTGTGTCCCCCTTCCCTCCTTCAGCGTCTCTCTTTGTCTGTCCCCCTCCCCTCCTTCAGCGTCTCTCGCTCTCTGTCCCCCTCCCCTCCTTCAGCGTCTCTCTCTGTCTCTCTCTCTGCCCCCCCTTCACTGTCCGTTCCTTTAATTACCTTATTCCTCATGTTCTGCTGTCTTCTTTCCTCTCTGCTGCTCACTGACACTGTCGGACGTGATGACTTCACGTCCGGCAGTCAGTGAGAACAGTGAGGAGGATCCGGCACTAGATGATCGGTAAGTTCTTCTTTTCTTTGTCTTTATTCCCAGGGCGATCGCGGCAACCCTGTGACAGCGCCGCGGCACCCCAGGGAGCCGCGGCACACATTTTGGGAACCGCTGGTCTAAAGCATTGATTTTATCAATACTGGGTGAGTGCTTTCATTACTAAAATGCAATCTACATACCACACGGTGTACACTATTATACTCTTTTTGATTCTATACTAGAGCTTCCAAGATTTAGCACTGGAATAAACTTTTTCTGAACTAGATGAACCACAGAAGCGAGGTTGTATGCTTCTCTGTTCCTGGCTACTATCAATGACCCTATACATCTTGGGGCTGGTTAGTTATCAGTTCTATTTCTGCACCCTTCTGCCACAAGAGCAATCGGGGATGTGGGTTGAGACATGTTGCTGCTTCTAGGATGGTGCCAGCTTTGAAAAGGTTCTCTGCTAACCTCATGGGAGTAATCGCTCTGAGTATACCAAAACTATTTAGTAAAATACTAATAGAAAAATTTAAATATTTACTTTCCATGTCAAAAACTACTAAAGTACTCCATCTGATAATGCCAACCTTGATATAACACCAGTTAAGGCCTGTGTTTTAAGCCGGTACTATTAATAAAGAACATTCTACTCCTTTATTATAATGAAAAATGCACCCCCTACTTTGAATAATAAGGATATTAGTACTCAGTTTTGTTTTCATGACCTGTACTCGGCCTGTGGCCTTGTTCTCTTACATGGACATGGAATCCCTCTATGACTTCTAATATCTTCACATTTCACAGTAGTGGGAGAATTATCCAAAATCTCTGTGCTATCATTGCCTAAAGCCTACCTGAAATAATGATGAGTAAATCCTTGCATAATATTACAATATGTCCCATCTATTCTTAGTAAACATCCTTCCAATCCATAACACCCAATAGACGTAAATACCATTCAGAATACCAGCTGTGTGACGTCTGTGGACTATGGTCAGATGAAAGATTTAATAGGATTCAGTTTGACTTTTCTACCTCCTCTGATGGAACATGTTGAGCCAGCATGATCACCTGATATGAACAAGTGGAAAACATCACACACTTCTAAATATTTCTCCTACATAGCTTTCCACAATAAAGCTACTGATTACTTTAAAATGAAAATCATTCATTGTAACATTTGCAATACTAGCTTTTACTTATTACACCGCTATATAGGTTTCAAAATAGCTACGTTAAAGTATCCATCATGAATGGACAATCTGTGTGGCTTTGATGTTTTCCTTGTCTGTCCATAACATTCCTACCATTGAAATTTGTTAAAGTAACACAAGGGTAAAAACTAACTTTAAACTATACATGTTAGAGTGTTAGTAATCTGTGTATAAGAGATGGTATTTATGCAGGTAACAACTTCAAAATCCAGCAACAGTGATCGGATTTGTCAGTGAGAGCACAGAAACAAGACAATCTGTACTATAGTATTATGTGCATTGAATAATAACACAAAACAAAAGTTACTACAACACTTGTACTCACCAGTTACGTCAGATTTCAGCCTGTGATAGTTCTCACACATTTTATGTTGGTGAAAGGGAACTATATCCCCTTAACCATACGATCTACACAATGCTATTCTTCCAGGAGTCTATCAGACTGCATTAATGAGATTAAAGGAAAGGGATGTTGAAGAGATAGACTGTCCCATTCCATTACGTAAGGATGAGTGACAGCAGAGGTAAAAGGAAATCCCAGGATTATATCTCCAGGTAAAGATCCTGAATTTCCTTTCGTTTGCTCTCTGTTTAACAAGGATAATTAAAAAGTACTATTACAGGTGACAATTTTATTCATTTAAAGCTATTAAGATACAATTATGAAAATAAATAAGAGGTATAATTTTCAGTATTTTCCACATTTCCTATATATTAAATGCCCAAGTCTCTGATATCATATTGGATTTGGAAAAAATGAGTACTGAATTACTTTTATGTTCTACTTAACAAACAGGATGATATGTTTTACAATCCAAATCCTGTGCAAAATTCCTTGATTTTACTGTTATATGATTGAATGAATAAATGTGAGTCATTCAGACCAACTATATCCAGGACACATTAAATACATGCATATTTATACTACAGTACCTCACACTGTTTCATTATTACCCATCAATTTTATGTAAGAAATTATAACTGGTAAATTGAAACCTCTTATTACCACAGGCAGCCAATAATTAGAATTAACAATGAACTTGTCAGCTATTCTGGTTATTATGACAGGTCAAAGAAATAATAAAACTGATATCTGCTGTATAAAGGGTTTATGTCACATATATCTGTTTTCATAAAGATACTTAGGTGAATGCAGTATTTCTATAGATAGGTAAACCATGTTCTATGCATTAATTTTATTATCAATATAACAATGTTTTAAAATGTATTCTTAAATAATACAATGACCACATATCTAGCTAATCACAGGTGTTGTGGGTTTAGGGAGCTTGATGCTTTCTGGCAAGCATCAGTGGCATCTGTTTATCTCAGATTTTATTCAGGAGAACATGTACATGATGAATTTACTTGGAGCATGCCTAGTTCAGGGACTATATATGTCAATTGCACAAACTTCCAGATTATTGTGCCTTGTACCTTAATTTGGCGTTCCTGAATCTCTGTCTGCTTGAACTCCTGTGCACCGACTTTGGCTTCGTATCACAATCCTACTTGCTCTAATGCCAGTTGGCACGTGCGACTACCCAATCTGGTTCTAACTACATCTCTAGTTATGCTTTTGAATTGCACTCCTGCCTCTAGCTACCGGGATTCATTCCCGCTTACCATCAGCCTGCAGCTATGTGACGCTTGGTAAACTGCAAGTAAGGTGGCATTCTCATGAATACTGGTCAAGGAAAGGAAATTGTAGCCACCATTGTGTATAGCTTTTTATATGCAAATCCAGTTGTGCCAGTGTCCAGTGCAGTGGCGCACGCAGGGGGGGTTTCTGAGTCTCTAGAAACCCCCCCCTGCGCTAACTAAGTGGCCACTGTCCTATACAGCAGCCGCGGCGCTGTCAAAGAAGCGTCCGCGGCGGTGCTGTATTGCATAAAGCACTGCCGCAGACGCTTCTTAGACAGCGCCGCGGCTGCTGTATAGGACAGCGCTGGCGAAACGGATCTCTCTCGGTTTTTTTTTGTTTTTTTTTTTGTTTTTTGGGTCAGTGGGGAGAAACCCCCCCCCCACCCCCGACAATCCTCCGTGCGCCCCTGCAGTGGATGCAGAATAACCAGAAAAAATTAAAATAGTGTGAAAGTCACCCTAGTATCAGTTAATCTGAATTGTATTATGGTACATGGGACTCTGAATAGTACAAAGTAAGATATTATAATTGAAATAATAATTCCCCAAAACATCCCTCATTTATTATCCACTAATACCACGGGTCTGCCTGGGTCTCCCTGGCAACATCACAAGAGGAGCTCTGATTGGCTGTAGTGATGTTTTGTTTGTTTGTTTGTTTTTTAATCCTTCAATGGTGTTTGGTGAGACCCGGGTCTCACTGTTCACATTGGCGGCTACACGGGTCGGACTCGGGAATAACCCTTCAAAAGACCCGGGTCTAATTCCCGGGTCAGCCAACCCGGGTAGATGCAGGGGGACACATTCGCATTGAACCTAGACCGAGGTTGTTGGGGCTCGCCCCGGCGAAAACCCGGGACTTTTAGGCAGTGTAAATGGGGTACAAGATCAAGTTTGGGACTGCTACAATGTTAATCTTGATGTACAAATCCATGGATGCCCAGGCAGCCATCAGTATGCTCATGCTTGTAGTTCCTCAAGCGCCAGCATGCCCAACCACTTCATGGTGGCCTGGGCATGCTGAGACATGTAGTGTGCCTGGCATAAAATGCTTTTTTAAATACATTTTTTACAAAATCCACCACTTCAGGGGTGTGGGAATAGCCCTAGTACTATTCAGCACAGAGCTGTCTAACCCTAGATAGTGGGTCTGCATTTTGTTTGCAGAGTTGGTCATCCTAGGAAATCCAGCCCCATGCTGTCTGGCCTAAGGCTGGTTGTTCCTATGGCAGGGGGACCACACTCTGATGGTTTCCCTGCTATATTGTCACCATCCCTGGCTGGTATAGCATTGTGCTGTTACTGGTAATTTTGTTGGTACATCACGCTTTATCTACCCCTGAGTTTGCCAGTACCAGCCTAGGCTGGCAGCACTAGGGCTGGTTATGCTTTTTTTTGTTGGGGTTGGGTGTGTTTATATTTATTTTATTTATTAATTTATTTACTTATTAAAAAAAATAAAATGGTCCATGCTGATTATGATGATCTTTCACTAGTTGGAAAGCAGTGGCAACAGATCTGTGGCTACTTCCAACTCAACATAGTATGCCCCCCACCCCATTCCACCTCTCTAATCAAAAATGAGAGATACTGAAAAGTCCTATCAAAAACCACATTGGAACGTGCCTGGGCATATTTTGCTTAAACTATAAGCCAAAATTCTCCATGTCTGATTTTGGACTATATGCAAGATTTTTCTATTTATATGCCTAAAAGTTAATTCATTCTCACATTTTTCAGAGGCTGAGTGCTGTATGAGTTTGTGAATGTTGTATATTTTTTTAAGCTAGACTTAAGTCTAAACTCCATATCAGAAAATATGACAATACCCAATTTCTCAACATTTGCAGCCAATAATGCAATAAAGATTTCATCATTTCAAGCAAAGATGTTGACACTTGCATACATATAGGCACACAAGTATGCACTCACTAGCACACAAATAGGCTCTCAAGAAATGCTGTCATACTCCCATGGTGCAATAAACATGAGTATCATTCACACAAAACATAAAGGGATTAAACATAACCAATAGCGTCTGAAGCAAAAATGCCAGATTGAAAGGAAAATGATTTTATTGTGTCTTGTTAATAAATAATACTAAGTTTAAAAAATTGTGGCCAAAAATTCTGATTAGTATATTTTGGCCATAAGTCTTCCAAGTCCTACCCCAGCCAAACAACAGAGTAGAAACAATTGAACAGTGTTATACCAGATCTATTCATAGACTATAAATTCTGTAACATGCAAATATACAAATACAGTAGGCCTGATGCTGTGCTGGACGCATGTTGGGCATAATCATGCTTAAGACAGACACCCGTAAAAATAGTGTATTTATGCCCCCATGCAAAGTCATAGGCATCTTAAGATACATTCAGCTCTGTACCTGAGGCATATGCTCCAGGTTTATGTAAGGCAAACATACACCCACTTTCACATACACACAACCAGGCCATAAACACAAGAGATGATTGTTAGCATTTGTTTTGATAACCAAAAACACATTCACTATTAGTCTTAAAATAGTTTCACTAGCTTGTGTTGTCAATCATCATCATCAGAATGTATTTGTCCCTGCCCTCAATTATGGCAATTTACGCTAAGCAAATTGGTGTGAGTTCAACTCAGCATCAGTCCCATAGTGCGTAATGGCATTCCATGGTCTGGCGGAAGCAAAAGTGGAACTCAAAGAAAGTTTTGACGGAAGTTTGCAGCTCCGCGAAATAGCTTGTTCCCACGTGATATTCTATTTGCACAAAATTTTGCTGAAGCTTTGCTCATATTTACTTTAAAATGTCTCTCATCAGAATTAGTCATGAATGCCCCTTTTTCATCACTGAATAACTGCATAATATCACTCCTCTCTTTCTGGATGTAATCCCCAGCATCACATTTTTATTCTGTTTGTATGTAGGCATTATCAATAAATGTCCAAATGAAATTGGACAAAATATATGTTGGTCGGAAACTAATATGAAAACACTTGTTAACAATTTAGCCACTGTAACCCAAACAGATAGGGTGAAATGCAATATATAAAAAAATAGAAATCCAATCCTTTGGGTTACAATTTCTTTCCAACTAGTGCAATGTTTTTTCATTGCCTTTTCATAGGAGAAATTAAGAAAAAAATTTCAAATAAAACATCAGAGTACTTCCTTAATAATTTATTATGCCTGCTGTTAACAGGAACTAGATAGTGAAACTGAAGTGACGAGAACTGTACAGGCTTCATATATATTTTAAGCACAGAGCACTCTCACCAAAGTAAAATGCAGAAGATGGATTTGGGGGGATGCATACTTCAATATGTGGAGTTGTTAACAAAAGTGAAATGCCATAATAAATAATGCCTTCAAGGATGACGTGTAACCCTTTCACCTCTGATAGACTCGGTAATGCATTGCACTGAAATTCATGGCACGGTAAAAGCTGTCCCACCCCACCATGATTTATAAATGTGTTCCTCTTATTTTGACAAAATCCTTTCTCTTAGTATTTTCACTGCAGAATGCTCATATGTATTTATGTGTGTTGATATTTTCTTTGATACTTGTCAGTTATTATGATTAAAAAGATTCAAAAACGGTTTTTAGTTTGTCAAATTAACAAAGCCAAACAGAACTTAAAATGTCCATGCAGGGCGCGATATTGGTTTGTCAACATGCATAGACAAAACTGACCAAATAATGTTCCTACTGTGGGCTCATCAAAATCCTATGCAATGGTTTTGCAGAAAATCAAAGAAGTTATCATTCCCATTGTCATGTCACTGTTTGAACTGGAACTGCAGGAGCCTATATTTTAATTCCAGTCTGGTTATTTGGTGCTGCTCCTGAACACATGTGGCCAAATTGCTGACTGTTCTGTGTTCATGCCGAAGAACCAGATTGATGTGTTATTACGCAGTCCTTTCACTAGAGTGTTTAGATGTTATCTCAGCAAAATAAAATCAACTAATTAACAGAGCTGCAGAGATTATTTTATCATGTGTGACAACCTTTAAATTTAGTCCCTACGAGGTCTTGTAGAAAGTCAGCATCTCACAATTTGTAAACATGCATTCAAATTATACTTGGCAACAGGACACGTACAAACAAAATTAATCAAATTGTTCTTCTTCAAAATATTTTTTATGTGCTGACTCTAAAATCCATTTTTGTTTTTGTCTTGTCTTTTAAAATCAAGTCTTGAATTAATGTTTTTCAAATGTCAAGAAAGTCAACAGAATATTATGGAACAGAAGATATTCTAAGACCTCTCTGTCCTAGATCTTGTGGAATTCTCAAAAAAGATGAGGGGCACTTGTAACACAGTCAACCTCTTACTGACAATATTTTTGTACCATATATTACAGCCGTGCCTTTTGAATGTACATTTTTAGATGTACATTTGGCATGCACATTGCACACAAAAAAGTGGAAAATTATTAAAATAAATGTTAAAATTATTTCCAAAACCCTTATAAGACTGAGTAGTCTCACTGTACCTTTAATAAATGATGCTAAGCAGGAGAGCACATATAAAATATCTTTGATTTTTGGTGTGCCTTTGAAGACTGGCTTTTTTAAAAAGAAAGCTGCACACTATTTAGCCCTTTTACTCTACTTTTCTTCTGTGCTTTGTAGATCATACCATTGCACAGACTTCCAACCCCTTAGAATGACAGCCGTTTTTCATAAGCGTATACTGCACAGGGAAGAAAAGAGGCTGGTGTCAGAGAATAAAAAAGACTAGGTCCTTTGGCCTGATGTTCATGTTACCCAAAATAACAGTGGATAACAGAGGAGGAAGCTCAAATATTATTTGAGGTGGGCAAAGTGTATTCACTGCTTTTATGCTTTCTGTGGCTTCCTTTCTTTCATTTGTGTGGTTTCATAACTAAAATCACTTTTTTTGTAACGGAGGAAAAAGTATAGGACAGAAAAGTACCATTTTAACACCTTGCATTAAAGTACATTCATACTGTGTTATACATTTCTCTGAAGCATTTGTGCTATTGCAAGAACAGGTCAACTTTAATGCCCCTGATGACCTTTGTTGGTGATCTTACATTTGAGTTCATTGTGCTATATACTATATATTTTATAATTACATATTGCACTAATTTATTATGCTATATATTGCATGATTACAAATTACTCTATTATCATTAGCAGTCAGTTTATATATCATAGTTCTATGTTTAATAATTAAGTAAATATAAATTATTCCAATCCAATATATATATACAGAGTGATTCAAAAGTTGCAGTACACCCTTTTATTTCAAAAACTCTACAGGTAATTGGGAAACCTGAATACTCCAGTAAGGTATGGGTGACGTGGTCTATCTTTTACGGTATGTACCAAACATGGGCGCCATCTTGAAATCGGCCAATCGGCCCAATTCCTGTAGAGTTTTTGAAATAAAAGGGTGTACTGCGACTTTTGAATCACCCTGTATATATATTTATATATATATATATATATATATATATATATATATATATATATGTACATGGGAGTGGAGAGGATTTATGACTTTTTTTGGTTTACACACTGTAAGTCCCACCTCTCTTGCACCCCATTCTTTGCATTAATTAATTCCAAATTGTGTCAAGTGAGTCCCAGGTCTCCCATGGCTGCTAGTGCTTGGGAAGGACTTGTCTTTAAAAGCTGTGTGTGTGCAGGTAAGCCTTTGGCCTATTTTAAAAAAACATTTGATCATGTTAGGATTGTCCATGAGTTTGGAACGAGTTGGTCAGCTTAACATATATTGCAATATGTGGAACTAACATTCCCTGTTTTTAATATAGAAAAGTAGTTAGTACAGCATTAATTATTATGTTAGGAGAGTGCAGAGTATCCTTGTTTTATATATATATATATATATATATATATATATATATATATTGTATGTCACTGATTACTATTTAAAGTTAGAATGATCCCATTTGAGACATATGTTTGGGGACATATTAAAGAATAATTCCATTTTTGCCCATTTAAAAAATAATAATAATAATAATAATAATAATACTCTACTCCTATGATCCATCTAAAGTGAATTGGTGGTCCCACTCCATAACTTTTTCCTTTGCATTGTTGGAATCCCCTGATGAAATCAGATGGAGGTCCCATTTCCCACATACACTGCAGCAGAACCCCCCACTGCTCCATCTCTTACCTTGTCCTCCCACCGCTTCAGACCACCAATGCAATTACATTACAAGGTCTCAGTGCAATAACATTTTTGCTTGAACTTTAAATTTTGGTGGGCAAAAACTGCGTGACAGAGGCTCTGTTGCAGCCTGCTCAGGAATTATTTTATGATGGTTTTTATCAGGGACAGCAATATCACAGGGGAAGATGATCTCAGGTGTGGGACCCACATAATTTATGTAGAGATTGGGGAAGGATATTCATTTAAAAAAATTGCATAAGTAAAACAAACCTTTAAAGGGAAGGTAAAGTCATGATTGGACAATAATATATTCAGCCACTAGTCAGCATATTGCTGAGCCAGCATAGTACTGAAAACACTTTTTATTTAAACTATACCTATCTAGTATTCTATATTATTCTCTATTCCTCTGCCAAAAAACTGACATTTTGGCATGTTTAAAAAAAGTTGCAGTGGAGGTGGGTGAAGTTTCTTTCTTATACATCCTTCCAGACAGGGAAAGGATAGAATGGATAAAAAGCACATAGGATGTCTTGCAGTCTCCTAGGTAATGGAAATGTTCTGAAAAGATTGTGCATTAAGTACAAGCTGCATGGCCATTCATTTACCGGCAAGTCTGAAAAATAAATAATGTCTCCAAACCATAGATAGATCTAAGTATGTAGATTGCAGCCTGACTGTGAAATATATGTTAAATGTGCAATATAGTACTATAATAAGTCTTCTAATGATACTAATTGTTATGTTTTTCCTTTTTTACCTTCTTGACAAGAACATTACTCAAAAACTTGAGGTATAGATCATAATATGACATCAGATCACCACCAAGCGAGTCTTAGCTGTAAAACAGTGATAATCCCATTTTTTAATCTTAATATGAGGCACTTTAATCTATTTATTTATTTACAATTTAGAGGATTGTTCAAAAGTTCATCAGTGATTGAATATGCATTTTGCAAAATGCATGTATTAAAATATGCTAAATTAAAAATGACTCTTGCGACATTATTGTACAATATCTTTCGCTTTCATTTTGCAATTAATAGTGAGAAGTCACTTATAACTCCAGACATTTCTACACCTCATCAAGCTGAACTTTTAATTGACGATTTGTAAAGACTAACGGGAAAATAATAGCTCCTTAAATACCATCAAGAGAAGAGCAAATTAACTTAACATAGAACAATGAATAGGTAATTACAAAATGTCAATTCTTGTTTACCTAATGGAATCCATGCAGAAAATAAAGTAGGTGATAAAGAAGTGTATTTGGAATAGAACATGGTATCATGATGTACAGAAACAATTACAGTAAATAGCAAAAGTCAACTAGAAAAAAATAGAAAAATTAACATTGATAAGAATGTCATGCACAATGCATTCTTGACTAATGTGACAGAGATACAGTCAATTTAGATTTTTGAAGTCAACAAAGTTTAAAGGCTTGGTTCCTTTACTAGGGGTTGGATATCCTCGGATGAATTGCACCAATTAATGCTATTGGCCAGGATGCATGTCAGTAATGGTGTGTACCTGGCCTAAGAGAGCATCACATGGTTCTCATATCTACTCATGTAACACCTTCTTCCACCAGGTGGACCATGCAACTGCCAAGCCTCCCGGCTGATAGTGAGAAAGAATGATATTCAGCCAGGGGTATCCATCTACTTTTAACAGCATTGCATGGACAAATATTTAAAAGTTGCAGTAATATTTTTAATTCTACAACATGATTTTATGTCTTTTCTGCATTGATAATGTAATCAAAGTAAACTAGTGTAATTATTAAATGCTTGCTGTATCCACCTTTGTAGCCTGTGGTTTGTATCACCTATGGAAAAAGCAAATATAAAGGTATCAGTAATAAAAATAAAGAAAGTTTTTATATGAAGTTAATTCTGGCTAACTTACATTATTATAAAGGTTGATATTACTTTGCTTATGAATCCTCAATTTTTCATTGTATTAGTTCTATGAAATAAATAATAATTGAATATACAGTCTTCATTTGATTTCAAATAAATCTGATTGTCATAGCCTAATAATCCTATTAAAGAAATAGCACACAAAAAAGTTGAGTTGTTCACATTTGTATTAAACACATTTTTTCCAATGTTCACTGTATTTACTGGAAAAAAATGAGTGAAAAAACACATGATCTAGTCCAGGGATCCTCAACACTGATCCGCAGTGCGACTATTGGTGCATGGTTTCCACATGGACTTGAAACATACTGGTCTAGCCTTTAGGTTTAGGTTTGTGTACATGAACCAAAAAACATTTTTAAAATCTTTCACCTCCATCAATCCTTGGCCAGGTGACAAACAAAGAAAATGTAATACTTTCTTAATAGTCCTCATCCAACTAAAATCACTCCAACTGTAATATATACAATTAACTTTAAAGTTACAAGATAGCAGCAGAGGATCTACAACCCCCTCCTGCTGTGTTTCATGTCAGTGTTCATATGCACCTACCCTAAAGAAAAAGCGAAAGTGTTGAAGGATGCCAAGGAAGCTGCTGCGTTTATAGAGAACACTGCCACCTGTTTAAATTTTGCCAAAGATCACCTGGATGATCCAGTAGGCTAATAGAAAATATTTAGTGGACAGGAAATGGGAAAGAGGAACTTTGGTATATATGAAACAAGTTAAGTTTGGAGAAAATAAAACAATGCTTTCCAATAAAGCCTGATGGTAGGCTTGTCATGGTTGGGGGTGTTTATGGCCATAATGACTGAATAATCAATGAAGAGACAACGAATTCATGATTATGAATCCATGATTATACTAGTAAATTCTACAGATGAATGTCAGTGTTTCTATTTGTGAAATTATCTTAAACATACAAGTACATAAACAACAGCATGGCTGAGGCATATGAAATTTTGTGTTTTGCACTTACTAAATCAATGTCCCGATCCTTAGGCTAGTTACACACTATAGTGTTTTCAGTCGATTATCGGGTCAATCAGACAATAAACGACCGTTCGACACTATATCGCATTAGTGTGTACACTGAAATGATGAACAATTGTCGTCCCAAAGCACATGAAATTGTTGATTGAGATTTTCAAACTGACTTGAAAATCTCGTTCAGCTATGGAACGATGTCGTTCCAATCCTGCAGTGTGTATGCACCCACGATCAGGGTCTCCATAGAGTTAACAGAGTCATGATCTTTTCAGCAGATGGTTATGACAGATGAAGAACACAGATCTGTTGGTAAATAATGTAAAACCTGTATAGTGTGTCCGTGTTTACATTGTTTCTTGTTTTTGTTATCTGGAATTAAAATTTCGTTGACCTTTAGTGAATTGGAGGGTTTGATTGTTGTCTCTTTCCCAGCAACGATCACAGTGCAGATCACAGTAATTTGTAATTGTCAATTACTGCAACAGAGATAACTAGTCATACAATACCAGAACCTGAGACAAGGCATTATGGTAGCAACTGATCACCCACCCAATCTATACAATATAGAAAAGTTATGAATTATAACAGCAATTTGGGCTGTTTAAATATCACACAAGGGTATAGCTGTAAATTACTGAGCATCACCGGAAAAAATTCAAGGGGTTACTGAGTCCCAACACCACAATATGCTGATCAAACCATGCTATGTTATTGTAACGTTATTGTACTTTATTATATTTTCCTGGACTATGCACACAATGCTTTTAACCTATGTGACCGCCCTGAATTCATTGATAGGCACATGGCCCTCTATGTCATGTGGTCCCCTAGTATTGTCTGCTATTGCTATTGTTCTGTGCCTTTAATAGCATTATGAAGAGGCTAGCAGCAAAATTTAGTGAAGGAACAAAGGAAAATGACAAGCAGAGCAACAAATACATAAATAAATTGTGTAATAAGCTATAAATATTATAATACTATAATACTACAAATAAAACAACTACGTTTTTTAAATGTATTATTGAATAAAACAGTAATTTATAATGACATATGAATTCATACTTGCTTTTTCTGCCACCATATTAGACAGGGCAATAGGGATGCAGGTCAGGTGTTAATTTAACAGCAGCTACTATTTTTTTGTGTTTATATCAATGTACACTTATTTGTGGGCATATGTGTTTGTCAGGGTATGTGTATCTACTTAGTAATTATATCTCAGCTTCCCTAGGGCTATATCTCTGATGGAAATGAAGTATAAAATATCCACCATTACGCTGCAGTAGTTATGTAACTTGACAGACTGTCTGAACGAACTTACTTTTCTCTTTATCTACACATGGGATCATCAATAATAGATGGAAATACAAATTGATTGGATTGTACTGGGAAAAGGTTTAAGTGAAATTTGAGTCAAAAGCATAAATACTGTAATACTGTTTTAACAGTTACAGAATATGTAGTGGGGTAGCTGACTGCAATCTGATTCTTACATTATTCTACTTTATGTAAAAGACCATAAAATAAACATATGTTGTCTAATATAATTACTTTTATATACGATATGCATTGCATTTCTGATGATCAATGCAAAGCAAGAGTAGCTAGTACCGGTTTTTATTTAATTACTCCTATATTTGCATGTTTTACTCCTACATTTGCATGTTATGTACCCAATTGACCTTTTTCAATAAAAAGCAGCAATAACAATAATTTTCTATTGCTGTTTATCGCAGAGATAGAAAACCTATTATGGCTTATTAGTCAATAAAAAATCGCCAGGTATCTGAGTAATACTTTGAGCAATAATGAAGCAATAATGAGCAATAATGGCCAGGAGCTCTATATATGTGGATTTGTGAGTCAGTATGCGCAGTGGTACTTGCGCTTTCAGTTCCACTAATATAATAAATAACTTATTTGTGGCTGGATCTTGTAGAAATAACTGATTGTAGATATTTATTTTAATTAGGAGTGCAGTGCACCGCTGTATAGCATTGCAAATGTACTTATCTTTTTATATTGGTATGTGTGAAAATGTATTGACTTCAGAAACAGTATGTCATGTTTGGGTTTTGCAACTGTTTGGAGACAGGTAACCTCATACTAATTATACCTGAGTGACCAAATGGTTCTGTTGAGCCTGAAAGTGCAAGTGATCACAGATGAATGTGAATTTTGCAAGTGAAATTGCGTTCAAAGCAAGGTTAAAGACCTTATAATGTGATGGTAAACATTCACTAAGAAACCTCAGACGTGGTGGCGCCACTAGCAGCAATATAAAAAAAAGTGTTAAACTCCTCCAGGGTGAGTTACAGGCAGGCTGCATAAAGCACCTGGATTGGTTAGAGGGCAGGAGGCTGGAGTACCTCCTGCCACGGTATCTTTGTAAATCTGGATAAAAAGCACACTGTTTGCCCATGTATTATTATTATACCATCTGTACTTTCTATATATCACTAGTACCTCAAACTAGTGTGTACATTTTTAGGGCTTCCTGAGGTAATAAACATCACTGCTTAAGGAACCTCTTTTGATGCCTACTTACCTGCTTTAATTCCTGTGACCACTGATTAGACCAACAATCTGTCATCCTTCTGATCTGAGGCTGAGATCCAGCATTCCAGTACCAACGCTCTGCCCGCTACCTTGTAGCTCTGGCCAGTGTGATAGGCCAGGGGGAACCATCCACAACAACCCTGATCTAAAGGCAAGAGGTCAGGTGTACCAGCCCAGGTAAGGTGGTACCCTAGCAGCGAGAGTTAACCAAAAGAAAGAAGTCCTAGGTGCCAGTGAAGGAGCCTAGTGGTGGCAGCAGCAAAAGCCCCTTCTACTGCCATTAGAGGGTGCATTTGGGATAAAGAAAAGGGGACAGTGGTAAGGAAAGCTCAACCGGTCCCCAGCAACAAACACTACAGCCATTTCAAAATGCTACAGATAACAAGGTTCTAGAATTAAACATTTCATGGACTGAATCTAAGACCGATATTTTAAAAGCTATAGATTTCACCAATCAGGCAGAAAATATTAAGTAATTAAATATATTAAATAGGTGATACTTCTACTTATCTTTCTGTGAAATGTATGAGTATATAACTTGTCTGTTGCAACAAATACACAGACATATTTTTACATTGTAATTGCATGAGATCACCATGTTACTGTTTTACTGGAAGTCTTTGAAAAAACAAAAGTAAACAATTATAATTTAATTAAAGCTATTTCTATTTTTTTTTATCAGGTTGAGATTGATCAGATGTTAATCAGGACTGGTGAAAATTTAAACTCACTTCCTCTGAGAACTGGTTGCTTAGCTGGAGGTAAGGTTGAGATTAATCAGATGTTAATCAGGACTGGTGAAAATTTAAACTCACTTCCCCTGAGATCTGGTTGCTTAGCTGGAGCTCTGAGTGACTAGATGAAATCTTTTTGATCATCCACTTTTTGAGCAACAACATCTGTCCATGTGTAGGGAACTTTAATCTACTTGAGAACAATTTAGCATCTCTCAGTCTGAAATTACTAACAACAAAGGATAGGTACACACTGGCCCAATGATTGCACAAAAAACCTCCAATCAGCTGACATCTGACCGTTTGATCATGTGAGTGTGTATACTGACACGATGGTCTAAAGTCGTGCCGATCATCGTTTCATTTGGTTGGTCGTACGGTTTAATATTTTCCGAAAAATCACCGACCGATCATGTAGTGTGTATGCACTCATGCTCACAATCTCCATAGAGTTTGCAGAGTCATGTTCTTTTCAGCCAATGCTAGCGACGAATGTCCCGGTGAATAAATGTAGAGATTGTTGTAGAAGAAATAATTCATTTGTTCGTTCTGAGACAAATTGTTTTGTTTCAGAGTAACAGAAGCTAACGAAGTTTGTTAGTACATGTGGATAGCTATAGCAAGGCACTTTAATCAGTGTGACAATGTAACAATAATGAATGAATGAATATTGTTCTGTCATTCTCTGAAGACTAGAGAACCAGATGAAGGACCAGATGAAGAGCACAGATCTGAAGGTAAATCGTGTCAGTGTGTACGCATGAATCGCCAGACTGATCGGACCTTCAGTCATTGGTACAATCGTTTGAGATAACAGGTCGGTCAGAAAATTCTTCAGTGTGTACCTAGCCAAAGTATGATAGATTGAACTAAGAGTAAATACAACGTCAAACATCTTATGTGTTATATTAAAAATTGTGGTACTTTTATTTTGTATAAGGCAACTTATAGTTTACATTTAGCTGCTCTTTAAAATATGCCTGCATATATCACCATACAATACATTTTATATTTTGATATTTTAATGTGAACAGCAACAAAAATATTAAGAACGCTGAACAGGATAATGCAAAAATCACAACACTGAAGTAGTCTACTGCATGATGCAGGGAAAAGGTGTAAAATATAACTAATACTGGTAATATAAAGAGCAGAAGTTTAGGTACTGAATTGCTATCTCAAATGCAAGTAAAATCAAACAACATTTATTATTTTTAAACACAATTGATAATAATTATTTATCTCTAAGTAGCTAAGGATGAACAATTTTGAGCATTTTGTAAGACAGTAGAAGGTACAAGAAGATTATTTCTGCTCACAGTAAAAATATATTCCTCAATATGCAGCGCAATGATTTGCATAGGTAAGGTAAGGCATGTCACGGAAAGAAAATGTGAGATAGATGTCTTATTAAGAAACATACTGTATAAAAATGGACTTTTCCCATTGTGGAATGTTTTGTGTGTATCTCCTGAGGCTTTATTCTTTCAGTAGTGAGTTATTTAAGATGAGTGATAGACAGCTTAACACAATTCAAACCACTTCCTTTCTTCACTGAGTATCATGTGTGGGAAGAAGTGCATGAATACTTAATAATAGTAGCAGAGTAATAGGTGAGAAAGTTCATGTGTGAACTTTGATCTCATGTATTACTGCCTTAATCCTTTGTTATTGACAAAACAAACCTTCTCTTCCTTTTAATTGTTGCTTTAGCTACTGCAGGGACAAGCAATAAGAAAAATAGGCCTCGTGAACTCAACCTAATCCATAAACATCTATAAACACTGATAACCTGATAATAATTGCACATTATATTCACTGCTGTTTTTCTGTTGCCGTTGTCTGGACCGACTGCGAGAGCAGCCCCTTTGGCGATGTATGTGTTAAAATGCTTTGCAACAGTTTTTATTCCAAGAGCACTCAAGGACAAAGAAACAGCTTCTTCTATAATTTCTGGTTTTATCTCAGGCCCCTCCCGACTGTTTCATTGGTAAAGGGATTAGCTGGTAAAGCATTAATTCTCTTCTCATGAAAATAATAATAAAAAAAAAACCAACTATTGACATTTTTTTTTATCAAAGAAGGGTTATCATTTAACCTCTTACAGTAGTGGGATCCTGCAGAAATGAGGAAGCTAAAGGGTTACTTTCGCCATTAGTGGAAGCCCAAGGTTTTTTCTAGTGCCTACAAAACACTGTACTGAACAGCAAAGCAGCATATAACTCATTAGCACAATCTTGCTAATTGAATTTGATTTAGTGTCAACACTGTCACGGTCACATAGCAGCACACCAATAAAATTTCAGTCTGGCTTGCTGTGATCATTAAACCCAGTTATCTAACAACAGGAGCTTGGCCTCTGTGCTGTAGGTTGTCAGATCAAACTTGCCTGAACATTGGATTTTTACCCCGAGGCACATTGGGGAGAGGGAAGCTATTATTGCTTTAGGTTCCCTGGAAATTATTAGGACGTTTGAAAAATTCTAGATAAAGAGCTGAGCTTATTGCTACTTTCTGCTGTGATCCCTGTTATTATCAAAGGCATTCACTGTAGATAAGGCCTCAAAGGGCACTAACGTTATGGTTAAAAAAAAATTGATATGTTAAGGCCAAATTGTGGAAATTTTATGTCTTTTGTACTGAGCACCTATTATTTCTCCTGCGCTATCAATTTATTAAAGCATTTTTAGTACACATATATCTAATATTCTTCCCAAATGATATCTCAAATAAGATCTAGTTTGTCATTTAAAATCTAGATACTGTTACAGACACAATCTCATAGTTCTACAATCTCATAAAATCACATAATTTATCATTGTAGTAGAATATTCTTTAAGTGGGATGCACAATTGCAGTGCTTCTCAAGAAGACACATGTACTTATTGTCCTAATATTCCAAGCAATACTGACTGCTCTGTAGACTGGTGCTGTTTCAAAAATAAGATAGGAACATATTGACTTTGGGTAACTCTGTTCTTTGTCGTGTTTCTTTTTAAAAGCAGATGACGGAACAAGGTCACGGGTAAGTTGAATTTATTTCCCTTTCTTCATCTCTGCTTAATTATCTGACTTGCAAAGACAGCCATGTTCACCTCAATGATCTCTATATAAAATTTAGTCTCCCTTCTTTTCAGCTGTCAAATAAAGAGAGGGGAGACCAAATTAGCTAATGTTCATGTGCACCAGGCCTAAATCAGAATTTTGGCTATATCTTGACTTTTACTGTTGATAAATACAGAAAAAAAAACCCAGAAAGTATACTTTACTCCATGCTAAGGATGTGAATGACATTTAAAGGAGGACTCCAATAGCAGGCAACCTTCAAGAAAATGGTACTTAGAACATTTCAATTTCCATTATTCTGATATTTCAATTATTCTGATATTTCAATTTGACTTAATAAACCACAATGTTCTGTATATGAAGATGAATTTCTTTCACTGTTTAACAGATGATGACAGAGATAAGAACTATCATTTTGTTAATTTTACAATTACCTGTAGATTGGTTACAATTCCAACTGGAGTGTTCAAACCAAATTTATTTTAAATATTACCATTTTAAACCTATGCTACAATTTGTTAGTCATGAAACAACCATAAAACAACCACTCAAAAAGTATTTATACAAAGATGTTAAAAGATAGGAAAAAACAACTTTTTGTTAATAATCAAAATGTGATTTGTAACGAATGGATTTTGTTTGGCCAGGTCTGAAAAGTTGGTCAGCAAATAACTGTAGTCCTCATGTGTCTTTGGTCATCGACTGACCACATTGCCTGGCTTCTTCATGATATGGTCATTCAGACTAATCAAGAAACACTGAATCCAGGCAATATACTCTTCCTTTGGTGATAACTGGGCAACTTTATTGCTACACCTACTTTGTTGGAGGTATCAGATGTATTCCAAAGGATCCTGCCTTTTTGGTTGTGTGTGTTTTCATATTTCTGGAGCACTCTAGCAACTTTAATTGTTTTTAACCATATCAATATAGATTCTTTAGTGAATCAATTTTAAATCAACAGGAATCATTAAAAATCACTGTGTCATACAGTAGATCCTAACATAGCAACCTACTACAGAGGAATGAAAGATAACACGGTGGATATATATATTCAGTAGAATAATTCCAATTTTTTCATGTATCTTATTCAGCTCAGTTAAACAAAACTTTTGATGTATATTAATGTTTACGTAGCCTTTAATCAATGGAATGATGATTTACACTTGTCTATATGCACAATTCTGTGTAAAAGTAGGTACATAAATAATTAGGTATATGAATATTGCAACATTGATTGAGCCCCCAAAAGATAACTCAAAATGTTGATAATGTCTATCATCATGATCTTATGTGATTGCCATAAAGTAATTTAGTAATTACAAGGGATGTTTCAATTGGTCTTCTGTTTTGTCAATAAATCCACCCCTTGCAATGGCAGCACTTTGGTGATTTTTAGCTTAGAATGTGTACTGCTGTTGCAAGAAATTCAGTAAACACTTAGGAGTAACTGTTTATTTTTGTGTACTGTGATTGCCTGATGTGCCCTTGCAGTGTATTAATTCAGTAGCTCAACCGCAGACACCTTTCCAATGTTTTATAGCCTCCTTAGCAGTAAAAAGGATAACATATAGCCATTTAGCAGCACACACAAAACTTCAGATGCCGACAAAAGGTTTAGAGATAAGCCAGAAAAACAGCAGTTTTATCATACCACCTGAAAACAGGAGAGAATATATATAAAAATCTTAAATTTGCTGTACTATATTTAGCCCATTCTAAAACATATATCTAAAAACAGACAATGCCTTCTAGAAAGAAATGATTAACCTGAACTTACAACCCAATGCCCACACAAGTCCTTTTCAAGGCTAAAAGCAATTATACTTCAAAAAAATCAATAGAGCACACACTATTTAACTATCCTTTTATAATACATAACATCATCAGGGCTTTGTGAAAGAACAAAGTTTCATGAGCCTGTGATAAAAGCTTATGGATAAAACTGCTGCATTTGGTCTTTCCGGAAACTAAAATGTTTTAATAAGATATATTATGCACAATTGGTTACTCTTGCAGAATTCCTCAGAGACTCTAGAATTTGGGGGAGGCTTCTGGATTCTCAAGGGTGTATGCCAGCCTACAACGTGGGCTGGTCATGCTACAATGGCACTAATAGCATCATCAAGCCATTATCCCCTCAGTGAGCAGTGAAATATTGTGTACATAATGAAACAGGCAGTATCTATAAGTCACACTTACCCCTTCTTCTCAAAACACATCTCCCAGGAAGTCATGTATAAAAAGAAGGCAGTTATGATATTATATGCTTTGTAAGTGATGGCAACACTGTGAACATGTTCATTTGGGGTACTCTTCTACTCTGATAGTCAATGACCATACTTTGCTTTGCCTCTAACAAATGCACAAAAACACTCCACTACACATTTATCCTTCATCGTTATGGACAGCATTACAAAACTCTCAGACCTTGAGACAGTAAAGGTGGTGGATTAAACATCCTACTTTCTCTACACTAAATTTTTCCAGTCACAGACCCATAACCTCCACTCTCCTCTCTTCCTTTGAAGTTCACACCATCTGCCTATTGTCTTGGCACCAACTTTGTATTATTTATTGCCCTCTAGGTCCAATTTCTCAATTCCTTAACAACGTTATGGTATTGCTCACTTATTTCCTATCCTTTAAAATAAATAATCTGATAGTAGGTGATTTCAGTATGCCCATTGACAAGCCCACTGTCTCTGTCAGTGTAAAACTTATTTTTCTTACTAACTCTTTTGGTCTCTCCCAGTTGACTTCACTTGCAACCAACTATGATGGACACTCAATTGTCATTTTCTCCTACAGTTTCTGCTCCATTTCCAGTTTCTCCAGCTTGAACGTCTTTGTTGCCTACCACAACCTCCTTTCCTTCAGCCTCCTCTTGCCGCATGCACCCAAGTCTAAATGATACCTAACTGCCCTCAAACCCACCCAATTGTCATCTTCACTAAAAATACTCATCTCTCTATAATGATCCTGCTCTGTCCTGATATGGTTGCCTTTTCCTATAGTAGCACACTCACTTAACCCTTATCATCCTTTACAGATGCGCTGTTCTCAACAATCCTAAATAAATCATCTCTTGACCTAGCCTCTGTCTCCAACTACTTCACTATTTCTCTCCTCCCCTTGGCTCCAAACTACTTGAGCAACTTCCAACTGTACAACTGCTAATCACAATTTTTCTCCTCTCACTCTCTTCTCAACTCACTAGCATCTCCAACAATAACTGAGATGGGTCTCACAAAAGTGATCAACGATGTACTTACAATAGCAATGACGCGTCTCCTTACTCATCCTCCTGTACCTCTTTGCTGCTTTTGACATAGCTGATCTCCCTCTTCTCCTGCACACTCTTTACTACATTGGCCTTTGACACAGTTCTGTCCTGGTTCACTTCTTACCTTTCCAGCCACTCCTTCAGCTTTTCAACCTCAGGCACATCCCCTTCACATCTTCCCCTCCAGAATCACTATCTTTTGGTGTCCCACAACTCACTGTTCTCTGACCTTTTTTCTCTATGCACATCCCTACTCTGGGTTTTCTAATTTGCTCATTCAGTCATTAGTACCACCTCTATGCTGACAAAACCGGTCCTTATTATGACCTCTACCCTTCTCTACAATCTTGTGTGATGAATTATGTCTCTACTATCTACATATGAGTGTTCCAATGTTACAAAACCAGAGCATATTATCTTCCCTCCTTTCCGAGTCAGTACCTCCTCTCAAACCTCCCTCACTGTCATCATCCTCATCATCAACAAAACCAAAATTCTGCAACCCTCAGTTTTACTTACTGTCTAGTCTCTCTCCCAATCCTCTAATCTCAGCCTTTGAAATATAGCTAGTATACAACCTTTCCTTCCCTAATATCCAACCAATATGCTTACCCATTCTCTCATCATCGACTATTGCAACCTTTCCTATCTGGCATCCCTCTTTTAATCCACCTTAAATGCTGTAGCAAGATTGATCTTCCACTGTTGTCACTCCATATCCATTGCATCACTACGCAAATCCCTACACTGACTCCTCATAACCTCCTGAATTCAAATGAAATTACTCACCCTCGTCTATAAAGTTCTCAAAAACACCACTATCTTTTAAACCCTATCTCAAAACACTCACTCGCACACCCTCTTGAATCGGCCTCTGGCTTGCACCTTAACTTGCCTCTGATAATCACCTCTCACTTTTGGCTATAAGACTTCTCCTATACTGATAACCACATTTAAAGTAAACTCTACCACTCCCAATCAGACTCGCCACCCTTTAATTCTTTAATTTTTTCTCTGAAAACCCACCCGATTTCTAGAACCTACCCTACTGCCACCTATACTACTCACACCACTACTGTCCCAATACCCACACTAGGACACTAGCTCCTGTTGTCTCAACTGTGCCTTTTTTAAACTATATTGGAAAATCTTTTATGAGCAGGACCCTCCCTACACATTGTTTTCACATCTGCATTTATTATGTCTGCCTTGTATGTCCCTATTTTAAGTATGCTCTGATTTCCCTACTGTGTTGCGCTGTGGAGTACTGTGACTCCTCACAAATCAACAACAATATTAATACACAATTATCAATACCATAGTACACATTCCAGTTTTAGTTTGTTGCTTGTCAGATACACAATATATTATAGATGTTGCACTCTAGGTAAGCATACATACACACAAATTGACACAACCAGTGGACATAAGCACATTACAATTTTGCTGTATTTCACATAAAATCCCATAACACTCATGCAATCATTAAGAACGCTTAACCCAAACAGCAAACAATTTGAATTATAATATCTGCTTAATTGCTATGGGTTAATCTCATTATTTATATTTGTGCTATATTATTAAATAAGTCATACATATTTAGTAATCAATATACTGGCATATGCCACCCCCGTACTTATACCACTGAAGCCCAATCAGTCCCATGCCCAACTCAATTTAATAAGGTAACTTACTTACCAAGCATTGTGTACAAAACCTACACCTTTTATTTAGGAGCACAGTTGAATCCTTCTAATAATATACATTCATACATATCACTTCATACTTTACTTTCTGCAATACAGTCCCCAACATTCCACTGAGACAGAACTCACAATAGTGATCAATGATCTACTTACAGCAAAGTGTAAGTCTTGCTACTTAATATTTATCCTCCTGAAACTCTCTGCTAATTTCAACACTGTTGAATACACTGTTCTGATGCACTCCCTTCATTGACCTTCATTACACAGTTCATTCCTGTTCAGTTCCTACATATAGAACCGCTCCTTTAGTGTCTCTCAGGGACTATTTCGGTCATTTAGCCTCTAGTACCGCATCTATGCTGACAATCTACCTCTCCTTCCCTGACTTCTCCCATTCTGCTCTATCTTCTGTAACTAACTATCTTTCTGCTATCTACACATACATGTTCCAACACTAACTAAAGCTCAATGGGTCCACAAATAAACTTATCATATTCCTAACTCGAATTTCCCTCACTATCAATAACACTACAATTTCCTCAGGCGCTCAAACCTGCCGTCTTGGTGTCATAGTTGATCCCACCCTCTACTTCATCCCTCACATTCAGACTTTCTCACAGTCCTGTCGCTCCCACTCTCTCATCATCTCCCGCCTTGACTACTGCAACCTTCTTCTATTTGCTATTCCACTCACCCATCTATCCTCAATTCAATCCATCATTATTGCTGCAGCAAGACTGCACTTCTCTTGCCACTCAACATCTGTTGCACCACTTTGCAAATACCTACACTAGCTTCCAGTATCCTCCAAAGTTCAAATTACTCACCCTTATCTACAATGCCCTCAACAACTCCACCCCTTCATACATCGTAAAGTTCATCTCAAAATACTCTCCACAGGCCAAGAATTGGAAAAATCCAGACCTCCCCTCCAAACAACAACTCCTAAATAAAATTTGGTTATTGGAATCAAGGGAAAAAAAATCAGCATATTTAAATAACAAATCCCATAAATTCTCTCAAATTTGGTCCGATTGGTTTATATATAATAATTCCTCAAGTTCACACGCCTCTAGGACTCATCTACAAGATACTTCAACCCTCTTTTTATGACTTACTCTACCATTGATCAATATTGATTTTGGCCATTTCCCCCAATGTATCAGTGGCCACCGGTCTCAGCATTTCCTTCTCCTTGCCCCATCCTTCCTACTTTATTTCCCCCTCCACTTCTCTACTGGTAACACTATAGAATATAAAAATAACAAGACCTCACACTCTAATACATCTGTAAAAAGTATTGTACTGTACTATCGTTTTGTACATTTTAGGCCAACTAAATGTATCTGTAACTTCCTCGTTCTTTTCATCTACTTCTGTGTATTGACTCTGGTAGTTGCACAGTCCTTGTCGGATTTGTACATTGTCATTTATTGTGGTCTTTTTCCGTTCTTACTTTGTTTGTGTTATATGTATGTTGCTGTTTGATAAAGTTAAAAAAAAAATTAGGAGATGTTATCATATTCTAGTAGGTATTATCCCCTTTTGTCCTATGAAAATCTGGAATCTAGTTATGTAAATACATACTTGAGAGGTTAGTAAAAATATATTTATTTAACCCATTAAAAATAGTAGTTATATAATGCATAATAAATATAATAATCTATCACCAGTTTACAAAAATGTTCAAAAGACAGTTCAAAATCCAGTAGTATTATATTATAATTATTTCGGAAGTTACTCTGTACCTTTTATATGTGAAATCCACTTTGGACCTTGTGAGATTTAAATACACTTAACTGCTTAGACGTGTCTTCACATCACACAGTTTTAAGGAGTCTGTGTTGAGATGTAACATGAATTAATATACAGACAAGAGACACACCTGTGAACAGAAGAATCAGACCTACACATTTTAAGAAGAGGCATACTAAATGATGGAGGATGAAAAGGAAATGTATTAAAGATAACCAAATTAAATGACTAGGTCACATTATATAGCTGGATTCATTTTCATAATTTGGGTGCTGTGCATGAATGTTTGGAGATAGTATACTGCAGTAGCTAAAATATGATAAATGGGAGTAATCTGAATGGAAAATCACAGACAGGACACAATTAGAAATAATAGCACTAAAATTACTATATCTTTTGTCAGACAAGAACTGCTCATCTAAAACAAACCTGAACATGTTCTTCCAGTTACACGTGTAGCCATCTCTCAGAAAAGTAATAACTAAATAACAGCCCAGTGTACATTATTTCTCTCTCCCACCTCAGCTTATAGATGTAAATAGAAATTATGGTTTACATTCTGTGTATTTAGAATCTGATACTAAGCTTGATATATGCAGAAAGAAACTGTATGGTTAATTTCATCCAACTGTGGCACTAGTGTTACATCACACAAATATAATGCAGAAAATGCTTGTATGGAAAGATGAGTTGAACGCTTTTATTTAAGTCATTTCTGGGGTAACAAGTACAGACATGGTAACCCAGATCAGTGAAAGGAATTTGGCTATGATGTATAAACAAGGACTTGGTTGGTTGGCCAGCAATGTTTCATATGGCATGTATCAATTTGGCACCTACAACCTTACAAGATTGCGCTAAAGCCTATACCTGACATCTTTCAAAAATCCAGATCAGTGTTGGGCATCATTGTACTCGTGACACTGATCACCTGGCAGAGAATAAAAAATGATTAACATGCTCCAGAGTTTGTTGCAATAGAAGCCGCAGTGCATGAATTGTAGGGAAAATAACTGCAGCATTGCTCAGGATGCAAACAATGACCCTGCCCATTATAATGAGCACTACGTTCACTTTGTGAGCTAAATCATTAATGTGAGTTGTCTTGACATTTGTGGCCTACCTTAACATGGGTGTCCAGGCTTGATTAGCCTATTGGCATCCTCCAGGATTGGGCTCTACCTCCTTGTGCTGCACAGTACTCTGTTCTTGAGTTGCAGTGTTTGTACTTCATTTCTCAATATAATTATGGTCTGCAAAGCACCTTTACTGCCCAGGGCCTTAACTGATCTCTTCTGTAGGTTTGTGTAAGCTTTTATTTTATAAATATGGAATATATATTTGTTATTATGATGCTTCTTTTTAAAAAATTTCCACAGAAACAAATGTACTGGAACCAATACATATGTGTATTACACTTAGCACAATTTGAGTAGCATAGATTGCACTGTCTAAAGCCTGGTTGTCAACCAACACAAATACTTCTAATTGAAACTGTATATGATGACACTGACTTTAAACATTACTTATGCAGAGCTAAAGTGTATAAAAATGAAAAAGAAGGACATGTAGAGGACAGAGGTGTAGTGGCATGTATACCTGCAATTACAAGCCTATGTCTAATATAGCAGTGATGGTATATCATACTACTGACCTATTTACTGACAGAGAACATTTTTTACTTTTTTGACTGACTGTAATTCATCAGATTGGTGCATCCTCTCCTATAACATAAGTGCCTGCCTGCTGCATTGTCATTATATAGCTTATACATATATTTGACGCTACAGCTATATTTGTGTCTGTCTTAGAGCTAATGGTTGGAGATGGCTATTTAACTTTAGCCTTGACCTTTACTATCAGTGGTTTCCAGAATGCAAACAAAGATCCAACCAACGGCTTAGGAGAGAAACAGACAAGTAGAGTCATATTTCCCATACAGCCCATATTTTACTATAAGTGCTTTTATATAATAAACTTAAACAACTCTGTTATTATTTTGCCTTTGAAACGAACCCACAACACTGAATGAATAGATTAATTTAAGATAGAAATAAAGATAATAAAAGATTATTCAAGCAAAGAGAACTGACACAATGATGTAAGCATCAGTTTTCACATTGTACTAAAACAAGGCTGCAAATCTGCTTGTTAGCCACATGATGTCACTGAAATCTACAATGTGCCTAATGCAAAAAAATGCTGGATGACAAATTTCCAAATCGAAAAAATAGCTCAAGGGATGAACTGGAGGCTTTCTCATTATGTTTAAATTGAAATACTGGCTTACTGTTAGGATAGTACATTTGTTATTGGGTTAAATAATGTAGCTGACAATGAATATGATCACTGTTTATCTTTTAGCTTTTAGGATTCATGTAGAAGTTATTGGTACAATTAGAGTAATGTATCAATATTGAACAATGTAACTGTTGAACCCTACTCTGGGTTGAGCCTTCCCTACATCAGTGATTATGCATAGCACATACGTACATTGTCATGGCACTACAATTTCCCCTGCCTTCCCCACATTATTTCTACTAGAAAAAATAGAGGATGTATTACTACCAAGTAGCATAAATAAATATTCAAATAAAATGAAAGTTAAATTAAAATAAAAGTAGCATAAATAAATATTAAAATAAAATGAGAGTTAAATTAAAATAAAAGTAAAAGTAATACATATATTTCTTTGCTACCTCCCTAAACAGTACTTCTTTAGACGCATGGCTTGGTTACTTATATGAGATACACAGCACTACCTGTAATGCATTACATTTTGCAATTACAACCACTTAATATACACCTACAAATATCAGGAGCATATATACAATAGGTAAGATAATACATTACAGTAACTTATTGCCTAAGTAAACACAAATGGCTAATAAAAAGACAAACCCAAACCAACCAATCAGATGTTAGCTTTAATTTTATAAGCTGTGGTAGAAAAAATACATATATTATCTGATTGGCTGTTATGAGTTACCTATAGTTTGCACAATATTGTTAGGTTATCAAAGAAAATAAGCTAAACAGTAAGAAGATTTTGAGGTCAGTTATGTTAGGCTTAATGTGGAAATTGCCATTGGCTAACACTAGCAACAATATAATTAATACTACTCTTGCACTGAGTACTGGTTTTGCTGCTGAACTTGAGCCTCAGAAAGTGTACACTGAGGTGTTTAGGTACTGGAAATTCAGGCTTGGCTTTTTGTACAAGAGAAACACAATGCTTTAACTGTCAATCCAGAAGTAGAGGAGAACAGTATTGGAAAAGAGAAAGACGTTATTTATTAAGCAGCGCTTCTTAATAAGTAATATGCATAGAGAAGTAATATGCTTACTGTATACACTATTTATATTTCTGTCACATTTTATTGTATTTGTATAATGCACATATGCAGTGCTGTACATAGTAAGTACCGTGGGTTAAGGACCAGAAGATGTGCTTAGGTTAGACATCATATGAAAGTGCAGATGGAAATTAAAGGTACCCAGAACCCCCAGGACAAGACTTTTATTAATATATAGAAACGCTTCCACATCCATGCACTTATACTGTCTGCTTTTTGCACAGTGGTGTGATTTATCGGCTTTTTCAGACCAGGACATATATGTAGGGCTGATTCATTAAGACGCGCAAAACTAATTTAAATTGCGTGTGTCTTTTTTTTTCAAAAATGCATGTAAATTGGGCATATGCACATCCGTATTCAACTAGGACTGGATCTGAAGAGACATCTATTGTAAAATGCGGATGTCAGTACACTCTGCTTTGTCAGACACAAACTGCAAGATACGTCCCAAGAATGCACAGGAAAAAAAGTATTCAATTATTGTCATCTGTTATAGTCATTAATGCTAAAACATTAAAAAAAGTCCTTTTTAAATATATTTTTTTAAATACATGTATCATGATGATTTGAATGTATCAAAGCTTGATTCGGACGTTTCTGAATTATTATTATTATTATCATTTATTTGTTGGGCGCCACAAGGTTTCTGCAGTGCCGTACATAGTACAAACAGTAGACTATACAGCGTGAAACAATACAGAACAATAAACACAAAGTACCAATGCTTCGGAAACTCCGGGCAGACGTATGGAGTAAAGGCAGAGCAGAAGAATAGGTATGGAGACAGGAGGGGAGAGGGGCCCTGCTCATGCGAGCTTACATCCTAAGGGAGGGTGGACAAAACAGGCACAAAAGGGAGGCAGTGATGCAAGAGATCAAAAGGGACCAGGGGAGAGAGGGGAGAACGAGCAGAGTAGATGAGGGGTTAAGTGGATGGTTGGCAGGCTTTCAGGAACAGGTGATGCGCTCAAGTTTGGCTAGCCATTAAAGTACACGCCCCTTCACCATCACGTTCCACCCCTGAAATCATAGGATGTCATAAGTGTCCTTTGCACTCGAAGATTAACTGAATTTTGCTGCGTTCACTGGCGTATGGTCTGGTTCTGAGAATGTGCAGAGTGATGTTATGCAAAATACAGCATTTATGTTCCTTATTGATTCAGGCCCATTACATTTACTATACTGTATGTAGAAATCGAAGAAAATGAATGTTTTGGGGAAAAGGGAATGTTGCAATCCTGCCTATTAAAATCCTCCGCTAGCCTCTAGGCAACAAGTAGACTACAACTATGGAGCAACTACAACTCCAGTATGCCATGCCAGCCAAACTGCTCATAAGGAATTCTGAAAAATGTACAACAAAACATTTTAGATATTAGATCGCATACCTGTATATTATTATGAGATTATCATGAGATAGATGTAACTGAAAGCCCATAAAATAGGTCCTGCTTGTTTTTAAGTGACAGTTCTATTCTACTAAGTGGTGGAAGTGGGGGTGTATACGGTGGGATGCCATATCACCACATCTCTTACTGCCTTCATTGTAACACTACCAAATTCCATTCACTTACATTCCCATTACATTTTTCATACCGCTGCTTCTAAATTTCTATACTGTCACTTCTAAATTTCCACTTTGACCACTGATTCTAACTCATATTTAGAGTTTGGGGTTTGGTGAAATCACTGCACATAGACAGAAGTGAAGATACTTGGTTCTTCATGGGATACAACAAAATGTTCATCACTCTGCAATTTAAGCTCCACATATAAAGTTAAGTAGGCAACTATAACTAGACCTTAGAATTTTTTTTAAGAATTCTGCTCCTCTGGACTGGTATTGTGATGGAAATGTATTTGAAATTATATGCAGTAACATTCAAAAAACAGAACATCACATTAAGTCTTCCATTATTTATTACTTTAATAATTATGTTATCAACAACGAGAACACAATTATATTTTTATTGAAAATTGCTTGTTTATGGAGTTGATTGTGTGTTGATTATATGTAATAATCATTCTTACATCTAACACATAATCTAAACACTGACTATTTATCAAGCTGAGTAATGATGTAGATTTGTCATATGAGGCTAATGCAGTCCATATCGGTACTATTTTTAAGGGGCTTTTAAAATAGCTTTTTATACTTCTTGCTAAACCAAGAGAAATCAGCACTTAAATTATAATGTTTACTAATTTAACATCCCCTGATTGTTACCATATAACAACAATGTGAATATATATGTTAACTGTAACATTAGTTAGTTACATTGCATAAACAAAATGCATTGCTAAAATGTAAAATTACTAGATCCCATCCGATGACCCAGATTAATTATTATGAGTCTGTGCATTGTACAGAAATCCCACAGCATCTTCCATTGAGGTCGATTGAAATTGTCTGTACTTGGTATTACTTCGATAGCTCCTGGAGAACATGTGGAATATGAAATTTTGACCTGTGCCATGTGACAAATGTACAGTATATAAGTAAGATCTTCAGTTCAGTCTATCGCAGATAGCAAATAGTGATCTGTTTAGAGATATCTCGTTTATCTAGGTTTATATAAATGTAATGGCTGTAGCAGAACCAGAGAAGGTTCAGTTATGTTATTCTGTGCTGAGCTTGAAGTGCACATATATGGTTATTAAGAGAAATATTTATTGATGTCACAATATTATTTCTTGAACAATCAGCAGCCTGTCTAAGCTACTAATTAGAAAAGTGAATATTGAGCACAGAGGCCCATGTCCCATTAAAATCTGTGTACTTTGTATTTTCCCACTCCTTTTCAGATGTTAACAGCTTATCTCTCAATGCCAGCTAAAAAGGCGCTGGCAAAAGATTGCAATCATCAGCACAAATGTCCGTTTTGCTAGACTCCAGACAAACTTACCAAGAATGACAATATTTGGATTGTTACATTGGTGCGGGTAATTTAAACACCAACATAATTTGTAAACTATAGATCACTTTTGCTTGTACTTAGCTAGCTAACAAAATTACTAAAAGCCAAATATCTTAAAGCAGGGTTTCCCAAACCCAGTCCTCAGGGCTCCCTAACAGTGCAGGTTTTCGGGTTAACAATTGACATAATTAGGACCACCTGTGGATCGGTTAAAATGTGTCAGTCAGTAATGAATACACCTGTGCTCCAGCAAGGAGATATGGAAAACCTGCACTGTTAGGGAGCCCTGAGGACTGGGTTTGGGTGACAGTCCCTTCCCTCCTGCTAGTCAGTGGGAACGAGTTTGTGCAGAAACCACCCCACAGATGGATTCTATTATTGAAGTATGCTGATTGCTACTGGATAATATAATAGTATCTGTGGCCTAATGTAACATTTAGTATACTGTATACTATGAAACTCTGATGATGCACATTGACATGTTACTATTTAGTTTCTGTAGTTGTAAGACTTGCTAGTTCTACTAATTACATTTAATACTTTTTAATTCAATGGTTGCCATGTTTAAAAATGTACACCTATATTTTCTACCACAAAGACACATTAAAACTATGTTTTAACCCATTTTAAACCAAACAGCAAACTCATCCCAATCATAATTGTCACATTTATCTAACTGTATTAATCTGTATCATTAAAAACACGTGAAAAATAATCTTGCGAAATAACACATTTTGTCTGCATGATTTTTAATATACCTTTATTTTACAATGGCAGGGTTCACTGCTGTATGTTAAGTTATTGTTAAAGTAATGTAGTCTCATGGCTATTTTCCTATGGGAAATAATAATAGTCCTATTTATAGCTGAAATCCTATGCCATTTACTGCACTGGTGTCACTAGGCAAAAGTGGAAAAAATGAACTATTCCTATTCCTATTCCTTTTCTACAGAATTAATGGAAATGAATGCTCTAGGCAAGACAAGAATAGTACACTTTGCACCTGAATAAAAAGCCCTCTGAAAAGGACTGTCCAATGTTTGACTTTGAAAACACAAGAATTCTTCCATGTAATACCTGTGCTAACCTATAATTTACACACAAGGGCATTAGGTCTTGGCTAGTAATACAAAGAAATATTCAACTTTAGTGTCCCAATAAAGTTACTGAAATACTGAGGCATCATGTAATTTCAAAAGTAATTTATTTATTTTAGTGACTTATTTGTCCAATGCTAGTTCATGAACTTCATTCATAGGGGCAGATTCAATAGTCTGCGATGTTCATAAGAACATTGCGGAATCGCTTTTTTACCGATAGTATGGTAAAAAGTATAGAGGTGCTCGCACCTCTATGACGAGGTGTCTCACGGCCGATCTGGAGGCAACCTGTGCAGATTTTTTAATAATTGAATCTGCCCCATATCATCTATAAAATTAGACTGCATATTGCCTTTTTGGTGGACAACAATATTATACTTACATATATGTTTTGTTGAAAAGCAATTTCTTGATGTTGCCATGCAAATGTTACACTACTTTCTGTAATAATGCGAAACTTGGTGGCTCTGTTGCTCTGTGCTCTAAGTATGAATTGACAGACCACATTCTTAGTTATGAGTAATATGATGGCCTCTGTGGCGTGTTTACATTTAATCCTTTCCAGGGGAGGGCTGGCAAATTTCAGCCCGAGGGGCAAGAATCGACTCAGCAGCCTATTTTAAAGGGAAAAAAATGCAGGTGGCCCAGTGACCCAAGGTAGCCCACTATGGGACCGGCCCAGGGGGGGGCAGATGCCTCCCTGCCCCCAGCCCAGCCTGCCCCTGATCCTTTCACACCTCTGCAGCAGGTTAACGTGCTAGGAGGGAGGTGCTTCTATAACTAAACTAGTTGGCAATGACCTACAACTTTCTAGACTTGCTGTAGATATGCACAGAGTGGAATGGCTTATTCCAAAGATGTGTGGAATTGTAGCTGTCTGGAATGAAAAGGAAAGGTAATACCTTACTTTTTAACGGAACTGCAGTGAAATATAGGTTACCACTGACATATCTGAAAATTTTAATTAAAATCTGTCTTACGAAGAAAAAAACAACAAAGAGAAAAAATAAAAGAATAGAAACATTGTTAGCAATATGTTAAAAAGTGGTAAATGGCAGCTTAGCAGCCCAACAGATGACAAATACCTCAATCCTCATCTCTGTAAATTTTGTAGTAGATAAATTAAGCAGCAATCTCATGAAATAAAGGGGGTATACCATTTAAACATAAAACACTGTGGCAAGCTATAGGAAGAATCTGGGCAATTACCATTTGTCCCCTGTTTGTTTCTTCATGCAGTTCCTAATGATATATTATTTTTCTGTGTTTCCACAATGTTATGTGACTTCCATGGAAACCACAGTCATTTTATCTCTGCAAAACTACCTAATTTTTGCACTGGCTCGGGATTAATTTAAGTCTTAGATGAAGCTAAACTGAGCAGAAGTTTAGGAGAAAAATGGAAAAGTTTAATTGAATGAAAGGAACACCTAGGCATGCATTTAGTTTGCAGAGCAGTCTCCCGAGAGAGAGGAGGAAGAATGGACCGCAGTGTACAACATTTAGGATGTTGTCTGCATGGACGTATCAAGAGTGCTTTAAAAGTTAACTCCATTGTGTATAGGTGACAAGTACATTTTAAAAATAGAGAATGGTTTGATATTTCTGCAAACATTTTTTTCGTCTCACACACAGGTCAATTTGCTTGTATCTATGCAAATTTGTGTTTGTTTAAAAACAGCAGGTTTGTAGAAAAACAAATGCTAACACAATCCATGCAATTTTAAATCCTTTGCCTTGGATTTAGTTGGTGATGGATTAAAGAACAAATTTCTTTGTTTCTAAGAGTTTAAGATTTGGTTGGGAGGGAGCCCTAAATAGCACATAAATAGGATAGCTAAAGTCATTTACCGAGTGGAGGTTTTGTTGGCTGTGGAAATAATCTCATATATCATTTAAAATCGTGTGATGAGGGATTTCAGCAATTGCTGTTCTAACAACAACCTCAGGGCATTTGTCTTTTCCCGTCTCACTCCACTTCAGTATTTTTCTCTTTCATTTTAATAATACCCGTGAGGCTACGTTATTGTAAAATAAGTAGATTTTTTTTAGATACAGTCTGCTGTTAACACAGTTACATTCACATAACGCAGTACAAAACAGCTTGGGTATTAAAAAAAATTTTAAATACAAAAAAAGTGTGCAATAAATATGTCAGAATTAACACACATTAAACATTCATTTTCTAAGTGCACCCTACTTTGGATTGCACTTTAAGTGAAATGATAAAGAACATTTTCTATGCATTGTGTGCATGAAAGATATACATACATATATATATATATATATATATATATATATATATATATATATATACATATAGATAGATAGATAGATAGATAGATAGATAGATAGATAGATAGATAGATAGATAATATTGTAAAAAGGAAGAGTTTATTAGATGTGTAAATGATATCAGCTTGTTAAATACATGGGTGGATTTTACTTACGATGTGGACAAACGTAATAAACATCTTTTGGACATCACAATTTTTAAAAAAATTGCTGGCTTGGGCAAGACACTTTATTGAAAACCATCTGACTGAAACACAATTCTACATGCTACTAGCCCCCACCCCCAAAGCATTGAAAGAGAGTCTACCTATTTCACAGTTCATATGTGTACTAAGAAATAACACTTAGGAAGATATGGCAGAAGAACAACTTTGAAAAACGAGACTATGCTTCCTCCAGAGGGGATATCATCATCACATGCCTCGTTGGAGTATACATTCTATTTTCCCTAACACACACACACCCACACACACACACACACACACACACACACTAGTGTTAATTTTGTCAGAAATCTCCTGTAGAAAAAACTCCAAACTGGATGAAAGTTGGAAAGTCAGTATGTTTAAATTGCACAACATGTAGAGGTGTGAATACTGGGAGCTACATTCTCACATCCCCAAAGTATAAGAAAAATTAGAATTAAATATAGATTAACTTGTACAATGGATTATGTCATCTACCTTCTTACATGTCCATACAGTTTAACCTATGTGGGTATGACCACTAGGACGTTTCGTGAATGTATGGCTAATCACAGATCATTAATTAGACAAGTACAGGCCACAGACCAAACAGACAAACCAGTGGCGAAATAGTACCTCCAAAAGGAACAATATTGAGATGTATGCTAATAGATTAGATTCCAACACCATCCAGGGGAGGTGATAGAGAACTAATGTCAAAAATGAAAGAGATTAAATGGATCGATCAATTGGACACTATTATACCAAAGGGAGTTAACGAAAATATCCCTCTAAATACATTTTTTAGGGATTAAGAAGTTTAAATCCGGATATACTATATTTTTGTTCTAACAACAAAAGCTTGGTTATATATGGTTATTAGATCTACCTATATGTCCTATATTCACAAAGTTTTTGTCTTTTGGCTTTAATCAATCAAATACTTTATATGTAATAATTCCCTGACGAAAGATTGAACTCTAATATAAATATTGATGATATGTTGAAATATATAATGGATTTTAGAGAATATAGTGTTATCTGCCGATAGTTATAATACTTGTGGTTGTATAATACTATATAGCAAATTTTGAACCATAGATTTTAGAAACTGTAATGCCAATTTTTGGCCACTATAATATTTGGGGATTTTCAATATTTAATAAAAGTATAGAAACCATAAAGGTACATTACATATTGGTGAAGAAATATGATGATACTATATACATTATCAAATGCCACAAATTTAACTATTGGTTAGCTATTGGTGTTGCAAGTGCATTGTGATGCTCCCTACTGTGCATTCCAGAGTGGGGCGCATAGCAAAGTTATCTATATGAGCCTCAAATAGGACTGGATATCCCCAATTAGATGTGCTTTATTGGGAGCAATATGATATATAAATTTAAAAACTATAATATGGGTATAGTTAGAGCACTAACGGATACTTCCAGTTGTGCGTGTCACAGTGAAATGCATAATGATTCTTTATATAAAATCGAACTATCCTGAGTTTGGAAGTGATATCTCCAAACAAAATGCATCTTATTGTTGGATGAGGATGATACACCACCATTTGGTTTCACTAACAAAATGTATATAGTAAGACTTTGAAAGTAAGACTTTGAACCAGACATTCCCACTATGCATTCCACAGTGGAACGCATGATGGAATTAGAATTACGAACATGTATCAAAGAACCTATAACTAAATAGTTATGCTGGCAGAAATGGAGGCTGGAGAACATGATATGTTCTTTGGTAGAGTAATGGGAGATGCTATTTACTGTGTAGAGGTACAGTGTAGCACCTAGCAATAGTTTGGATGTCTGAAATCACGTTACCTTCATGTGCGTGCCATGGTGGGGGGGTGGATATATTGGTAATTCTTTGAGATGAATTACAGCTGATAAACCTTTGGCACTATATAGTTTGGAAATTATAATGTTGTCTTGTCGATACTTGTGTGCTGTTCTATGTAAACTTGTCTTGAAAAAGGTCTGTATGTGAGACCGAAACGTTGACTACAATGTAAAGAAATTGAATTGAAAATAAAGAAAAACTATTTGTTGTAAATGGCGAGTTCCCTATCCACTATATATATTTATATATATATATATATATATATATATATATATATATATATATATACTGCTAAACCATAATGAATATCTCAACAAAATCTTTCATTTGGCTATGTCTTACAAAAAGTCGGGTACAGGAGGCTGCAACTAGTTTTTTGACATCACATTTTCCACATATAGATTCTAAACATATATGTGCTTCCTAAGATTCATAAAACTTTGTTAAAGGACCCAGGAAGGCCCATCATTTCCTGTAGTGGCTCATGTGTCAACCTTTACAACAAAAAGTATATTTTTCGTACAGCATATGGTTTAGAATACTTCCTGAATCTTGGTTCTATTCACTATTCATGTTATTTGGTTACTCTAGATGTGTCTAGCGTATATGCGAGAGTGTGGATGTGAGACATTTGATCAACACCAATCCACACTATGTTGGTCCACCAGTTGACCATCTGATGGCACTTTTGGTGTGATTCTTCATAAATATTTTTTAATTCAAAATAAATTTTATTTGCATTTAAAGGGAACCGTGGATGGGGTTTAATATGACCCCATTTATGAAAATTTATTTATGCCTCAATATGAAAAACTCACAAAAACACAATTTGACTGATTACAATTTTTTTAAATTCATCTTTTTTTTTTACGTTTGATATATTCATGATCTATTCGTTGTGTAGACTTGAGAGGAGTGGCAGCTCACTGCAATCATAGATAACCTCAACTCTTTACATTTTTTCATCAGTTTATACTGTATTTTATTTACTATAAATGTTTTTTTTGGTCGTGAACATCACACGTTCTAATTCGGGTTTCTCCACTACTTTTTATAGAAAGACCACTGATAAAAAATACTCTACTAATAGCTGATACTTTTCAACCAAGACCACTTAAAAAGGTCTTCCTTTTTCACAACTGTTACTTGTTATATGCATTACGTCTGATGTTAGTTTACTGCCAATGGCTTTGGAGGAAATTGGCAACTGTTTTTTGGATAGATGATATGATAAATACAAAATAAATCATGACATTCAATGTTATTTTAATATGAATCATAATTATTAATACCTAAAATCAAAGAAGGGAAATTCAATCGCATTAATCTATCCTATACTTTTTTTTTACTGCATTCATCTGGGATGCCATATTGAGACATTAGCATATCATCAGTTATGATCCTGTTCGCAGCAATCTACTCCAAGAACCACCTTTGTTTTACTACAAATGCAACTTTAAAGACATACTGGTTAAATCAGATAGTCCTCCGTCTGAGTCTAAAAGCTGACTTACCGAAACAGCTGTATAATGGATTACTCTATGTTCTGCTAAGTATATTTGATTTTTTTTTCTACTTTTTGATGGATTTTGAATACATACTTTTTTATGGAGTGCTGGCTTCCTGGTTACTAGGGTAGATTTTCTATTTGCATTCAGCCCTGACTATATCTGTTAGGAATGGTAGTTTCATTGATGCATTTCATTTTTATGAACACCTGTACATTTTGTTTGTCTAACTGTCTTTATGAGGGCGTACAGTGTATAGTTCAGGAAAGGCTGATTTACTGTTTACTAAACAAAAGTTTGATTTGATCTATAACAGTGGTCATTTTTCTGGAGACCAACATCACTTGAAACCTATGCATTTAATGTCTACACAATGATTATTGCTGTTAGAAGCGAGAAATGAATAGGAAATCCATGAAAATAAATCTGAGGAACAATATATTCAGAATAATATAAGCGTTATATTAAACTTACTTTATCAAGAAGTATAATCTAAACATAAACGGAACACCTATTGCAACTTTGTGATGATGCTAAAAACATGGCGTTTTGCATGACACAAAAACTGTGTGTCAATGTGGAAAGACAGTACTGACTTCTATTTTGCCCAATTTTGCACCTTTGAAATTGTGTGTTGCATGTGCATGATCATCCTTGATCCACATACAGTCTGAGGTCACATAGGCACTGCCCAACAAAAAAAGTTGTAGTTTTTATTTGTAAATACAAAAAAACATGTCCTCTGTTGTTCCTACATTCTACTAAGGCCAGATGCTCATCTCACCTCATCTAAGAAATTCTTTGTGCACATGGGGCACAACTGCTCTTAAGTCAATATGTATAAGTAACGACTCTATTTGGAAATAACCCAGAGCAATACCACAATGCTGCAATGCCATACCCCCTATGCTGGGTATAACCATTTTGTAATGACTCCTACTGTACCACCCAATTGTGCAAAAAAACAGATACACATAGGTTTTAGACTGAGGGATGCAAGTCCCCTCAGCGGTGGGTCATGTAGCATATGTACTCCCTTCTACTATGGTAGGTGCGCCATTGCACTGAAGCAAAAGTCAGAATTTTGGCTAGCAAAACCCAAAATAAAATATCACAAAAATGTTATTGAAAAAATGATGGATCACCTCTTTATACACTTTATGGCATACTTCCTGTGGTTTCTTGCACTGTGTGCCACGCAAAGGCCACAGGTCTGAATCATTCACAGACATGTTGGGATGGAGGTTCAGATGGTCCTAAATAGTGGTTGGTCTTTTCTGAGAACTATTGCAGTCTACTTGATTTGATGTGGCATGCATAAAGTATGTGCAGAACATGCAAAGCATGGATATGTGCGCACTGGTGTCTTTATGTCCATCTTCCATTGTTTCATAGCTGAATGGAGGAGAGATGGATACTCACATTAAGTGGAGAGATGCATGCACACTACTCACAGGTAGTGAACCAGATGACAGGACAGAACATGCTCTACTTTCCGACATCACTCTTCCGTCATTCTTTTTATGCTCTTTATAGATGTGCTCTGTATCTATGTTTCTCCATAAAGATCAGCTATCCTTAAGTAGTCCAAATGTAAATGACAAATAAGGAATCCTAATAGGTTGCCACAACTTGACATAATATAGCTATGACTCAATCAACAGTGGTCAATATTCAAACAATCAGAAGGAGTTATATAGTGCTGTTGCTGCCACAATCATCATCATCATCATCATCATCAGGTATCTTTAAAACAGGCCTCCAGTACCTGCAAAAGATTTGCCTTCTAAGAAGCGTTTCTGGAGATGTGTCCAAGTCTAAGTAGGTTACATCTCTAGGGGGTGTGCTACACATATGTATACAAGCCCTTATTGTACCTAACCACTTGCACGCCCTGTTCTGCCTCTCCAGTAATCTAAATATGTCTTACTTGCCCACTCTCCCGGAATGTCCGGGAGACTCCTGAATCCTGCGTAAGTCCCCCGGACTCCCAGGAGAGCAGGCAATTCTCCCGCATTCTGCCCACTTCCTAGTGAAGTGGGCATGATGGGAGCCTTAATGACGCAATTTGTGGTGAATCGTGCCATTTTGGCCTAGCCCCTGCAACAAAATGACGCTTTCGTCATGGGGGGCAAGGCCAAAACAATGCGATTTTCTGCAACCTGCCCCCTCCCATCCTCCCACCACACCCCCCTCCTGGAGGACAAACACTAAATGTTGGCAAGTATGAAATATGTACATATTTTGGCTTGCATACACAATACAGAAATGCATATTTTTCCACCTGACAAATGGTCTTACATTTATTTCTAAATAAGGACCATTTTATGCATGACTTAGAAATACAATAAGCTACTTGTGATGTTTACGTAGTAATCCATATAATTAGTATTGGGAGTACATATTAAACTACAAGTAACATGCATATATAAATGTTGTACAACTGCGGTATGTACTTCTGTTTAATGCAATGTGAACTGTTAAAAAAGAAGTCCACACATTTATTTATTAACATCCTTCAATTGACAATAGGACGATTGGCAATTTATTGCTATTAACTTCTTTATTGCCATCTGGTGGGAAAATAAACATATATTAAAGTAGTTTCTAAGCTGTTTATGAGCTGAAAATTTGTTTTGATTATAGGGCATTAATTTAGTTTGAAAATATAGTAATCTTGGATCTCACATACACCTCTTCTTCCTATTTACAAAATAGGATGTGTCAGGCATTTACAGCTACTGTTAGTTTTCTTGCTTGTTGAAGCAATGTTGCAGCTCTCTCTAACACAGTTAACAGCTGCAGAGAAGATGATGAGTTTAAATGTTATATTTCAACCACATGGCAGCAATTTCAGTGGTTGTCTTGCTAGATCTGTCACATAATGCCAGACTTATATTTATAAGATATAAGCATGCTAATGATTGCATTGAAATAAATTCAGATGCATGCTTAAATATATGTTAAAAACTGAAGACACACAGCATGCATCAAAACTGATTGCAATGCAACAATGCAGCATGTGCATTCCATAAATTGTTCATATAAAATGACTAGTCCTAATGGCTCTGTTGACATGTACTTTGCAATCAATTCATACTTGTGATTAATTATTCTCATTAGGAGCTCTGTCTTGAAAGGTTACACCATTTCTTGATTTTTTAGATTCAGAACAAAGTTTTCTAAATTTTGATGTGTGTTTTGGACTAGATTTTTCCATGGTTTAATCCTCAGTAGTAGTTCATTGTGTTGTGTAGTTTTTACTAAAATAAATGTCAAAATATTTTATTGTCTCAAGATTTGAAAACAAACGTTTATTAAGGTAAAGCGTTTCAAAGTGGCTTAATTTCTGAGCACCAGTAACTTGAATCAACAGCAACCTGATACAGTGATTTGGAGCCAACAAATAGGACTGTAGACAAGACTAAAGATTAAAGGTAATGATATAACATAAGTCACGTCTAAAGAGACACAAATTGTGCATGCAGCGACAAAGCTTCAAGAGCATATTATACTCTGTCCTCCTAATTTAAAATGATTCATTCACTTATTTACATTGTGCCTATAGGTTATAAAAAGAATGACCAAACCTTCTGTTGAACTGGGGAGGCTCAAAAACTGTACCCTGAATCATAATTCTAATTTTGTCCTTCAAGATGTAGAAACAACCATAGTAAAGAGAGAGCCTGGTAACCCTATGTTAAAAAATATTTAATATTCAGCTATAAACTCTGACAAGACAGCATTATGCAGTTCTGCTATAAACGGTTTTATTTGCAAAATGAACTATTAGAGTGTATTTTTCATATGTAATCCCTAAAATAAAATAATCAAATAAATTTTTTTCCATTTTTCTGTATATACAAGCTCTAAAACCTCATAATTTGCGAACAAAATGTTCAGGTATGAGATCTTTTATCAACTAACCTTTCTCTAGAAAGTTCTGAAAACCAGAAAGGAAAAAACTATAAACTGCTACTGCTCCATGATTATGTCATACACCTAAACAAGATGTTTGTATGCCCTAAAGTCACTATGAGGAGCACGACTGAATAATGCCAGGGACAGTGTGTGGAGAAATGGGTCATTTTAAATGTTATTTAGAATGCTACTTATCAGACAATTAGACAATAATACACATCTATTCTGCAAAATAACTCTTTTACTACGCAGCTCCTGAGTTTCTTGCAATATGCAACTGTATAGTGTCTGACAGCTGTACAATCCTTTAAATTGCATTTATATTTATTTATTCTGAAGCAGCAGGAAACTAACAGAACATACACTAACAGAATATAAATATATATAACTGGACATATATATATATATATATATATATATATATATATATATATATATATATATATATGGAATACTTAGAAGAGTGGTCTATGGGTTCATATGCTAAAATATACAACAAAGCAATGCTCTTCATAATTCATCTCTGAGGTAACCTCTGTATACATTTATAATCAGCATATATGTCAAACATAAATGCTAGCCCCACAGAGAAGATACAGTGATCAAGTCTTGTCCCAAGTAGTGCACCTAATATTGTCATGCTTCATATGCAGCTTTCTGCATATCTGTTGATTGAATGTAAAATTATATTTCTCTGATGTATGTGAAAAATATATTTCATTTTTAAGAATTCCCGACTATATTTTGTGTGTAGTGGAAGTGATCGAATCCACATAGCCCTCTTAGCCCTCTCCTAGTGACCTCACAAGGAAGGAATGTGTGCTGAGGGAGCATATTTAAAGATGTTATCAAAAATGGTTCATATTTCTGGATCAACCTACGGGATCAACCTGCTGTTGAGGATTTGTCTTATATTTTTGCTCGCCCCAGCACTATCATTTTGAAATATATATCTGCTTTTCTATTTCTACTTTTCTCTTTTTTATTTTAAGGAACACGTTTGCAGATTTTTTTTTTACTATATGTCATTTTTATTATATATTTTTATCTAGCTTAAGCATTGTGACATTTTTGTCATATTAAATGACTTTTTGATAACGTTCCATCTTTATGTTCTTAATGGATTCATATGCTAGTTAAGCTTAGTTATTAGTGACTGATATACAGGGGATTGTTTGGTTTACAATAACGCTGCATGATTTTTGCATGTAGGTAGATATAAGGCCAAGAGAACATAATAACCCATGCATAATGCTAGCTTTGAAATCAAATCTTGGTGGCTGTAGTTAATAGTGAATGGCAGATAAAATGAAAAAGGCATTTTATTAAGACCAGGGCGTTCTGTCATCATTACCCCTGTGACACACACGTCACACAGACTCAGTTGAGTGCCATAAGTATATTCTAACATCAGCCATCTCTTTTCTACTTCATCAGTTACAATTGCATCCATAGTGCTCCTTGTTCATAAAGCGACAAACAGATTTCATTTTGTACACTTCTTACTTCTAACCTTTACTTCTTCACCCTGTAGCAGTTCTTCTTACATTTCATTCATATTTTTGTAAAGTAACTTTACTTATCCATCAATATAAAAAGTATCCCTATAAAAAAATAGTTTCCCTAAAATATAATTTCATGTAGTTTAAAAATACAATTTTAGTGTTGTAATGGAGCATGCAGCTCATAAATAAACGTTCACATGATGCCACACAGTAGTGCCCTCAATTCATATTATGCCACACAGTAGTGCCCCCAGTTCATATTATGCCACAGAAGTGCCCCAATTCATATCATGCCACACAGTAGGGCCCCCAGTTCATAATATGCCACAGTAATGCCCCTAGTTCATATCATGCCACATAGTAGGGCCCCCAGTTCATAATATGCCACAGTAATGCGCCTGGTTCATATTATACCACATAGGTGTGCCACCAGTTCAGTTTCCATTTTGGGCATCTTTAGTGAAGCAGCTCATGCCCGCCAGAGTATAATGATCTGTGTTGCACCATTGCTGGTTCTAGTTTTTGGTGAAAATGTAAGCAGTTGAAATTTAAAATCAATCTTTTTTAATTTAAGCCATCTTTAGGCAACATAACCACTGATGCTGCATTAACACTCTTTAATGCAAGAAAAAATGCTTTTCCAATCTGTTTGACTTGTGTTTTTTTATAGTGTTTTTACTAGTATTTAGCAGCTCACTGGAGCTCACTGTAAGCATTCACAATGTGTTTAAAGGCAAAAAAATTAAACACAGTGCGAAAACCCGAACAGATCACTAATAACAGCGTGTAGTGGATGTGTTGACACTAAAAACAATACTCGTCAGATCCATTTACATGCATTTTAAAAGCATTGAATTGCTAGTAAACTGCATGCAATAAACACCAATGGGTTTGGACCCTTAAGCAGGTTTCAGGTCACTTAAACGTGTCTATGAATAACTAAATGTTTGCATAGTAGGGGTCAGAATGCTATTTAAACACATAGGGAACATATTTATAGATGCCTACAGGGTACCTTAGATTAAAGGAGCTCAACCCAGCTTTAATTTTAGTAACAACCATCTTGACAATTGTCTTCATTTAGTGTTTACTGACATACAGAGTATGGCTGTTGGGCCACTGGTGCAATATACATCTAGGCTTGTATGTGAAGTTAGAATCACAACATGCTAGTGGTGGAAATATTTGTATACATAACTGCCCAATCCTTTAGCTTTGGAAATGATTTGGCAGTAAGAAGCTACTCCAATTTAGCACTGCATAAATGTATGATTGTTTGTTTAAACATCATAAAAACAAATAATCAAACAAATAAAAGTATGTCACTGCGTCCTTGAAAGAAGATTTGGAATGCTTAAATGCCTTTGATGCCTCAAGAACAACTTATAGACAGAGAAAAAGGGTGCAAAAGGTCCACAAACATCAGACACTTCTACTAGTGTATGCTCCTTAGGTTACATCTCTCCACTCCCATGTTCAGGAACAAATCTTAAACAACTAAGCACTGTTTATTCCTCAGCCTCTTTAATCTGTTTACTTTGGCTTTTCTGTATGTAGAATTAGGCATCAATGATGTCTGGCTATTATTCGGTACTAAAGGGGGACAATTACTAAAGTATCTCATCTGTGAACTAGGTAGAATTCAGTTAATGAAAACTGTTTCAGAGTTATGACATCCAAAGGAAAAAAACTGTTCATTAATGTTCAGATTTTACAGTTACAGTCCTTATGAAGACGGGGAAAACAGTACATGTTCATTATGTTCAGACTATGAATTTTTTTCTCCAGTGATTCTTACAACCAGAGATTTGAATAAATCTACCACTTATAGCCTAAGCAATATTTTAAAACCAAACCTAGTACTATTTGTGGTAATACATTTCACACACAGTATGCTTTTCAGTTTGAATACATATTGTAGAGCTTAGAACTGCATAATAAACACCCTAATTAAACTTCACAATTAGGTTTTGATTTGTTTATTGGATATTTTGACTATCTCAATGATAGCGATATTTGCTGTATTTGTTTACGTCTGAATTACTCACTAACCAATAAAACATGTTAGGAAGGTCTTTAATATACACTCCCTAGGGACAGTATATAAATATGCCACTTTATTCCAAGAGTTTTATGGCTAATGCCATTTACATAGCAGACCTTTGAGTCAAAGATTTGCCTACTAGGGTTTTAGAGCACACAGAAAATCCACCTATGGCATCGCCCAAAGTCTATTCTCCTAAAGTGAAGTCACTTGATAGCCTGGAGTTGAAAGGCAACATTTTTACTGAGCAGAACTGTGCAGATAAATAATTGTCTGTTTTTTTAAAAAAATAAAACATTTAAAAATAGTTTGCAGCTTTCTCTGCTACAGAAGTGGCTAGACAACTTGTTCTAATTCATGAGCACTTGCTGGTCTGGTGTATGGTACTAACTTAAAAAGACATATATTGGATGAACTGATTAAAGGTGGGTCTGACTAATATGTCAGGGCTTATGGATTGAAAATAATTGATTTCACGAGGTATCAAATCTATGAAAAGTAGTCTTGGGCCATAAATTAAATACACATAGTCTATACTTTTAATACACTAAATTGTAAAAGTTGAGAGTTCCATAAATTCCACAATAAACTGACCTTTTTAATGTTTTACTAAGTCCAAATTCACGAAAATCAAAGCTTTTGGTGAGATTACTGAGAATGTCAGTTTGGTAAACCTGGTGAAAGTGCATAAAAAGTGATATATTGCAGTGGTTGGCAAACTCAAAATTAATTATACAGATATAAACATCTAAAAGGAACTGACAAAAATACTGAGCATTTGAATATTCTGCATCGAGTACAGCTCCTCAGTTCTTTTATTTCTACATATTCTCAAACAAAAAAAAAGCCTCAGTCTCTGCCCCCTGTTGCCTCCTAAGCTGCTAAATGATTGCTCACACAAAGGTCTCCACTGTAATTTCTGAAAGAGAAGATTTGCAGTCATATGCTATGTGAAGCAGTCTTGGTGAATGAAATTTACTGCAGTAGTGACAGGCTGAAACCAACCACATACCAGATCTGATTACAGACTTACATAAGAGACAAGCAATGCTAGAACCACATTTCTCAGACAAAAGTTTGATGGTGTATATAACCAATTCTTGAAATTACTTTGTTTCTGTTTATGACCGTAATTAAAAGTTGCATCTGACACTCTTGTCTTAATCATGTGTTTTAGATTCAAAATAAAAAGAAACAAACAAAAGGAGTGATACCTTTATTGGCTAACTCCAAAAAAATATTATATTTGCAAGCTTTCAGAGCACAGAGGCCCCTTCATCAGGCTCATTTACAAAAAAAACCTTTCTGTTTGTGTTTTGTTTTGTTTTGTAAAGTTGCCTGATGAAGGGGCCTCTGTGCTCTGAAAGCTTGCAAATATAATATTTTGTTTTGGTTAGCCAATAAAGGTATCACTCCTATAATACTTTTGTCTTTTTTGACACGAAAGTATTTAACATCACATAGATTTTTTGGGCTAACACAGTACTGCAATAATAATAAAACAATATTTTTTGCTACACATTTAAATTCTAAAATAAAATAACATTCTTGGATTTTTGATTTTAAGGAAAAAACATTGTACTGTGCCTGCAATTACCATCTGCCTGGAGCTGTGTACTAGAGCTGTACCTGCAATTATCAACAGCCTGAAGCCAAAAATTAGAACTGTACCTGTGCTCATCAATTGCCTGGAGCCAGGAGCTAGCACAATGCCTATAATCCCGAACTGCCCAAATCCACGAACTAGCATTGTACCTGTAATTACCAACTGCTGGGAACTGGCACTCTGCTCTTGGGTATCAATTGCCTAATACAAGGAAATAGCACAGCACTTGTATCCAGTAACTGTCTAGAACCCAGAATTAGAATAGTTGCTGTATCCATGAGTATGTATTCAAGAGTTATAATTATTATTCCTCTAGCTTACGTATGAAATGTTTCTCCCACGTTTAAAATTGTAAGCTTGTTTTGGCAGGATCATCTTTACCTTGTTATTGCATGTTATTTGTTTGTATCATGATTCCCTCAATGTATAGCGCTGAGTACTATGTTGTCACATTAGAGATAAAAGATAATAATAATAATAATAATAATAATAAAAAAAATAATATGTATTGCTTTATATTAAAAAGAGTAATGCTCTTTGTAAGGTACCTTGTTAAGAAAGTTTTTACTTCTGTTGTACATAGTTTATTTATTCCTGGTGGTGATGGCTACTGGCTACTGTAGTTTATATGCAATTGGAGCAATTTAGAGTTGAGTTTTAAGGCCTTAAATTTTCACAGGTGTTATATGGTGTTAATACCTGTTTTGATGAGGAAATAACAGTAATATAGTGGTATATTCTGAGTGTGATGGTACTGTAACAAAATAAACAAACAAAGATATATATAGACAAATAATACAACTGATTGTTGTATTGCCAATATTTATTGAAAAACAGTTATCAGCTACACATGGCCACTACACCACAATGATGGTAGTTGTGTAACATACGATTTTTGTGTTTATCATGATCGCATGAGTGGCCTAAGGTGCTGCAACTGAAGTCACAGGTTTAAATGCCACTTCTAACCCCAATTATTCTATATGTTTTTTGTTTTCTACATATACAACTCCAGCCAATGAGAAAGTGCTTTAAAGATTAGGAGTTAGAGCATCAGTCTAATAAAATCAGAATTCAGAGATCAAATTTTACTGATGCCTTCAATATTACATGTATCTCCTACTTGGCATAAGAAAAACTTTCACATGAAAGGTGCAGGAACCCATAGAAAGGAATAATTTGCCTATGAACAGATGACCTAAAACTACATGTCCCATGACTTCATTAGAAATAGAGAAACATGCTCTGGACAAGTCAAATTTTCTATTATAGCTCATTAAATATGTCCTTAGATATTAATAAAACTGCAGCAGTTGTGGTTGAACTCTGCAATAAGCTTTTGGACAAATGTTTCATACTCTCAGTTCAAAAATGTTATAATGCACAGTAAAATGTTATGTTCTCAAATCTTGTTTTTATATTTTGTCACAACATAACATTATTATGTTATTAATTATTATGTTGCATAATTCCTGCTATGACATGTTATTAACAAAATATTTGCTCTCAACTACAGCCAACAACTGTTTAAAATAATTTTGCATTCCTTTTCATTAAACACAAAAGCAATAGAAATACTATTATTTCAGAAGATATTCTAGTGCTAAGGGTTCATTGCTTACATTCTATAATGCCCTCAAATGTCCATAAATCTGCTACAGGACAAGATTTGTGAAAAGAGCGCACACTGTAGACCTATACCTCGGGTGTAGAATTGCAGGGGCGACAAGCTTATAACATTATTACTTCTGTATGCTTGACAGCATAACAAAATATATCATAAAAAATTATTTGTGACTTTTGCTGGAATACAATAATTTATTTTGTGGTGGAGGTTGTGGTAATGGACTTCTGCAACAATGTGTGGGAGGAAAAGGATCTTGACAAACTGGGTGGCATAAAGTTAATGTGCTATATATGATATACAACTGTTTTAACATTTTTATTTTTCAATTTTACATGCTTTCAACTACCACAACCTCTATGATAACAAACATTCCAAAATTAAAACAGAAAGGGGGACATTTACAAATTGTATAAAATGTGAGTGAGCAGCACATTTTAATAACTGATTGTGCGTATCACCTGACTAATATTTGGATGCCACCTCCATAAAGCATTTTCATGATCTGTTTCAGCAAATGCATTTTGGGATAGTATCAGCAGTTGGAACCCACCATTGATATAGTTAGACCTGAAACCCTATTAATGTGCTATTGACGAGGGGAAAGGATAAGATAGACCATCTCCATCTTAAGGACAACCTACCCCTTACAATACTAGATAACTGGGGAGGAATAGTGCACTGCTGGGCTGTAGAGCAAAATTTGGTTAGGGGTCTGGAAATGCTGTTCATAACTCTCGGGTTCTCTACTCTGGCCTAATCTGAGCATGCCCCTTTACAAGAGGTCTCTTCTATGCTATTTTGAGAGCATGGAGGATGCCTTGGGTGGAGTGAGGGCCCCGGAAGGGGGGGGGGGCAACCTGGCACTGTTGGGCCCTCCTTAGCTCTGAGCCCCATAGTACCTGCACCTTCTATTCTTATGCCCATGCTGGCTAACAGAATTGTATTTGCGTTAGAGGAGAAATGGCTAATGGTTATTTAATATAATTTTTATTTAACTTACTTTCAGATGACATTTATTTTTAATTTACTATTAGTCTACTAATGACATTTTTATACCATGAACTGCTGCAAAAATGAGAAAAGCCTGCAACCAAAATAGCATGACATAAATGAAAGAATGTGTTTCTAATTGATGTAGAGTAAGTCCATTATATAACATTTTATTATTTTAAACTAAAAAAGCACAAGGGAAATTAGGTAGTAACATTGTATTAAATCAGATGTCCTTTGTTCAAGAATAGTGAAGCACTGCATGTTTGGAAGACCTTCAGGGAATTGGTCCATTAGTCTGGAGTCATGTCTTTATCTAGTCATCCTCCTTTAGTATTTCATTGGTACAATCATTTTCTCCAATCCCTTTACTTGTAGTAAGCACACTTTTTTAGCAACAGCTGTACCTCTTAAGCTCAGGTTCAAACACATACTAATACGTGTCATGAGTTGCTAAAATATTTGTTGTAAATTCTGCCAGCTACATACGTTTTTAGGAACAGTAGTTGTTAATATATGTTAATATATCTTTATCCGTATGTCATTTTTCTATTATGTTTCTTCATCAACAAACCAGAAAATAGGCTTGTAAAAACAGATGCACATATATTCAACAGAACATGACATTTTTAAGAACACTTGCCTAGTTTTTGTAAATTTATGAAGAATAAAACATATGTTGTTCTTGTGTATATATATATATATATATATATATATATATATATATATATATATATATATATGCTGGCACTTTCGACTTACGAAACACATGATATTATTTCCTTGCTGGAGTTATTATCTTTGTGCATATTCAACATATTATTGCCATTTTGTTTCTTAGTTTGATTGAATGCACAAATATTTAGTATATAGTACATTTAATAACAATAGTACATCTCATTAGTATTTATGTGGGTAAGAGGAGGAGGTAACAGAATATTTCATTAACAGGACATTTGTTTCTTATTAGAAGCCACTAAGGTATTTAATAGAGATCAGCTGGGCTAAATGTAAATTTTACTTACTTGTAAGAAAGTTCATTATTGTATATTCCATTTCTACAACATAGTTTTAACTTTTGTCTTGCAGATTTTTTTTTATATAAAAGAAAAGCACAAATAGAGGCTCTTAAAACCTTGTAAGATAGCTAATTAATATTTAGTATTTTAACAAGACAGAATGCAGAAAGGCTGGATTAAAACTGACAGTGTGGACTTAGCCTAGCTTTACTTTAACAGTCATTGGGGCAAATTTATTAATTAACAAGGTTTTGCCCAGTTAATTATCATCTGCCATGGCAATGATGACAGATGATGTTTTGGAATCATTTAATAAAAAATCATCCCGGGACAGTGCTTCCATTAGGAGGCTGTCCCAGTAAGCAAGTGGGATGCGGTGAGGGAAAGCTCTCTCAAGAGAATACAATGGCTAACGACGTCTTCAGATGGTGTTAACTATTGCAGACAAGTTCCAGAAATCTTTGATTTTCAGAAAGTGATAACTTACGCAAGATAGTAGTAGGAAAATAATGCTACAGAAGCAGATATCGGAAATATCTGCTGCGATCCTATAGTTATAAATAACTTCTATACTTAATATTGCAGTTACCCACCTGAAAACTGCCATTTTCAGGGATTTTTAGCTCAAATAGGCCCCATTATGTAGATTAGGTTTCAGAAACCTTTCAAAACTGAAAATATCTGAGCTACACTTATAATACTTTGTAAATGTTACAAGATATATTTTAATATTAGTTAACTCAGGATTTGCTTCCTAAACTAAAAATTAAAAAAAAAAACAACAACATTTATAATTAATGTATTATAGAATATACATGTCTTACCTTTATATATTTAGGGATTTTATATATATTATATATTTATATATTTATATATTTATATATTTAAGGGATGGGAGAAGCATCATTTTAGCTGCTTCCTCTGGCAGATGAGTGGCCAGGCCCAACCCTGACCTACACAATGTATTTAAATATTTTAAAAATAAGTATCCTAAATAGTTTAGTATAAGCAGTTCATAAAATTTAATGTAACCAAAAATTACTACTGCTGACC